>NC_133752.1:198937428-199254648 GCF_036562045.2 Rhinolophus sinicus
AAAGAAAAAAAGAAAAAAAAAACCCTCTCATAAAAGTAAGAATCGAGGAGAACTGCCTGAACTTGATAAAGAGCCTCTCTGAAACACCCTCCACATAATGTCATAGTTGCTGGGGAAAGACTGAGTGCTTTTCTCCCAGGACTGGGAAGGAGGCCAGGATGTTTTCTTTTATCACTCATTCAACATAGTCCTGCAAGTGCCAGCCAGTGCAAAATAAGGCAATAAAAGAAAATAAAGCCCATACAAGCTGGAAAGAAAGAAATGGAATGGCTGTTATTTACAGATGACATGATTTTCTACATAGAAACTCCATAGGAATCTGCACACATACACAAAAGAAAAATCTCCTACATCTAGTAATGACTCCATCAGTGTCAGAGAACACAAGGTCAGTATGCAATAGTCCATCGTGTTTCTATATCCTAGCAATGCACACGTGAAGGCTGAAATTAAAAGTTTCAATACACTTATAATTGTTCAACAATGAAATATGTAGGTGTAAGTCTAACAAACATGTACAAAACACGCTGAAACCTGCAAAAGGCTGGTGAAGGAAACCAAGACTCTAAATAAATAGACATACCATGATCATGGACTGAAATAGAGTATTGAATGAAGATGTCAACTCTTCCTGAAACAAATATATCAGTTTAATCCAATTCCCATCAAAATCCCAACAAGATATTTTTATAGATTTGTATGCATTTATTTAAAAATTTGTATGGAAAGACAAAGGAATTAGAACACAAAACAATTTTGGAAAAGAAAAAATAAAGCAAGCAAATCACCCAACCTGATTTCAAGTTTCATAGCATAGCGACAGTAATCAAGCCTCATGGTATTGGCAGGATAAACACCCAGACCGACGGAATAGAATCGACCACCTAGAAACCGCTCCACACAGGTAAAGCCCACTGAATGTGACGAAGGTGAAATAGTGTTGGTGCAATTTTGGAGATACACACACAGAAGAAAAAAAAATTAATAACCTCAACCTATGCCTCATGGCTTACACAGAAATGGACTCAAAACGGCTTATAGATTTAAATGAAAAGGTACAACCATAAAACTTTTAGAAGATTATATAGGAAGAAGTATTTGGGGCCTAGGGCATGGTACATTGTTCTTAAAATGACACCAAACTCATAATTCAAAAAGGAAAAAACTGATAAATTGGTTTTCATCAAAATTAAAACTTTTGTGCTGCAAAAGACCATGTTAAAAAGTACAGATTAGGGGGAAATACTTGCAAACCACATATCTGACAAAAGACAGGTATCTGGGATTTATAAAGAACTTTCATAACACAAGATTTTAAAAATCCAGTTAGAAAATGGACAAAAGACATGAAGAGAGAGACATTTCATTGAAGAGTACACACAAATGGCAAGTAAGCAAACGAAAAGATATTAACTATCACTGCTGCTAGGACAATTAATACAAACTAAGACCCTAATGAGACATGACTGCACATCATTAAACAGCTAAAATAAAAATACGACAGTACCAGAAGCCGGCAGAGATGGCAGAAACTCTGTCAGTCATGCGTTATTGGTGGAAGAAAAATCGTACAGCCATTCTGGAAACTATTTGGCAGTTTCTTTAAACATTAAACATTCACATACCATTTGACCCAGCAATTACACTCCTAGACATTTATTCCAGAAGCGAAGACTTTCGTCCACACAAAAGCAGCAGACAATTGCTCATAGCAGTTGTATTTGTAATATCCTAAACCTGGAATGAACCAAAATGTTCCTCAGTAGATGACAGGTTGAAAACACTGCGGTGCATTCATACCACGGACACTTTCGATAATTAAAAAGAATCAAACTTGGAAACATGCAAATCTTGCATGAATCTCACATCCCAAGGATATTGTACTAAATGGAAAAAAACCAAAAAACTGGTTTCAAAAGATATTGCATAAGTCCATTCACAGGACATTCTAGAAATGGCAAAAGTACAGATTAAAAACACAGACTAGTGACTGTCAGGGGTTGGGGTGATGTGAGAGGAGAGTGGGTGTAACTGTCAACGTGCAGCATGAGAGAGGTCTTTGAGGTGATAGGAGTGTTCTGTACCTTGAATTTGGTGGTGGTTGTAATAACCCACACCAAGGACAACGTGACATTGAACGACACACATACGAGGTCTGACAAGTAAGTTCATGAACTCACCCTAGAAAAAGTGCTATATACCTCAAGGTGAGTATCACTACAGTCACCTTTGAAGTCCTCCCCTTGGGAAGCTGTGCACTGATGCCAGTGCCTAGTCCACCCTTCAAAGCAATTTTGGAACTCTTTCTGGAATGGCCATCAGAGCTGTCATCATATTACCCTTGATGTCCTGAATGTCATCAAAATGTCTTCCTTTCAACATTTCCTTTGTCTTCAGATAAAGAAAGAAGTTATTGGGGCCCAGATCAGGTGAGTAGGGAGGGTGTTCCAATGCAGTTATTTGTTTACTGGCTAAAAACTCCCTCACAGATAGTGCCGTGTGAGCTGGTGCATTGTCGTGATGCAAGAGCCATGAACTGTTGGCGAAAAGTTCAGGTTGTCTAACTTTTTCACGCAGCCTTTTCAGCACTTCCAAATAGTAAACTTGATTAACTGTTTGTGCAGTTGGTACAAAGGAGTAATGAATTATCTCTCTGATACCAAAAAAGGTTAGCGACATCGGTCCAACAAGTTCACGAACTTAATTGTCAGGCCGTCGTACACTACCAATTTCAATTTCCTGGTTTTGGGACTGTATTATAATTATGTAAGGTGTAGCCACTGGGGGTTCTGAGAGCACGAGACCTCTCTGCAATATTCTATGAACTTCTTGTGAACGCATAATTGTGTCCAAAGAAAAGGATTTTTTAAAAAAAGTAGTCCCATTAAAGTGACAAGCCCACGTGGAGAAACAAAGATGAGGATGACAGCTGACTTCAATTCAGAAACAAAACAAGTTAGTAGACAGTTAAGCAACATCTTTAGAGTTTTGAAAAAAAGAAAAAATATCTCAATTTAAACCAGTTTATATACCTTGTAAAAAGCAGACTTTTTAGACCTGCTAAACTGAAGAAGCTCAGCACCAACAAGGCCGTACTACAAGAGACGTCAAAGAAAGCCTTTCAGGCAGATGCAAAATGATACAGGTGGAAATCTGTATCTACACGAAGGAATAATGTCAGAAATTGATATTACACGGGTAAGTGTTAACGACGTGTTTTTCTTGTTATTTAAATCTCTTTTCAAAGAACTTGACTGAAGCCAAAATAGTAACACTGTATTATGAGGTTTACAATATTTGTAGAAGTCAAATGTATAACAATAACGCAAAATCTGGAAGAATAAACAGGAAAGTGTATTGTAAGGCTCTTATACGCTGGGGCAATAGCAGAGGGTAAGGTGAAGATCTGCGCCATAACTGTAAAGTAACTACCGAAAGAACACAGCAGTGAATTATTCGTAAGGAGCCAACAGGAGACTTAAATGGAATCATAAAAATAATCAATTAATCAAAATGAAGGAGGTGAAGAGGAAAAAAGAAACCAAAAAACAGGACAAATAGCAAAATGGTAGGTGAAATCCCAACCATGTCTATAATCCCATTAAATGGAAATGATCTGAACACCCCGATTAAAAGGCAGACACTGTCAGAGTTCACAAAAAAGCAAGACATAACGTTATGCTGCCTGCAAGAAACCCACTTTATATAAAAAGACAAAAGGATGACTGAAGATAAACAATATTAACCTAATTCAAAGAAAGTGGGAATATCTTCATTAATATCAAAGTTGATTTCAGAGCAAAAAAAACATTACTAGGGATGGGAAAGTCACTATATATGATAAAGGTATCAAATCATCACAGGTGACATAACAACTCTAAATGTTTGTGGACCTAATAATACAACTTCAAACAACATAGAGCATCAACTCATAGAACTCAAAGGAGAAGTAGATAAATCCACAGTTATAGTCAGAAATTTTAAATCATTTTGTCAACAATTGATAAAACAAAAAGACAATTTCTGTAAAGATATAGAAGACTTGAATAGCACTACCAACCAACTTGATCTAATGGGTATTTACAGAGCACTCTCCCCAAACGATGTCTGAACACATCCTTTTTGAGTGTACACAGAAGATTCACAGTGTATTTGGGCCATAAAACAAGTTCCAATAAATGTAAAGGATTCAAATCACCCAACGTCCGTTCTCTGTCCATAGAAATCAACAAGAGCGAGTTCTCTGGAAAATCCCCAAATGTTTGGAAACTAACACACTTCTAAATAACTTGTGCATCAAATAAGAAATCAAAGGAGAAATTAACGAGTTTGAATCGTATAAAAAAGTGAGACATAATGTATAGAAATATGTGGGTGATAACGAAAGCAAGACTTAGAGGAAAACTGATAGCACTAAACACCATAATGAGCAAGTTGCTCAATCAATGCCCTCAGTTTCCACCTTAAGAAACTAGAAAAAGAAGCCAAACTAAACCGAAGTGAGCAGAAGAAAGGAAATAACAAATATCAAACAAAACTTGATGAAATAGAAAAAAGAACAAGAGTAGAGACGAATCCACGAAACCAAAAGCTAGAGGCTTTTGGCTCTTTTTGGTTCCAGTCATTACACCGCACCCATACGTGATCACACGTTGTCCCCTTTTCCCTTAGGCTGTGCCACAGAAGTCCTCTTTCGGGTGGCCCTCCGGTCGGGCTCACATGCACTGCAGAACCTCTCACTCTAGCCTCAAGGCCCTCCTTGCACCATGTGCCCCCTCTCTTGCTGTTCCTCCCCAACACTCAGGTTCCCAGGGGCGCGATGGCAGAGGGGTTAAACACAGACTTGGATTCTGTCATTTCCTGCCAGGCGCCTGTGGGGAAGAGGCACAGACGCTCTATGAATTAGACGTTTGGACTTCTCATCCTTGAAATGCATCTGAAACTTCATTCCTTGCTCATGTGGCTGGTCAACAGGTGCTCAGGGCACCAGCTGTGCGCCCAGCATCTCTCCAGGCAGTGGGACAGGACAGGGCAAAGCCAGGACCCAGGGGCAGAAGGTGAGCGGGTGGGTGGGGAGCAGGAGGCCCGGCGGGAGGGATCTAAGCTGCGATGGGAGGGACTCTCTGAGGCAGTGCACAGAGAAGGCCTCCCTGATGGGGCAGCCGGAGAGCAGCGTCCTGGGGGGTGAGGGAGGCGCGTGCACATCGGGAACAGCCAGTTCTGTGATCTTGCCAGGTCTCTGGGCTCAGGCCTCCTTCCATCAGAGGGAACCTAGCAGCGAGGCAGCGGGTGGGAGGGGAGGGAGATGAGGGGCTCACTGCTCTCTGCAGGCCCGTGCCAGCCCCGGCCCTGGCAGCTTTAAGCGGTGCCTTCCTGGGCCTCTCCTTCCAGCCCAGGGGGTGCCCCCAGGTACACATGGCAGGAGTGCTTAGCACCACTCCTCAAACATAGGAGCTCGCTCCAGGAAGACTTTCCACCTCAGTACATTACACATTTCTTCCTTAAAAGACATTGGATTTGGAGCAATTATTTCTATTTCTGGTTGTTCCTAATTACAGTTCCCTATGTGGAAATCAATTTCTAGCTTGGTGTTTTGCACTTGGCGCTGAATCCAGCCCACACCGGGCCTGAATTTCAATTTGGCACTAATTGAAACAAATCAGGAATGAGGATGACCCTAGGGAGTGTGAGTGAGTGTGTGTGTGGTGTGTGTGTGGTGTGTGTGTCGTGTGTGTGGTGTGTGTGTGTCGGGGGCAATGACGGCTGGGCTTCTGCACAGTGTCACTCTGGACGGCCCTGGTGCAGGGTGGTAAGAAGCTCCATTGTGGGAAATTTCGACGTCAGGAGAGCTATTTTATATGCAGAATTTGTGCCCCCCCATGGAAGTGCTGAAGATGTCAGGGCCAGCAGAGCTGTTGGCCTGGAACCACCTAGAACTCTCCATCCGCAGAAGCAAAACCCGGTTTCAGCCTCTGAACTTTCCACACAGCACCATGCAGCTTGTAGCCGCCCAGCACTGCTGCCTGTGCTTGCCGTCCATCAGCCCAGACTCCGCGGGTCTCGCACCCTCTAAGGAAACAGCAGATGAATCGATCTGATCATCAGACTGATTTCATTTTCTGCTCTAATGAAGAGCCCATATTATGCAGATGGGAGTGATTACAGCAGCAAGTTTCTTAATTGCAAATCCATTCCTCAAGCCCAAAATACCTTTGCCATGACGGGGGGCTGCTATCCCACAGGGCAGCCAGGGGGACTTATTACAGAACCACGGTGTCCCAGAAAGAAACAGAAGCCCTATGGCACGAAAGACCGTTCGAACTCAGCTTCTTTGGACAAGGCAGGTGTCATGCGGGGTCTCTAGTCCCACCCCCCGCACCAGAACGCAGGACATGGTGAGGCCAAAAAGGAACACCCACGGAGCCATAGATAGGGGAGTCACACCACTATACTCTCGCTGGCGGCTGGGTTGGAGACACAGGAAGCAGGAGCCACACGATCCGCAACCTGCCGTCCACTTGTCTCTGCCAACAAACCCTCTTGCTAACTGCAATCCATGCTTGCTAGCGTAGCCACGGCAGTTATATCAGTGACTAACAGCTAACCAGTAACAGCTGATGGTCAACTAGTCACAGCTGATGGCCATCTACTACCTGAGCCAGCACCTTTCCACGTGAGGCCGAGAGCCTGGAAACTGCTTTCTGGGGCTCTGTCCCCACAGCAGGCAAATCTGGGCAGCTGGTGAGGCCCGGCCTCTGCTCATATCTGTCCTGTGCACCTGTCACTGCTGGGGACCTGGGTGGTGGCCCCTACTGCTGGGGGGCCTGCACCTGGTAGAGCAGCTTCCACACTGGGTGGATGACCCCTCTACCCATCTATGAGGGGAGGGATGGCAAAATCAAGTGACTTAATTATTAGGTTGGTACACGAGTAATTGCGGTTTTTGCAACTGTTTTTAACCTTTTAAACCCCAATTACTTTTGCACCAACCTAATTTGTTTGAGGCCAATTTTAACATCTGACTGGTCAGTTTAGGTATTTTTCCTCCCCTGTGGATGCACAAGAGAAAGACAGAGCTGGAGACCACGAATGCCACCCAGAGGGGGCAGTCCCACACTTAGGGGGGAACTCGAGGTCCGGGGTACGGAGCGTCCCCAGGAGTGGTGTTGGGGCCAGGCCATCACACTGGACCACCGCGTCCTCCAAACACATGGCTGCAGCCTAAACAAGGAAGAAAGCCGTTGCTGGGTCAGCTGCTAGAACACCAGTGGTCGCCATGGCCAGGAGTTGGGCGACCAGGTGGAGAACCTGCGTCCCTCTGTTTGTCACCTCTGCCTTCCTGACGGGGGGCTGGCAGCAAGGATGGGGGTGTGAGGTGTTCGGGGAGGGAAGCCCTCCCTCTGGGCGCCTGGCCACGTCTCAGTGAGGCTCCCGGCGACTTGTCCAGTGCCTGTTACCGTTGGAAGGACCACGGTCCTTGTCTCCAGGTGATTTTGACTCCCCGTGGCTCTGCAGGCAGGACTGTGATAACCCATCCTTTCCACGGCACGGGCCTGGTGGCACCTGGGCATCGCTCAGCTGACCGGTCGCTCCTCACAGGGCCGTCCTGCATCCGAGTGCGTGGCTCTGGTTCTCTTTGGGTGGTGGCCCTGTTTGGGAGGGCGCAGATAACACGTTCTCTCCCCTCTGTCGTGATGCTGGGGCCTCCGCTGTCACACTGGCCGACCTGCGCGAGTCCGGATGCCGGAAGCCAAGTTGGCCTCTGTGCAGCCCCCGGAAAGCAGCCCTTTCTGTCTTTATACTGCAAGGTTCTCATTTCTACCCCTGAAACTCATCCGTTGTGTCTACTGAGCTGTTCTGCTTCCATCTGACATTTGACGAACACTTTTAATATGTAGATTCAGGTGTTTCTCGAGCTCTGCTCACCTCTTTGAACATCGCACCCTTCCCATTGAAACCGTCCACAGTGCCTTCCCTTCTGTGACGGGAATGGGTCCAGATTCCTCACCCAGCCCAGGCTCTGAGACTGGCCCAAGGGGCGGCCCTGGCCCTGAGCTGTCTCTGCCAGGGAGGCTCTGCCCCGTGTCACACGGCATTCGGCCTCAGAACTTTCTGGACCCAATGCTTGCCCCGCCCCCTGCATCCCACCGCTTCGCATCACCGTCACAGCCTGGATCGGTAACCGAAACCCCTTCTTTATTTGTTCCCACGGGGCAGGGCCCGGTCTCATTGGCTCGGGGCCTGTCCTGGTGCCGGCAGCAGTCTGGCCGCTTCCCCACGTGGTTCCCGAAGCCCGACGTGCACTGGCGTAGTTCTGGATTCTCCTGAGATGTGCCCCGTGTTCTCGCCCAGCTCTTCTGAGGTTTGAGTCTGCTGGTCATGCTGCTACTGCGGGTTACGGTTCTGATGCCACAGGCTCGGGACGTCACTCCCTTTCCTCGGGGGCCCAGCGTTCGTCTTGCCCCTCGCCTGTCCCTGCTCTGTGTCGTCCTGGAGGCTCCAGCAGGCAGCTGCCCTCCCACTTCTTGCAGTGAGGCCTTAAAATCGTGGCCTCCTCCCCTCCTACAGGACACAGGGTGCAGACAGCTGCTTTCCCGGTGGCTCCGAGTGACAGGATCTTTGCTGCGCTTCTGGTGTCCTGCTCAGGGCACCGATTCCCACCTGACACTACATTACACATAACCTCGTAACGTATTCTCTCCCTGCCACCTGTCCCCAGCCAGCTGTGGGGTCTAAGCTCCCTGAGGGACCTGTTCCCTCTGTCCCCACAGCATAGGCACCTGCTGAGCACAGCGGGTACATGCTAAATGAATGAATGAATGGGTGAATGAATGAATGAGTGTGTAGATGTTCCTGCCACACAAGATGCTTCCCCATGGTCTTACGATTTATGTCCCCATCTTGGGCAAAGGACTGTCCCCCCAAGCATCCACACCCTACATTCCAGGCAGCTTCTAATAATGAGTAAAAGAGGGAAGGAAGGAAGGAAGGAAGGAAGGAAGGAAGGAAGGAAGGAAGGAAGGAAGGAAGGAAGGAAGGAGGGAGGCAGGAAGGACGCTTGGAGCTCTGGGGAGCAGGGTGCACGCCAGTGCCTCAGGCTCCTGTGGAGCTGGGTGCTGTCCTCTCCCTGCCCTTCCCCTCTGCCATCCACGGGGACCCCGAGAGGAGCTTTCCTCTAAAGCAGCCCCCCAACACATGCCTCCGTCCCCTCCAGGACTGGGGGCCTGGGGTCCCGGTCTCCTCTCCACATTCATGCCTTTCAAGTGAGGACTTACTGGTCAAGTGTGTACTCAGCAAAAAAAATGCCTCAATATTTCAGCCATTGGCTCACACAGGCTTTCACAGGCTTGCACGTCTTCTGGGTAACATTGTGTTTTTTCACAGCTGGACAGAGGAGGGAAGGATCCAATATGTGTCTGCAAGCATTCTCCCAGAACTTTAGAAAAATCTATACAGTGTCTAGTCTGAGAAGAGAGATAAATCTGAAATTAAATACCTAAAGAACCAGACTCAACCACCAGCACTCACGAGTGGGCCAAACCTTTTCCTGTGGACTCCATTTTCACTTGCACACTCTAGTTGGGAAGACAGTTATGTAGATAATAATAATTATTATTATTGTCAATGTCATTATTATTGTCAATGTACATAATGTATTTTGTACAGCATTTCCTGACCATTTCCTATATGGCGGACTGTCCATGAGGCTAGAGGCATCAGAGGATTGATTTTTGTAAATCCCCGTAACAATTTGGCACAATTCTGTAAACACGCACTCTACAGACTTCCAGAAACTGCCCTGCCCTCTGTGGATTCACCCCCCAGCACTGACCTAATCTGCGTGATGGGGGTAGCGTGGGGCTGACTCAGAGCAAAGCCCCCCCACCGTGCCCGAGGCCCAGCCACGCTCATCCTTAACTCAAAGCAGCCCCAGACTTATTGATCTTAGAACCAAATGTCACACACCCCACTTTCCACAATAGATGTCTCTCTTGAAAGTTCTGTGTAAATTGGATTTTTATAAATCAAATCGCACTGGAAAGCCAGCGAGGAGTGCTGTGACGGGGGAACCTGTCTGCGTCCTTTACAAATGGCAGAAAACCAGGCCCCGGATAAGGGACTTCTGTTCACTTGATTTTTAAAGCCTTTTTAATCATTTAAAATTTTTTTTCACAGTATCAGGTTTTGAAAAAGGTGGATTACTGGCTGTCTGATTTTGTGCTTGGAGCATTAAGGACACAGTGAATGTGTTTCTCACACCCAGGAAAGGTCTGGAGCCGGGAGACTCCCCCTCCATCACTCAGCACGCATTTCCCGGCCGTCCTGAGGCCGAGGCCGCTGCTTCTGGCCGGCACTAGGAGAACCACGGAATAATTGCACAGTCCTTCCCTTCCTGGCAAGGCAGGTTCTCCACAGCGCTGGTGATTGACTGGCATTGAGCAAGAAGCCAGAGTGCCCCTGACTCAGCGCCAGCTCAGAGGGCCGGTGGCATTCCTTCATCCCGGTGCCATCGGCATCAGGTGCTCGGCACGTGGAAGTTTCTCAGTGCCACATACTTGTTACCTTTGGTTTTGGGAAAACCTTTCACTTACTTCTGCCCAAGAGGAAAGATCCCACTCCTGTAGAGGAAGCTGCGTGAGGCTCTCCAGTCGGCAGGAGTGTCCACTCTAGTCAGACCGCGAGGACCGGGGGTAACAGCCCATTTGCCCCTCACCACAGCTGGGGTGTGGCAGTGGCACTGGGTTCCAAGAAACGCACATCAATTCCGGGCACCGTCTCGTGGATGGAGGAAGCCCAGCTCAGGGCCTTTGCCTCATGCACTCTCTCCAGTCACCAGTGCAGGGCCTGCAAAGGAAGCCTTGGAAAGGTGTCCACAGGGAACACCGGCCAAGTATTCTAGGACCTTCTGCCAGGGACTCGCCCTCCCCTTCAGCCAAAGAGCTCAGCGTGCACGCGCAGGGGCCAGTGAGGAGACTGGGAGAGAGGGCGGGACTGTCCATCGTGTTCCTGAAAGTCAACTTGTACCCACCAGTGGAGAGTTTTCCATGTTTTACGTGTTAACGAGCAGTTAGTGAGCTTCCCAGGGGCTGTGCTGTAGAGACACCATGACCACTAGTCACCACTGCAGAGGCCGGTGGAGAGAGTGCTCTGTGCATTGTCTCTTCTGCTCATTGTAGTGATGCTTCTGCAGCCCAGGTAGCGCCTCTGGCCTCTCCTTCCCAGAATCCCATCAGCCCCATTGCATGTGGGCACCTGCACCCTCGTCCCAAACTGACCGAGAGCTTTTCAAGAACCCCACGGCTGCTCCAGCACGGGCCTTTCGCAGGGAGCGTCTTCTGGGCTCGCAGGGACGGCTGAGGGGAAATGCAGAGCACAGAGAACAAATCCACTCCAACATCTGGCACTGGCATTCCCTTTGTGCATCATGCCAGGGGAGATTTGGCACCTCCAGCCAATGTAGCTTATCAGTGAGTCCAAGTGTCAACCGACCATTCGATCAATCACGTTGTTAGAAACTCTCAGCTCCGGAACTAACCCATCAAACCCAGCATCTCTGGAGAGTGCACGGCTGCCCATATGCTCGGTCTGATCCCAATTTGTTTCATCCTCTTTCACCTGACACCCTTTGGATTCATTTCCACATGTATTCTTCACATTTCTGCTGGTGAAAATTGGCGAGCTGTCATGATTCTTACGTGCTATTAACTATCTCCCCCCGTTCAGACATTACACTTGCCCCCACAGAAGGATGGAGAGATCCGACTCCAGTCACAGGTTGAAGGGGCGAGGAGGGTGGGTTTGGGGAGAACAGGCATCTCTCTGCAGGTCACCTGTCTCAGGTGAGCATACTACAAACCTTCGTGCCAGGCTGAGCTAGCTGGCCTCCTAGAAATGAACTGCGGGCAGGGACCCTCCAAGAGAGTCAGGGGTTCCAGACCCTCACATTCACCTGCGCACATGCAGATGTACCCATTGTGAGCCTCCAAATCCCATTTCTTCCCATGCAATCCCGTAGCTTTCACATAGGAGAATCAGGAGGTATGGAAATTCAACCTACATCATAAGTCTGCCAACTGCACCGTCGCATTTCCCTTCCGATTCCCACTGCACCTCCAAGGAAAAAGAAGCTTTCGGGGCTGCTCTGGAATCCCTTTGCTTCTCCGGCCACGACTGATAGTGAGCCTTTGTAGTTCTGGAGTCATTTTTTTCTAGAAGCTGTCCGGTGCAGCTAAAAGGAGAATACTTACCCATGACTCCTGTGTCGTCTTTACCATGGTGATGACCACTTGGGTCCATGGCACTGTGTCACCATCAGCTGGAGGAGACGCCTTCATTGTGGTGCCCTAACATGCCACGGACTTCATCGTGTCTGACTGCCCAATGTCCATGGGCCCACATGTGTTCAAGACCGAGGATACGACCCAGCCAATTCCGGAATCCCGTCTGTGAGGGTCGCTCCCCAGGCTGGGGCCCTTTCTGGTACTAAATGCCCTAGCAGCCAGGGGTCCATCGGGGACACACAACCTGCACAAGCCTTTCATGGTGGGATTTATGTAGGGAGCTGCTTACACAGGTATGAAATGGCTGAGAGAGCGAGAAGGGACACTGAGGCAAGCCAGAAACAATAACGAAAGTTCAAAAACACGAAACACTCCCAGAACTGGGGGACACCAAGAAGGATGCCGGTTACCAGGCCCTAGGAGCACCGAGGAGTCCATGGAGCTGGGGGTCAAAACCCAGAGGGGGCACCTGTGTCTGTAGGCGCCCCTCTCCCATCCCACCCCCACCCCAGCGTTTGCCTGACTGGTTCTTGGCCCCAGTGTAGACGGAGCGCAAGCCTTAGAAAGGAGAAGAGAACTAGGGAAACAAGAAGGATGATTGGCCAACGAGGTGAAATCCGCTCTCCAGAGAGAAGAACGACAAGAGACCAGAGAACTGAGATGGTTTGGGAGTCGGGGAAGAGGGTTTTGAAGGTCACAGCCCATTAGGACCAGGATATCGCAGGCGGCAGCAGTGAAGACGGCGTGTTGAAGGCACATTGCAGCAAATTAAGAATATTCCCTGATGTTCTTTGAAAGGAATGACAGCAAGGATTTGAGGAGAATTGAGATTGTGGTTCATTGTTTCTTTTCTGCTGGATCTCAGGGGCGGAGGCTTCCTCATGACCTCAGTTCAGAGCGAGCTCATTATCATCCGGGTCCGGGCAGGCCTCCCACCCCCCGGCAGGCCTCCCAGTTATTCGTTTTACTGAGCCGCTCCCTCCCCCACAGCTGAGCCCCACAGCTAGGCTGCCTCTTGTTTCAGCAGCTGCACTGATGTGTTTAATATGTGCAATTAGAAAGATGTGTAACTTTGAAAAATAGGCAGCGTGTGTACGGATGCATATATAAAAATATATTAAACGTTTATGTAAAATAGTGTGCTATAAATCCCATTAGCTTCTTACATTTCCCACAAAGCACCGTGTGTTTAAGCTTCTTCTTTGTTGCTCTGTAACTCATAATCACAGGTTCTGGCTGCTGCGTGGACTGTCGTGTTATATATCCCGCCACGTGACTTAGTCAAACCCCAGTACCTACCAGACACCCAGGCTTCCTGCAAACCCCTGGTACAAACACGGGCTCGAGTGTGAATTTCTCTAGGGTTTGCATCTAGGTGGGTAATAGAGCATACTATTTATTGCCTTTCATTCAGTTGAAATATAATTTCCATGCCATAAAAATTACCCTTCTGAAATGAACAATTAGGTGGTTGTACAGTCACAAGTAGATGCATCAGTACAATCTGATTCCAGGACAGCTTAACTCCCCCACACAGAAGCCCGTGCCCTTGGCAGTCACTTCCCATCCCCCTTGCCAACCACTGACCGGCTTTCTGTATGGATTTGCCTAATTTATTTCCTTTAAAAATTTTTGTTAATTAACTAACTTATTGACCTTCAGATGACAGAAGTTCAATTAATTCACACTTCAGTCCATAAAACATGAGGCTGTTTCTTTCTTTTGTAAATAATCCATTTCCTCTCTGACCCACCCCCCTTTCCCTTTCATCGGCATCCATTCTGATGCTTTCAGCTGACGACACCCCATGCTAACCAGGATGTCTAACGTGAAATACAGGGGATCCTTTTGTACTTTTCAACTGTACACATTTGTGTTCTTTGAGCATTTCTCAGTTTCTTGCTCAGTTCTCCCTTTTGGGAACGACCGTGTTTCCCCGAAAATAAGACCCAGCCGGACAATCAGCTCTAAGGTGTCTTTTGGAGCAAAAATTAATGTAAGACCCAGTCTTATTTTACTATAAGACTGGGGTAATATAATATAATATAATACTGGGTTTTATATTAATTTTTGCTCCAAAAGACGCATTAGAGCTGATTGTCTGGCTAGGTCTTATTTTTGGGGAAACAGGGTAGAAAGATGGTGCTGAGGAGTGGCTATGACAGCCTCTGCCTAAATGATCATTTCCCACTGCAGAAATTGCTGCTTTCCAAGTCTGGGCCATTAATGTTTCAGAAAAGCCCGGAATCTCTTCATAGCTGACAGCAGGAAAACCGTCAAAGACAACCAGGGTCGTGCGAGATGTGTTCAGGAAACAAATCTGAGATCAATAAAGATATTAACTGCCATGCATTGGAAAACATCAGACAGATTTAACCTTGTGAGTTCATAATAATACCAAAGAAAATAAGTCATTGATCAGCTTGGGAGGGTACGAGCGAGTCAATGCACGTAACCTGAGGAGGGTGGGGAGTGTGGGGACAGCCGCTGCATTCGCTTTACCTGCCTGAATCACCTCCAGGGGACCAAGCAGGTAATGAGGGGCAGTTTCTCTTTGTCAAATGATTCCAGCTGAGGAAAACATGAGGCATCATGACATCTGAATATCACGATTTTTAAACGTTAATGCATTTGTGGACATCGGTGATGAGTATTGAGAGTTGCTGCTGTTAGGAAAAGAGAGACAAGCAAATACTGCACTAGAAACGTGAAGCACCGTCCCTGAAATACTCTGCCAAACGCAACAGCAGCAACCACAACAACTCAACCAACCCTGAATCTGCTCTAGACTATCAGTTTCCAGAGCAAACGGGGGATAGCTCAGCATCCTAAATGATACTGTCAGGATGCTACCGGCAAAATCCAGACTACAGGACACACGATAGCACAAATGTCCTGGTTTCGTCAACAAATCAAATCCACAGAGGGGGAAACAAATAAAAGATGTGGAGGACAACCTATCGAAAGATTAAAAGACAGGCAACAGATGGATGTACCGATCGCAGAGTATGGCTGTCTAAGCACTTACACAAGTAAATACATGTAGAAACCATGTGTAGAAGGCTGGGAGGCTGCGAACAGCAGCGGCATATCCGGTGATAGTGAACAGCGCCTGTTGAAAATTGCAGAGCGGGATAGAATAGTGTGATATTTTCAGAAAGGAATAAAAAAAAAATTTCTGAATTACATACCATAATACTCAAAGATGAAATGATATTCTCTTTGGCATTTGCTTCAAAATAATGTGAACCAGGATCGGGGCGAGGGGTGGGGGCAGGGAGGGAACAAGATCAGCCGTGAATGGATTATCGTAAACGCCGGGGGTGACCACAGCGAAGGCTCATGATGTTGGTCTATGTTTGTGTATATTTGACATTTCTATAAGGAAATAAGAAAATGAGCAAACGCCCGCCTCAGTTTGGCCCAGCCTGTCCTCGCTGCACGATGGACAATGCAATCTTTAGCATCTGTGAAGGAGGGACAGCAGGACCAATCTCATAGGCTGGCGTGAGAGTGTTTCATCGCCACACACGCAGCACAGAGAGCAGGGCCCGTCTGCAGCTCTGTACATATCCAGTCCATCGCTCCTGACTCCGGCGAGGTGTGTCTTCGAAGGTCTTCAATGCACTTTGTCCACACATCTGCAGCCACACTGCAGCCACCATCAATGAACAGTCTACTTTCTGTCCTCGTCCATGGGGCAGTTCCCAAGGGATACACGGGAATGAGGAATGAGATTTTTGGGCCAAGGGGCATCCGTCCACCAGATTTCCCTGATAACTGTTCCCCACTGTGTCTGGACCCACACAGCACATTGTGTCCCCCCCACATCTGCTATCAGCCGGAATGCGCCCCTTTCTACATTTTGCCATTCTGAGGTCTTGTTTTTAGGTAATTAGAATGTCTCCTTAGCCATTTCTTAGCCATTCAGTTTGCCTTTCTAAGAATCATCTGCCATGTTGTTTGCCAATATTTCCATTAGCTTTCTTGGCTTTTCTTCTGGTGGATTTTCAGAAGCACCTTTACATTCATGGTGCTGCTCCATTGTCAGTTTTAGATGTTACAAATACCTTCCCTCTGTACCTCATTCGTCTCCATCCTTTGTCTGGGGTGTCAGTTTTGAAACATCATCTAATTTTGATGTGCTCTCAAGTCTCTCTCTTTTTACCTGCAGAGTTGTGCTCTGCAAGTCTTCATTAAGAATCCACCCACATCCAAAGGTTACAGATACGGTCCCATCACTGTCTTCTCCGTTATTTATTTCACAGTGGTTTTTAAAATCTATCTAGCGTTTACTTGTGAACATGACATGAAGTAGATGTCCAGCTGTGTTTTCCTCCATATTATGAGCTTCTGTTATTTTCTTTTTTCAGACATGGTCTATAAAACAGTCCATCCCGTTCCCACTAGTTTGTGGTGACGTGAACATGAATATATGGATGTATTTGTACGGATTGCATAGTCCATGTGAGATTCCTCCAAGGATACAAAGTGCAGGGTTCATATCTTTATCCTATTCCCAGCCCCCCTCCATACTCACGGGTATGTGCCTGAGTTCTTTATTTTGGGGTTCCATCCCCCATGTCCACACCCGGCCACCATGATGCTGGTCTTTTTCCATGGGCTTGTGAGACCATCACTGTACCTAGTAGGATAATGCCCCGTCTTTGGTTCTTTCCAAAATCTACTTACTTATTTGCAGACTTTCATTCTCCCATGCAGATTTTAGAGCAAATGTGTTGACTTTGTTTTAAAAATTATAATTTTGATTAGGATTGCATTACAGTTTTAATGTAGGGGAGAAAAATTTAAGCTTTACAATGGTGAATGACAACCAAATCCAATCGACCTTTGCGGACATTCAACCTTGGCTGGAACTTCTGAATGACGTCACTGCAGCCTGGCGGAGAAGGGGGCGTGTCCGACGGCAAGGAGGCAACTGAGTTCCAAGACAACTTCAGTGATTTGTGTTTTAAACTTTCGATTTATCTACACCTCAATGTGAGTTCATTTCTACTAAGTCCAATAGCTGGCGGATACCAAACCACTGAAGAGAAGCTTCCAGGAAGGAGCCTGAGATGGAAACAGATGTCCGCTGCAGGCAAGTACAGACCACGTTTATCCCACAAGTTGTTCCCATTGACAGCAAAGCATCATTAAAAATAAGGCACTTAAGCGTCTGGCTTGATACTGATCAATGGCAGCATTGGGGAGATGGCGAATCTTGGGACAGCAAAATCTGCAAGATGAACAAAATGATTTCTTTTTCTGATGGGTTATTAGAGAAAGCCCTGTCGTAATATAATTTTCCAGACAGTTGGATCAATGATGTCAGCTACTACCCCACGTGTTGAATGATGACTTGGGTGTGGGAGCCCTGGGCTAATGGATGAGGCCAACGGTCCCGTTCCCGCTAATGGATTTATGAGAACACCCGAAGTGACCCGAAGGAACGTATTTACCATCCAATTCCTAGAGACAAGAGCAACATCCACCCTCTTGGACTTAGAATCTCACTTTTTTTTTTAAGTGTCAGTACATCAACAAAAATTTATTTTATGTAATGAAGGGCAGGCGTGCCGAGGTTACCTGAAAAATGCTTTGCTGTCCTAGGATTTGCCAGCGATGGAGAGCTCTGGGTGAAGCTGGGAGAAGCTTGAGCGTCTGAATGAACGCAGATCCTGAAACCCCAGCCCTTCAGTCTCACTCACTTCTCCATCCCCAGCGCCAGGTCCACCAGCCCTGATGTGAGCACTTGCCTAGTCTCCGGCCTCCGTGGGCCCCTCCAGGCCTTCCTGCCACAGGTGGCAAGGAACCTCCACCAGGAAAACCAGACCACCCCATCTCTGCTTAAATCCCTTCAATGACCCCCAGTCCCAGCGCTCGCCTGGCTCCCGGTGGGGACTCAGATACACTTACCCAACACAGAGCGATGCCCCTGTGTTATTTCCTTTGTCTGAACTCATCTCACTCTCGTATGCTGTTGCCAGCAGATGGGGCAGAGGTGCAGCATTGACGGGGCGGGGCAGGAGCTTGGCAAGGAGCAGTATGGGTCTCTCTTGGCGTAACAACATGTCTTTTGGTTAACTCCGTTTCTCTGGTGTTAATTCCAAACTCAAAATGCAAATCTCTTCCCAAGGCCATTTCCCTGGTTTACATCCTCTGGCTCTGCCCCTTGAACCCTCCCCTGGATGAAGGGGCAGGTGCTGTGGGAGCCGCAGGTGCTGAGGGAAGCACAGGGGACGCCCTCCTGGGTTAGGGGAAGTCCCTGCTCCAACAGCAATTTGTACTGAACTTTCTCACCTGTTTTTCCCCGGTGTCGCCCTCGGTCTTCCCACCCCACCTGCTGGAGTGCTCACAGCTGTTACCACCCTGAGCTGTGGTATTGGCAAGGAAAACGCCTGGGAGAGGACCAGTGCACAGATCCACTGAGGTCTGGCTCTGCCCGCACAGCTTGGGCATGCACCCTACGACCTGTGGCTGTGGGATCACGTGCCCCTCACCTTGGCTGGCGAGCACCTGGCAAGTTTGCTTCCTCCCCTCCCACCCCGTCCCCTCACAGTAACACGGGAAATTCTGGATACACTGTTTCCTCTGTGATATTGGGTGAGCCACTGACCCTGCTTGCACCCCAGTTTCGTCAGCTGTACAATCAGGCAGGGCATTCATCTACCTTGGAGGCTTGTACTGACGGCGACAGGAGCCGGTGCCTGTAAAATGCTGAGAGCAGGCTGAGCGAGCCCTCCCCTGGGCCGCTGCTTCTTCCTGCCTCCCCTCTGCTGTCCCTCAGGCCTCTCAGGACAACGTCACCTCAGGAACAGAAGGACGCAAATCCAGCCATGTGAGAAGTAGACACTCCACACAGTTCTGGGTTCAGGTGTGTCCCCCCAGGGCGCGTATGTTGAAGCCCTAACTCCCAGGTCCTCCTGTGTACCTGCAAGCGGACTTCTGGTCACTGTAGGTGTCATATGTTAAGATGACACAGAAACACACACACGAGAAGCCCACTGTGTGACACTGAAACTAAAGGGATGATGCACTGCAAGTCAGGGAGGCCGACAATTGGCAGCAAACCCCAGCTTCTAGGAGACGCCTGGGGCGCATTTCTCCCTGTGGCCTCAGGAGGGACCAGCCCTGCCGACACTTTGCTCTTGGACGTCCAGCCTCCAGGCCGTGGGAAGAGAAAATTCTGTCATTTGAGTCCCCAGTCTGTGGTCCTGTTACAGCAGCCCTACCACACACACACACACACACACACACACACACACACACACACACACCATTCTAACTTCACTACTACATGGGACGTGTTCAATAAATGCTGGTTTTTATTATCCAGCCCCTCAAACCTACCTTTTCCTGGGCTTTCAGCTGTGGAGACATCGCATGCTGGGATACAGGCCCCTGTGCTTCTGCCCCCACTGAAGCTGTGTCATCCGAGTGGCCCAGCAGGACGGCTCCATCTCAGCCCTGCCTGGGGTCTCCTTTAGTCCCGTTTCCTGGTCATCTCTGCCAGCAGGTCACCAGTCACGGTACAACAGCCTCTGTGTCACTCAGACCACTGCCCCCTCCCCTGTCCCTGAGGGAGGAAAGAAGTGGACAATGAGTTCAGAAGATGTCCGTGGCTTGACCTGAGTTCCCGCCGGAAGTCTTGTGTCTTCAGTAACGGACACTCGAGTTTGAAAAGTCATCCTGCAGAACCGCTGACATCAGACGAGAGGCCCTTCCAGGAGCTCGAGGGGAACCTGCTCCATCTAATGGAACTCAGTTCCCTCCATCAAATATCCGGTGTCTCCAGCCATGTGCAGCCGGTGACACAACGGTCATCTCGCTGAGTTTGTGGCCAGAGAGACTCGGTCTGTCTAACAAACAAACCGAGATTGGGAAACGGGCAGTTTGGATGATTTCCAGTGAGGACATAGCACATTGGATCCTTCTTAATATCGAGAATGAAATAAGCCGGGTCTCCTGCCGCCTTTGCAATGTGTTTCCTGAGGGCTTCACAGGAGGCTGCAAGTTCATACTTGCTTTTCCCCCCTTCTCGGCAAAGCCATGGTTCCCAGCAAGAGACACCGAAGGTCAAGGCAGTGATATACCTGGCCTCAGATACAAGCCCTGGGGTTAGGCTAGTGGGGCTCAGGTTGTCGGCCTGTTTCTAGCAAAGTGCTTTCTGCCTGGGAGACAATTTAGGAAACGCAGAGAATGTGTCTTGGGCAGGGAACTCCTGCTGATGTTGGCAGCTCGTCTGTGCCCTTGAGCTTGGTGTTACGAGAGGACAGGCACGATTACAGGAGACCGCTTGACTAAGAGCAGAGAAAGGCAGCGTGCAGGTCCAAGGGGCCTCAGGCTGACTGGATGTCTCCTACGCGTCTGCAAGAGTAGGGTTTCCGGATAAAACACCTGACACCCAGCTTGATTTGAATTTCAGAAGAGCGGCCAATAATTTTCAAGTATAAGTTTTCCCCAAAGATTGTACTTTTGTGTTGCTAGTTCTGGGGCCCTGATAGGCATGACGTGCTGTATTGATTCAAACTCCGCCTTTGGTCTTTCGCTCTGGGCGAAGGGTTGGGCCGCTGTGGAGCTCTTCTCCACGCCTGGGCCAGCCTGCCTGCCTCCTCCAGCCGCTGCAATGTGCAGAGGTGACGCAAGCCCCACAGCACCACTGAGAATTAATGGGTGTTGGGGGGAGGTTTAAAACCCGTATCTAATAACCTGCTTCCTTAATTTCAGAAGTATTAGGACCTGTTTTATACTAGGTGCACCCAAAAAGTAAGCAAGAGAGAGAGATTTTGCTTCCGTTATACAAGAGAGAAAACTGAGATCAAGGAAAGCCGAGCCAGAGCAAGAGTGACCCCAGGACCCCGTTTCTCCCCCGAGTGAAGACTTCTCCATCGATTCAGACACAGCTGCATCTCCCATGTCGCCTGAGGCCCCACCAGGAGCCCAACACAGGAATCCCTTTGCGGCCAGTGCCCCCTTCCCACAGGGAGGGTCCCTGGGTGACTTCAGAGCCACACGATGGCCCTGTCTTCTGAGCGCTGAGTGCAAGGAGCCCTGGAAACACCAGGCTTTATTCTGCTAATGTGCTTGAGACGCAAACCATTCAGCATTTCCCTGAGGGACAAAGTGTGAGAGCTCGGGGTGGGTGTGAGCTTCACAGTGGGGTGTGGAGAGAGGCACAGTGGGCAGGCCCACCAGCCCTGGGAGGAGACGCAGGGGCACCCCCAACTGCAAGGGAATCCCTGCCTGCCCAGGCTGCAGGCCTTTGGGGAGTGAAAGGGCTTTGTGCCAGCCCCCTCTCTGCTCCCGTCTGGATCCCGGTTTGATGACACTCGGCAACAGAGAACAGCCACAAGAAGCTGCCACAAGGGCTTCCCATGGCTTGGGGTCCCAGCCCAGTCACCGCTCAGCTGGGGGCCTGTTCAGCACATCTCGCCTCCCTGTGCCTCAGTTTCCTCCTTCACGTTCTCCCATGGGGGAGCCACTAGCCATAGGTGGCTATTTATGTTTCAATTAATCATAATTTGTTAAAAGTGAACTATAGGACCACAGTCTCACCAGCCACATTTCAGACGTAGGAAGGACACACTTACTCCACAGGATTATTGCTGGTGTGGGGGGTGGGGAAGGAACAGGGCTATCACCGTGGGGGTGGGGCAGCTTTCTCAGCAGGGAGAAGGCTCTGGCCACAAGGTCTGCGAGCTTCTCCAGAGTTAGGCAAACCATTCTTCTTTTATAGAGAGGCGTAAACAAGTCTAGAAAAACTGGTTTGGGACGTGAGATGAAAGGGTGGCCTGACCAGGGCACTGACCAGAGGTTTTGTCCAGAGGCTGGGCTGAGGGGGGGCAACGCTCAGGGACCTGGAGGAGGGAGACATCTTAACCAAAGTCTGATTTACAAGCCTTGTGTTCCAGTTGATCAGTGGGGACAAAACAGTCAGCTAACCGTTTACAAGGCACCTAATGTGAGGGTCGTGTGGCCTTGTCCTGTGTGAACAGGAACCCGTCCCTGACTCTTGTCTAGTCCTGGGGCCAGGGGCACTTTTGCAATAAGCTGTTTTCCAAAACATGAAAGTGTCGGGGGGCAGGGCGGGGGTGCGTCTTAACCTCCAAGCTTCACTGTTTTCAGGAGCACAGGGCTGGGGTGCAACCCCACATGGCACCCCTGTACTGGATGCACAGATGAGAGAACATTCCTGTTGGAGCGGGAAGCTCGTTTGGCCAGCTCTGTGCTGTGAGCAGTAACAGTGCTTTCTCCCTTTCAGATTTGCTGGGAGACAGAACACAGGCACAGTCTCTGGCCCACAGCAGATGCCCCACAAGCCACATGCGATGTTTTCCCAGCTGTAGTTAGCAACAGAGCTGTTTAGTCTATGGAACGTTTTCTGAAATCCCGCCGTGGAATCAGGTTCTACTGCAGAACCAACTTCCCAGCCTGGCCCTCCTCTCTTGTCACTTACCCGGAATGACAAAGCAGCCATAGCCCTGCAGTCGTCCTACACTGGCCCTTTTCCTTCTGGAGGGCCAGTCCCCAAGCCCGTGGAGTCTGTCCTCTGACACCACCCTCTCCCCTCACAGCCTCTGCAGCTCTGTGCTCCATGCCTTTCTCAACCAACATCGCTGGGACTGAGCTCAGACTGTGAAGTCCCTCCGGTGGCCTGGAGGACAAACGCCATGCCAAGAGACTTGACCAAACCCTAACCTGGCTCCACCTGCAGTAGCCTGAACCCCCAGAGGTGACCCCAGCCCCCGTGCTGAGTCTACTCAAAGCAATGCTGCCAAACCACAAAATGCAGAGTCCCAACCACAACCAAACCATTTCTGATAACCCCCTTCTATAATTTTCCGTTTCCCCATAGGCCCCCAGCCCCTCTTCTGCTCCCCCTTTTCACATCCCAGCAGCTCCTTTTTGTTCCTTCTCTGCTCTCACTTTAAAAACCTCAGTCACTTGTGTCACAACTGGAGTCCAGCTCGGTCTGAAATGGGGTCTCTCTCCTGCTGCAGTAGTCTGAATGAAATCCGTCTTGCCACCTTTCACAAGCTTCCTGGTGTGGTTTCTCTTGACAGCTCAAATGACCCTCCCTTTGCAAAGCCTCGCTGGACTTACACCAGGCTCCCAAAGGACTTCCCATGTCGTGTTGCTGTCAGCCATCGTGCCCAAGCACCACGGGCATGAACGGACGCCACTCCACCACTCACCCCTGTGTCCCACACTTCAGCATGTGCTATGGGTTCCATCACCAGCATTGAAAGGACTTGCCCAGAAGCAGAGTGGGGACAGCCACTCTAACTTGTGTCCCAGACATTCAGCCTTTCTGACCTGGCTCTGCGTGCTCTGAGTAGCAGCCTGGGGTGCTGAGTGGGCTTGGCTGTCATGGGATGCAGACTTTTCAAAGCAACAGTCCCAACGTGGCACGAGCCTGCCTTGTGCTGTTTGTTTAGCTGGCTAGTTAGTTAACTAACTAACAGGGGGCATTGGGCAGATGTTGTGGTTCGGTCTTCTACATCATATGCACGTGTGCTCCCTGCAGGCCACACCTGTCGTGGGTGCTGTCTTCCCTGCTCCCACCAGGGAAACCTCACACTGGAGCTTCTACCCCAAGCTGTCCCCCTCCCCTAGGAACTAGCTGCCAATCGACTGACTCCCTACGGAGGAGCACCCCCCACCCCCGGAAGTGAGAGCTGAAGAGCTCTTCATGAGCTGCCTGCTTCTGCTTGTAAATTCCTATTGGGGCTTCGCTGCCTCCACCCTCTGGGGCTTCCCAGTGCAGTGCTGATGGCAGATGTCAGACAGTTGTGATCGGTGCTCATCCTTTCATTGTTTCCTTAATTTCATTTCACATAATGACTGATGGGGAGAAAGACATGCAGCAGATCCTAATTCATAGCTAATTCTTCAAAACAGTAATGACTGGCTAAGCAAAATGTGGTGGATGCTTTTCACTTAATTTCCAAATTTGCAATTAAGCTAAGAGCCGAGGTTGGTGGGCTCTGTCTCCAGCTCTCTGATTTGCAGGACCACTTGGCCTGGCCCTGGGCAGTGGAGCTGGGAACCCCAACAGACAGGGGAGGTGCTGCAGGCGGTCCGCTGGATGGGAGGACGTGGACCAGCCGCTTACACAGCGGGGTGCCCGCAATGCGGCTTCTCCCTTACACCTGTGACCCCGCCCAGACACTCGAGCATTGACGTGACATGACTCGGGGTGCTGGGCACTGGAAACATTCTCGAGTCACCTTAAATTAAACATAGCTGGTCACTTTGTGGGGCTCATTGTGTAGGGAGAGCTTCCTGCAGGTCACACCCCTGTACTCATGGAGATGATGACACAAGCCAGGCAGAATGTCAAAAAAGCAAACATGATTCTATTGGTCTATAATTATTTTAAAGAAAAGAAATGATGGAGGGTGACATGTGGGCGTCAAGGAGACACAGCCGCTGTTGAGAGAAGGCCTCCCTCGGAAGGTGACCTTTGAGTCGATAACCAGAAGGGTCCGTAATAGTTTTATTTTTAATTTTTATTGGGGATTATTGGGGAACAGTGTGTTTCTCCAGGGGCCATCCACTCCAAGTCATTGTCCTTCAATCTAGTTGTGGAGGGCGCAGCTCAACTCCAAGTCCCTGTTTTCAATCTTAGTTGCAGGGGGCACAGCCCACCATCCCATGTGGGAATTGAACCAGTAACCCTGTTGTTCAGAGCTCGCGCTCCAACCAACTGAGCCATCTGGCTGCCCCCATAATAGTCTTATGTCACCTTGGCTAGGCTGTAGTACCCAGTTAGTTATCCATCAAATCCCAAGCCAGTTCCCACCGTGAAGGTGTTTTGCAGGTGTGGTGAACAGCTGCCATCAGTCGGCTCTAAGTGAAGCAGGTTACCTTCCACGATGTGGGGGGGAGGGTCATCCAATCAGCTGAAGGTTTGACGAGCACAACCGAAGCTTCCCCAAGAAGGAGGAAAGCAAGCCTCCAGACGGCAGGGTCAGCCCCACCTGAGAGCTGCAGCCTGTCATCTGCCGATGGGTTTCGACTTGTCAGTCCCCAACACCGTGTCACCCTACTCCTAGCAATCCATTTCCTTTCTTTTTATTTCTACTTCTATGAAATCTGTTAATTCATTTTATTTTTATTTTATTATGAAATAAACATACATACATACACACATTCACATAAAGTATCCTACTTGTTCTGGGTCTCTGGTGAACCGTGATTGGTACTGGTACTGGGTCCGAAACTTTGGGCCCTCTGTGTTGATTTACTGTGGCACAGTTTTGGTGGAACTCATCCATGCATGGCTCCAGCTACTCAGATATGCTAACAACATCCACATTTCTAGCTAAAACCTGACCCTCTCTGCTGACTCCTTCGCCATAAACCCAGAAGCCAGCTGGACGTGGCGGCTGGATGAGCCCAGCTGTGTCAGCCCACCCATGTGCACAATGAAAGAAGTGAACACGTCCTCACTCTAACTTCCTACTGTATTTTCTTTAACAAAACAAGTTCTTAACTAGGTCGTCTTTAATTAGAATGCAACAGACACAAAGAGGAAAGTGCACAAATCATAAGTGTGCAGAGTTCAATAAATTTTCACCAAATAGACACAACCATGAAATCCACCCCCAGGTAAAGACTGTCAGGGCCCAGGGGCCCAGGGGCCCCTCCCTGAATGGCTGCTGCCCTCTGTGAAAAGGTAAACACCTTCAGACCACTAACCCCTCAGTTCCTTTTGTTTTATGAATTTTATAGAATTTGTATCATATAGTGTATATTCTTTTGTGTCTGGTGTTTTTTTTTCCACTCAGTATTATGTTTCTGGTGTTCTTCCATGTAGTTTGGTAGATGAACGCTTTATTCACTTTTTATACTGTAGGCTGCCCCACTGTGTAATTGCACCATGATTTAGTTACAGTGTCGATGGACAGCGAGGCTGTCTGCAGCTCGGGACTGCCATTTGCGACGCTCCGTGCTTATTCCATACATGGCTTCGGTGTCTGTGTGGAGGGAGCTCTGTCGGGTCTCCAGCTAAGAGTGCAATTGTGAGATTCCACCGTTTGTTCATGTTGATGTGTAGTAGATACTGTACAACAGTTTCCAGCCCAGCTGTCAGATGCAGCCCTGTGGCCTCCAGACCTGCCGTAGTCCAATTGTTCTGGGTCCCTGCCAACACTTGGTGTTGTCTGACCTTTAACATTGTACCTGTTCAGGAATATGTAACCGTGTCTCATTGTGATTTTTTACTTGCATTGTCTTGTTTACTAACAAGGGCGAACACTTTTTTCATGTATTTTTGGCCTTTAGGACGTGTTCTTTCGTGAAGCACCTGTTTAGCTCTCTTGCCAGTGTTGTGATTGAGTGCTTTTGATTGGTGCTTTCTTGTTGATTTTGGAGTCCTGTGTTACATGTATTGTAAATACCTTCTCTCATTCAATGGTTGGTGAATTTGGTAGTTTTTAGTGTCTTTTGATGAAGACAAGTTTCTCATTTTTATGTAGAAATGTATCCACCTTATGCAGCATAGTCAGGACCCTCTGTGTACCAGTTAAGACGTCATTGCCAACCTGAGATCGCTAAGCTATTCTGCTAAGTTGGCCTCCGTTCATACTCAGATTTACCACGTCTCTGGAAGTGAATTTTGTGTGTGACGTGAAGAGGACAAGATTTATTTTTTTCCATGTATTTATTTATCCAATTGACTAAGCACCATTTATTGAAAAGGCATTTTCCCACTGCTTTGGAGTACCCTTGCTATAAGTGATTTGTCTGTATAGTGTACATCTATTTCTGAACTCTGTTTTCCTCCCCTGGTCCCCTGGTCTGTCATTGCATTGCAACACTGTCACAACACTATAGCTTTACAACAAATCTTGATTTGTGGTAGGGTGGATCTCTTTAAGGTTGTCTTAGCTATACTTGGTCCTTCGCACTTTCATATAAATTTTAGAATCAGTTTAGAATGTTTTTGTAGACACACAACTTCCAAAAACAATAACTGGCCAAGATTTTGTTTTGTTTAGGATTACATTAATTCTATAGATCAGTTTGGAAAGAGTTGATAGTTAACTATTATGTATTTTAATCTATTATTTTGGTTTGTTTAATTTCTCCAAATAATATTTTACAGATTTCTGTGTAGCATTCTTTGCACATTTTTAGTTATTCTTAGCAATTTAGAGTCTTCAAGTCATGCTTAAAGGTGTCATTTAAAATTCTATTTTATTCTTCATTGTTTTTGGTATACAGAAACAAAATTGAGCTTTGTATGTTGACCTTGTCTCTAGTGACCTTACTCACTTTACTTATTAATTACCCTGGTTTGTCTGTAGATACTTTAGAATTCTCCACATACAAAATCACATCATCTGAGAATAATGACAGTTTCATTACTTTATCCAATCTTACAAATGTAATTTCTTTTTCTTGCCTTATTGCACTGGCTAAAACTTCCAGGACATTTCTGATCAGAAGTGACGGTAACTTGTTCCCAATATCAGATAAAATACCATCAGTGTTTTGTCATTAACTATGATACTCACTGGTAATTTTTAGATGATTTTTACTAGATCAAGAAAGTGTCATTCTATACCAACTTTGGTAACAGCAATTATTTTTTTAAACCATGAACAGGTATTGAATTTTATCAATTTTTTTATGTCTCTGTTGAGATGATCATATAATTTATCTTCTTTATTTCGTCATTATTGTGATTTACAATAACTGATTTTCAAATGTTACCTTTGTATTCCTGCATACCTGGTGTTCCTGCAATGAATTCAACTTGATTGTAAAGTATTGTTTATTTTTATATGTCATGGATTTGACTTTCTAGTAGTTTCTTTGGGAATTTTTGCATTGATATTTATTGGGGACATTGGTCTCTGTATTAGTGTGCTGTTGCTGCTTTAACAAATTTCCACAAACTTAGTGGTGTAAAAACCACACATTTATTAAGTAACAGTTCTGGAGGTCAGCAGTCTAATATCAAGACGTCACCAGAGCAGCCCCTTGCTGGAGGCTTCGGAGGAAAAGCCACCTCCTTGCTTTCTTCCGCTTCCGGAGGCCCCTTCGTTCTTTGGCTCCTACCTTCTTCCTCTATCAGCCCAACTTCTTGTTTGGTCATCAGAACGCCTACTGTTGACTCTAATCCCCTTACCTTCCTCTTTTAAGGGCCCTGGTGACTAAACCTACATGGAAAATCCGGGATAATCTTCATATCTCAGATGATTAACTTATCACACCTGCAGAGGCCCTTTTACCATATGAGGTAATATAGTCACAGGTCCAGGGATTAAAATGTAGACAGCTTTGGTGGTGGGGTGTATGATTCAGCCCTCCATAGTCCCTAAAAGAGCTTTACCCATAAAGTACAGGTAAAGCTTTGTTATCAAGATGGTTCTGACCTCATCAAGACAATTGAGAAAAATTTTCTCTTTCTATTTTCAGGAAGAGTATTTTGTATGTTAACATTTTGTATATTTTATAATTCTGTAAATGTTTCGAATTTAAAAACACATAGACTTGGAATGATATTTGTGTATAGAGGAATTTTAATTCTAGATTTAATTATCAAACACTTTAACAAATATGGGACTTTTTAGATTTTTCTTTCTTCTTGAGTGTGTTTTAGTCAATTCTGTTTTTGATATTTATAAGTTTTGCTTTTGTTCCTCTCTTTTTTGTAACCTTATGCAGTGTTGTTAGTGTTCGTCTAATGTATTACTCTTTCTAACAAACCAACATTTGCTATTGTTGATTTATACCATTATAATAGTTTGCTTCTCTTTCTTTAATGTCTAATTTTATTTTCATTTTGTCCTATTGTTTTAACTTTAATTTACTATTATTTTCTCCAAGTACTTGAAATCAATATTTAGATTGATTTTGAACCTTAAATCTTTTTGAATATCTGAATTAAGTACATAAATTCCCCGCTAAGCACAGCGATTGCTATACCTCATACATTTTTTACTATAGTTTTATAATCATACATGACAAAACTTCCTAATTTGCTTTGTGAATTCTTTTTCTTTGATCCATGATTATTTAGAAATGTGTTGCTTTTTTTTCAGATACCTGGAAATTATCTACTTATTATTATTCTCTGTTGTTATTGGCTTCTAGCTCAACTCTACTGTGGTCAGAGAATAGGCCAAGTATAATGTCACTTATTTCTTGAGACTTGCTTTACAGTTCAACAGACGGGTCAGTTTAGTAAATGACCCCCATGCACATAAAAAAGCATAGTCCACACTTGATGGATGCAGTGCTTTACGTACATCAATTATGTGAAACGTATTAATCATAGTGTCAACATTTTCTATGCAATAACTGATCGTTTTGCTGCTTTTGCTTTTAGTTATAAAGTGAGGTACGTTAACTCTCCCGTCATGATTTTTTTGTCACTTTATCTCTGCTCTATCGTTTTGGTTATGTTACTTGCAGGCTATGTTCATAGGTGGTAGTATTTCTACAATTGTTTTATTTCTCTGGAGGACTGACCCTTCAATTGCTGTCTGTTTTCTAGCTAGAAATCCTCTTTGCCTTAGATTCTACCTTGTCTGATATGAGCCAGCTACCTCACTATGTCATCAGTGTGACTAGCATTATCACCGTTATTATTACTTCATATTTGCGTAGTAATTATTTTTCATTATTTTATTATCAACTTTTCTGTATCTTTAAGATGCGACTCTTGTAAGTAGAATACAGGGTATTTTTCTTTAGTATGAAAATCTTTGTATATAAATCACTGTACTTAGTCCATTTATATGTAATGCAAACACTGACATTTTTGGACTTGAATTCTCCGTCTTTATATTTCTTCTACACATCACACTTGATCCATGTTTCTCTTCCCTCTTTTCTCGACTTCTTTTGGTTTATTCCAGTATTTTTATCATTCTTTTTCCCCTTCTCCTAACGCATTGTTTATGCCTCCTTTTACTATGTATTTAACTCCTGTGGATTATTACTTTCATCCTTGACTTGCCAATTTCTAGAGTATTTTATCACTTCTTGAACATAAAAACTGTAAAATATTTTAATCTCCTTCCTTTCATAGCATTTTATTTTTATATATTTTTAACTCCCATAATTATTACCATGTGTCATCATAATTACAATTATTATAATTATATATGAAAGTATACATATATACATATAAACAGATGTAATTGTGTAGCTAAAATTACAATTATATTTGTTATATTATATATTCCTCCCTGCATTTATATGCTTCCTTTTTACCTGAGCAACTTCTGTAGTGTCTGCTAGTGTCCAATTACTTCAGTAATGATTTAATTACATCTTTATTCTACTTTTGAACACTATTCCTTGAGCCTATTGAATTCCGGGCGGGCGGCTATTTTCTCTCTCACTATGTAGACAACACACCATTGTCTTTTGCACTGTGGCATTCCTGTTGAGGCCTCTTTCTTATTATTGGTCTTTTAAGGTAATACATTCCATTTTCTCTGACTATTTTTATGGTTTTCCTGTTTGCCTTTGTATTTTACAAGTTTGACTAGAATATATCTCTGGGTGTGTGTTTGATATTTTTTGGTCAGTTTGGAGAAAACATTAAAGAAATATTACTTGTGTTCCATCTTTTCTTTTGCCTTTGTCTGACTCTCTAATTACTTACATGTTGGCCTTTTCCGTCACGTCCTGTATGTCCCCTATGCCCTTTTAAAACACTGTCCATCCTTTTCTCTTTGTTGCTTTAGACACAATATTTTCTGCTGTCTTCTCATGTGCTCATCCTTCTTACTTTGTCATGTTTCTCAATTTGGTTACCCAGACCACATATAAAATGCCCAGTAACTTAGAAATACTGCTTTTAAGCATTCTCAATACCGCATTTTGCAAAACAATTTTACGTAAACGCTTCATGTTTCCCTGACATTACTATCTTTGTCACAATTCAAGTAGCATTTGAGTCGGGTGAGGTAGTCTCCCAAAGTACATTGACTTCACTTCTCGCCAAGTTGCTTTTAGATTGTTTTTGAATTCATACGATGTGCTCTTAATGAGAATTTACTCTAAACCTCACATACCCACTTGCATGATATTTAATGGAGTTGATTTTTTATTCGTCATCTATATACATGTGTGTGATCACTTCAAAATAATTCCATGAGTATTGTTTCTATTCCTTTTTTCTTTTTTTAACTGAGATATAATTTACACACCATAAAATTTGCCATTTCAAAGTTTACAGTTTAGTGTTTTGAGTGTATCCACAGACTCTGTAACCATGCTCATCGTCTAATTGCCAAACATTTTTCATCGTCCCCAGAGAAATGCCACACCCATCAGCAGTCACCGTTCCGGTCTGGTTCTGGCTTGCTCGCACTCTTCTGGAGCCCTGCCAGAAATCCTAAGTGAAAGTTTGGGTCATTTTCTGGGCTTATCTCTATCAGGTGCCTGAAGAAACTTTGTATCTCCTGGCCATATAAGAGTTTTGAAATCTCAGCTGCACTGAAACCTCCAGCATAGGACAAAGCGCAAAGCAGTGAAGCCAGTCCTTCTGGGGTGATGGTTATGCAGAACGGGGACTAACTGCCTGACACAATACTTCTCTCCACGGTCAGCTTCTCCTATCTTCACACCTAGATTCACAAGCACCCTTTGGACAAGGCTTTTGCTGAGGCCATTTGCCTGTTCCCCTAGAAGCATGGATTGACCTGTCCCAACCCTGTTCTGGCTGATTTTTGTGTCCAGATTCCGCTCCAGAAAAGCTCCTCTGGATTCCTTAATCACCCGTCTGACCGCTCGTATCCCTAGTGTACAAGTCTGTGGGGACAATTTTCACCTTGTAGTCAAGTGGTAACTAGTGTGCCTCTTCCTATCCCCACACTGAAGGTGCAGCTTGGTGACCTGTTACCTTGGGGTCCCCAGCACAACGTCTGTCATTTACTTGCTTATTACATGCAGGTAGGATGGAGGGCGGTGCTGAGAGTGTCTGAAAGGTGTATGACATTTCGTGGTATATGAAACACTTCCGGTTGTTATAAGGCTTTTGTGAAAGAGAACTGGGAGTAGAACCACGCTCTTTTCAAACCGCCATATGGAATCTTCACGCAATGTGGTCTTTGTGCACTGACGCCAATTTAAAGCCTTTGGCACCATATTTGATTTCCCTCCAACGCTGGCAACTCCCATCTTGTGCACATCAGCTCACAGAGCCACACGCACCTTTGGAATTCTGAACGTGTCCCGTGGATATCTGGGTTTACAGCTACGAATCTTTGTGCTCACTTTAACCTGAACTCTCCTGAAATAAAGCAAAGTTACCAGCTGTTTCTCTATGCTTTCATGTAAGAAGGATGCTTGTGTTTGTGAAGAATTACGCCAGGAGGCCGCTGGCAGCTTTTGTCAGATGACACAGAAACATCTGTTCCCATAAAGTCCTCCTCGCAGACTCTTGCAGGAAACAAGACTATCCTCTGGCAGTGTGAGAGCAGACCCAGTGAGGGGGCCGCAGACAGAAGCTGCTTATTCTCTGGGTGCTCCCAAATAAGCACCTGGGGTCTTGAATTAAAAGTGACCCATGATCCAGTTCAGCGTGGCTGGGAGCGCAGGTGACCTGCCAAGCCCAGGGTGGACCATCCCAAGGGCACTTGGGGCCGTGTCTGAGGCTGCCCCACCCCCATCAAGTCCTGAGATGCAGACGGTTTGGGGGATTGTGGTATGAAGGGGCCAGAGCACAGAAAGAAAGGCTTCCAGGGACAGTTCGAGTCTCATGGAAAACATTCCTCTCTGGAACAGGCACAAAGGACTGGACGGGTGAATGCTCCACGATGTGGGGTGGCTGCTGGTTGTGGAGGACCCCACCCACACTGATGAGACACAGAAGGCCCCACTACTGGGGAGCACTTTATAATTACTGTCACAACTCTGTGCCCCCAATTCTGAGAACCGGGAGGTGGGCTCCCTGTCTCACCTCCACTGGGTGGGATGAAGCTTTCTTTCCCTTCTCTTTCTGTTTCCATCACTCCTCGGAAGGACCCTTAATGTTACACGCGGCAGAGAGAGTAATGGCAGGAAAGCAAAAGGAAGAATACACACTAAAGCATTAAGGATACCACCAACCTGTTTGGTGCCCACACAAAGCAAGGTACAGTCCTCTGCAAAGCAACCTGTGCCCTCAAATCAAGCCTGTGCCATCCATCGGCCATTGCCATGACGTGATGGCCATCCACTCCCTCTGCAGGCACCCTATCAACCAGCAAATATGTGTTGGGTACCTGCTACATACTAGGATTTCCTACGTCAAGAGTATAGACACTGGAGATGAGCTAACAGCGTCGCCAGAGAAACAACCAGTAGGAGAGATTAGAAGGATTGGGCTCATACGATTGTGGAGGCCGGGCTGTGCCGCGATCGGCCGTCTGCAAGCTGGAGCCCCAGGAGGGCCCATGGGTCCTTCCAGCCCGAGGCAGGAGAAGACGGGCGTCCCATCCGTAGTACAGTCAGGCAGTGAGAGCAAGCTCTTGCTCATTCTGCCCTTTTGTTCTCCTTTTTATTTTTGGTACGTTGCTTTTCTACGTCCTTGTCAATTCAGAGATGTCATCAAAGTTTTGATCTTCACCGATCTGTGGGAAAAGCGGTGCTGCGTTATCAGTAAACACTTTGTTTCTCTAGTTATGATGAAAGTAGGCGTCTTTCCATTAGGATAAGATCCATTTAGAATTTCTGGGAACTGTCCACACTTTTGTTTTTTTGGCACATTTTTCTATCATGGGTGGGTCTTCTTACTCATTTGTAGGGACTCTTGATACACTGGGAAATTAGCCCTTGTTTGGTACATAAACTGCAAAAATTTGGGACACTTGATGTTCATAGAAGCATCTGATGTGAACTGCACTGCCCCACTTCCCCTCCCCCCCACCCCCCCGCCCACCACACACACCAAAAACTTTTCTCAGCCATTGAGGACACTGCACTACAGGAGAACTAACTAATGTGAGGTTTGGGTTTAAGAAGTGTCATGCTCTGCAAAAGAATAAGATGTATGTTTTCCTGAAACAAAAATAAAATGCACGTGTCTGTGCAACTGAGTGTACAGTCTTTGAATAACCTACAAGGGTTAAAAGTGAATGTTTTGCTGATATAATATCAGCAACCTGGTCTCTCAATTAAGACACATGAATATCCACTGGTGCGAATATCCTCAGACACCTGGGAAGTGGAAGTCACTCTGGCTGCTTCCTGCCATCCCTTTCCAAGATGATTACATCATGCTAAGATGAAGGGGACGTGCACGGATCTGGTGACCCATCTCCAACCTGCACACGTGATGTTCAACAGAGATAGTGTGTACCTTGGGATGTAATAGAGGAAAGAAAATTAAAAATTAATCTTCTTTTCCCATGACATGAAGAAATAAAATGTGTCATTTGGCCTCACATACAGCAGAAGACAGCTTGTGAATTAAAATGGGGCACAGAAAGCTTTACTCGATTTATCTGGCTAAATGAATTCCTAGGATGCTAAAGAGACAAATAGCAGGAGAGGGTGGTGGAAGTACAGAGGAGTGAGCCCTTCTCCCGTGTGGAATAACGGACACGAGGCCCTAATCACACTGTCTCTTATGAGCTTGGGTCAGGTGACCAGTGGGCACTGGCTTTCATTTTAATTTGCATATTGATAGTAAACATTTCATGTACCTTTTTGTTCTATCCGGGCTTCCGAAGTATTGGATAAGGTCCCCCACACTGGGGACGATGGTCTGTCTCACTCATTCCACTGATGGAAACGTCAGTCTCATCCGAAAGACCCGCATAGGCACAGCCGAATAATGATGGAGCAAATGTCCAGGGGTCCGTGGTCCAGTCAAGCTGACACCTAAAAGGAACCATCGCAATGAGACAACCTGCCCAGGTTGTAACCCAGATACTGCCGCTCCCCAGCTAGGTGACATGGTCACCTCTGAGCTTCTCTGTGCCTCTGTGTTCTCATTTTTAAAATGAGGATAAAGATAGAAACTGAATTACCTTGAGGGCTCTGATACGGTCCAAGTGAGAAGGTGCCCAGAAGGGCTGAGACCACGTGGGCATCCCCCACCCCCGCACCAACGAAAGGTGCCGCCAGCTCTCGTTTCCTCGTTACAATCCCACAGACTGCAGCCCATCCTGCCCGCATTACAGGACACACATGGCCGTGTCCCTGTCGCTTCCTTCCTCTTCCAAGTCTGAACAAAAGTTATCCTCGGGGAACATTCTCTGAATAAATGAATGCAGTCTCTAAGAAGAAGGTTTCATGTTCTTCCCTTCACTGTCTGTCACGCAGAGTCAGCTACAGGAAATAAGAAAACATTTATCTGAAATGTCCTACAAACAAGCCTTAATTTAAAAAAATGAAATAAAATAAAAAGTTTTAAAGCAACCAAAATGGAAATACACCAACTGCCTATAGAAAGGACTTAATAGCAGCCATTACACATGGAAATGGGTATCCTGATTTATCTGTTCTTCTCCGCGAACCAGAGGGAAGTGACAGCAGGCCCCACGCGGCTGGATTCGGGGACGAGAGAAGGGGCTGAACCTCGTGGCCCCGCCCGGTACAGACACTGACCTACATCTCACCGCCAGGTGGGATGACCAAGATCATACATGAAATAACTGTTAACTGACTCTATACATTTTATATATGAAAAGACACATTGTCTTAATGAGTTTAAGTTTGTAATTTAGCTATGTTAGAATAATGGCTTGGAAATTTAAAAAAAAAAAAAGAAGGTTGTTTCAAAGCTGGACGACGTGAAGCTGGTCACAGACAGAGCGTCATCCTCAGATTGGACGGTGAGCCCTGCAGAAGCACAAAGCTGAGCCCCCCCGAACTCAGGCCCGGCCCGGCACAGACACGGACGCACGGCCCACAGCCCTCGCGCGGCGAGCCCCGTCTTCTGCTCTGATCCTGCCCACTGCCTGACTTCATGCCTTTTCCTGCTTGCCAGCTTTTCCTTTGTATGTAGATTCATTAATTTCTTGTAATTTTCAGTCTTCCTTTATTCAACAAATGTTGAATCGTTGTTTATACAAAGTTGATGTCTGCACTCCTGTATTTACTGAATGTGGATTACATGTCCTTATGTCCCGGGCACTCCACTGGGCGCTAAGGTTCTGACACCAGACCAGACACCCACTGCCCTGGCCCCACGGGCTCCTCGGAAGTAGAAGTGAGTGACGGTCAATAGGAGGATGAGTGACGGAGGACGCGCTGAGCATGTTGACAAGGGCCTGAGAGAATAGCAGGGTCTTGTGGGCTGTATGACTTTGGGCAGAGCCCGGGGGCTCCGCCTCCCACCCGACCTGCAGAACCGTCACCCAGAACCACTGGGCTAACCCAGTGCTAATAGCAACCAGCAGTGAAATCACAATTCCCATCTGATAACCGACTCGACAGAGAAGGGGCCCGACGTGGCAACAGCCATTCAGACGCAGCACATCTGAGGGTGGTTTGGACCCGAGTCCATGCTTTTCCTACAACACGTCCTGCCTCCCGACCACGCTGATGGGGACCCAGGAGACCCTCTCAGTGACCTCAGCCCACTCCTGGCTGGGAGCCGGAGGGTGGTGACATCGTCTCCTGGGGCTCTGGCTAGTGTCCCCAGCGTGCAGACACAGGCTCGGGGCTGCTTGGCCCTCATTGCCGTGGGCAGCCCTACACCACAGGCACCTGTCATTTACTCCCAGTGAAGCCCCTAGACACTGCATACAGTAGGTGCTCAATAGTTGTCCGCGGAATGAATCAGGGGTAAAATAAAGATACCAACCATGTTCAAGAGCAGAGTGAGTGACCTGCCCTGCACCCTGCCCCCTTCCCTCAACGCTGCCCCTCAAATGAGAACTCAACTCCAGGCTCATGCTGGGCCTGAAAAACCCATCACCCTGATGCAGCAGCTCCTAGCTGCAGTTTCTCCTTGCAGGGGACAAAGTGACCAACACACCTGGTGATACCAGTTCCATGCTCAGCAGGAAGCCGTCCGCTCAGCCCTCCAGCCCATGGCCTCCCGGATGCCCCCTCCCTTCTCCCTGTCACTAGTCAGTGGGTGACTTTCTGGATCTTTCCAGAGAGGGACAACTCGCCAGACCTGACGTGCTCACTTGGAAGCTGTGAGGAGATTCCCAGACCCCCATCCGCGTTCAAGTCGCTCCCAGATATCAGAATGTTGACGTCGTCCCTGCTAAAATGCAGCTTTGGAAAAAAAGAAATCACGTATTTTCATATTTTCTGCAGTTGCTGTCATTTGCAGCACACATTCGTGTATAATGATGTTCGTAAGTGAAGTGACATTTCAGACTAATGAGGCTTCAGTGACAATGTGTAAGAGATGTGACAAGTTTTCTCCAACAGAATAAAAAGGAGTGTAGACAAACCAACATCCACGGCTGCACCTGGCTTTGAAGCCGGAGGTGGTCCCGGCTCACATGCGGGCCTGTGTCAGCCGGCTCGTTGACGTGCGGGGAACACGCGTCCCTCCAAAAAAACACTGGTTCCATCCAGTCCACTCACTGGAAGGGTGACAAGGTCACCTGAGGTCAGATCAGAGAGATGAAGGGGACATGGGAGGCGGGGCCAGGAGGAGGAGAGCGCCTGGGAGATGGACAGGCTCCTGCCAGCCATTCACCTGGCCAAGCTCCACCACTCAACAAACCCCATCTTCTCTTTCAAATCAGGACGATGACAACCACTTCCCAGGCGCGAATCAGACAAATTTCAAAAGACAATCCACATGGGGTTGGCACATGGGGTGGGGAGGGGTGTCTATGTGCCTTAGATGGAAACGATTGCTCTCGTATAAAGATGCTTCGTACTTTTAGCCCAAGCTGAGGGACCCTCTAAGTAGAGGGTTCGGGCGATAGAGCCTTGCCTGGGTCAGCTCCTTAGAGGCAGGGTGGCCTGGCTCCCAGATCTGCCTTGAGCCTCCGTTGGCCACTCTGGGGTCCAGGCTGGTGATCACAGGCCCAGGCTGGTGGCTCCACCCCGTGAGAAACAGGAGGACAGATTTCACCTCCGTCCCCTCTCAGGCCCCCAAAGACCTGGCTGGGTTCCCTGTGGACGCCTGCTGCCCCAGGGCCTCTCAGGACCAGCGTGGAGTCCAGGGCAGCAGAGGGCAGCAGGCCAGGGCCAGTCCTGGCTGGACTTAGCCCTGACAGCACCAGAGAGGGACACACCCCTTACTGACTGAGCATCTGCCTGCTCTCTAGACGGCGCCCCTTACTCCTTGGATCCCAGCCGGAACATTGGAGAACCTGAATGGCCACTGACCTGCCCAGCCCTCTATGTGCGTCCTCGAAAATTCAATTTTTTCTTAGCAAAGATGGCTCACCGATGCCAGGAAACGGCCCTGCAACTACATTCATTCCACAGACATTTGCCAAGTGTTTGCTGTGTGGGCAGACAGGCTCCTACCTCCGTAGTCTCCTACCAACGCGGAAGAAGGGCTCAGAAAGAAGCAGCTGATGGCAGACAGAGGAAGGGGCACGTGAGGGAGATCTTAGGGGACATTTCAAAAGCAGGCGTGAGATCCAGGGCACGCGGGCAACGGGGAGGGTCGGGTCAGTCAGTGAGACTGGACGACCGAAGTGCCTTCCTCTGATCTTCCTGTAAGGAGATAAATTCTGGCTGAGAGCTGGGCAATGGGCTACAATGCAGCTGGTGCCAGGGAGTGACCCCGACCCAGGGTGAGGGGCCGATCAGGGGGCACTGCTGTCTCTGAGTCGGTCCCTCCTGGGGACGGGCAGGCCTGGAATGACGCCATGTCACTGCTGTCATCTCTAAACTTCTCTCTGCCATCTTGACATATTGGGGTGCTTTCTAAACACTCATTGGGGTGATTCTGCTGCCAGGGGCCTGGACCCACCTGCCCTCCTGCTGTGAAGTGAACTGGAGCCTGCCCTGCACCCTCGGGCCTGGGACGATCTACACAAGCTCCTGGGGACACATGAAGCGCCCCGTGAGTCTCGGCGCCCCCTACAGGGCAGGCCTTGTGCACCGTAGCCCTTCCTCCTGTCACGCCTCCAGGAACATTCACTGAGGTCCTACAGTGTGCAGGCACCCCAGGGGTGTCCCTGGGCCGCTGCCTGGTGGGCTATGACATGGGCCACAAAACTAACATGCACGATACTTGGGCTGAGCGCCAGCCACTGAGAAGACCCCACCCCAGGGGTGTCAGGACCCAGGACTCCCTCGTGGCTGCTCTGGTGTGTCATGTTGTTACAATCCCGTCCAGCATCTTTTCTCCTCTCCTCCTCCCTGCTGGGAGGCTCTCAGCTGCTGTCCCCTTGATGGGGGGCTCTTTCCCATGGCCCCGGGTGGGAGTCCAGGCACAGCCCTGCCAGGTCCACTTGGGTTCTGACTCCTTTGCATTGGCCACAGGCTGACCTCCTAGCTGGTGCCCCCACCGCAGACATGGAGGGAAATGCCAAGGGCCTCTGCGTTAGCCAGGACCCCAGGGGCCCCAATTCTTGCTGCCTCAATGGGAAACCTGACTCTGTTCCACACAGAACCCAGGCCTGCAGCCCTTTCCACTTGACTTGATGGAGTGTGGGGTCACTGCACCCCCTCTCTTCAGGCCCCAGTGCAAGTTCACTTGGGGCGCCTTCACTCCCACCTGGGAACTTGACTGTATGGGACCAAATCTCTGGGGCGGGTCCCTCAGCCCTTGAAAACTGCCTGCCCAGCGTCCGCTCAGTGCTGTGTCAGGGACTCACCCTTCCCTGTTCACTCATAAAGATCTGCTGAGTGGGGGCTGCACTTGGGTTCTGCTGGGCTCTGGGATGGAGCAGGCTGAGCCCCCCGACCTCATGGGGGAGATGGGAAAAGCGGAGGAATAGAATGATTAAAGAAGATGTAGCCGCCAGCAGGGAACAGAGAACTCGCTGGGGGCGGCAGCCACCCCTGCCTGCACCCTCCCAGCGCAGGTCTGGCTCCTTACATCCGTGTTTATTTAACACTCGTCTCCTCCGTAAGCCTCGTAAGAACTGCATGAATATCTGTTAATATTTATTTAGTACTTGGTGCCAGACTCCAGGCTAAGAGGTTGACACGGATTAGCTCATTTCATTCTCACAGCAAATCTCCAGGAAGTTCGATTTTTTTCCCAGTAATAAAGATGAGACACGTGGGGTCTGGCCTCCAGCGGGCGGTGGGAGGGCTGGGACCTGAGTGTGGCAGGGCTGGCGCTCCTGAGCCAGGCAGGACCCGGGTCTGCTCACCGCCGCGCGTCCCGCTGCCAGCAGAGCAGTGGCAGCTGAGCGAATGGGAAGACGACTCAATTCCTCATCTGTTAGTGACTAATGGGAACCCCAGTGCATTGTTCCGTTGTGAACCCTGACGCCCGAGTCCTGACGACTGCAACACGGCTGCACTCAGCACCCAGGGCCCAGGTGGCCATGGAGACACACGGGCCACCTCCCTGTGTCCTTACAGTCCCACGCACGCCGATCACCCCCACCTGACGCCTGGGGTGCTGGCGCTACAGTGGGCCTTGCAAAGGACCCGCTGCACCGACTGTCACCGGGAGTGCTGCCGCCCTAGGAACTGACCGGGACCACAGGCTGGGCTGGGGTTTGGCTTGGCCACACGTGCCGGCCCTTAGAACAAGTCACCAATCTGCTCACCGACCTGCTGAAACACCACGTCCTCGTTCCCCGGCCACACCTCCTGGGGCCACACAGAGCCTGGCTCATCCAGGGGGACAGTGGGCCCCGGGACGACCAAGGTGTGTGCAGCAAACTCTGGAGACAGCTTCACCCACAAGCACTGGCTGAAAGTGCGAGTTCCCAGGACCCCAGGCTGCAGAAACCCAGCCGCCCAAGGCATTTACTCTAGGAAGAGCTCAGGATCTTACTGAGCAAACAGAGTAATCCCGGCCCAGGCTCTCGGCCTGTGAAGGCTGATGAGGGCTTTGCCCTGCACACCTGACCCCACCTCCAGGCCCCTCCCCCTGCATGTGTTCTCAGCACACCTGACCCTTGTCTCAGGGCCCCTCCCCCAGCCTGTCTAGAATTCACAAGCCTCATACCCAGATTGCATGGAGAATTGATGAATTGTGGCCAGAGGGAGGGGCCGAGACTTCTTTAGAGCAGGAATTTGGGAGGTCCCCCATTCAGCTGCTCAGAGGCAGCCCCTTCCTCTCCAAGGCAAGCTGTCACTCAACCTAAACTCTCTATAAAAAGAAAGCCTTTCTCAGGCCCCATGTGCTCCTGTGCCAGCTGGGCGTTCGGGGTGGGGCCTGAGGAAGGGATGCTGTGCCCAGAATCTACACAGTCCCTTCCCCAAGGAGCTCCAACGCTTACCAATCCCATCATTTTAGCCTTTTATATACTCATTATTGTGGCTTGGGAAACATTTCAAAATTAGACAAGCATTAGCGGAGCTTATAAAATTAAAAATAAACTGTACCAGCTTTAATGATGTTGTATTAAATGCCAGACCTAATCATACCTCACATTTCTTTAATACTTTATGGCCTTAAGCACACTTTGAAATATCTTCTCATCTTCGAAGATTTTCACACCGTCCCCAGCTGGAGTGTGTGCACAAGTTTGGGGCCTGGCAGGGCTGGAACAAAGGGCCGATAGCTCTCTCCCCTCCAGCTGGGGGCCTCTGTGTGGATTCCGGGGACAGAGGCCCGAGGTCTGATTGGGGTTCTGGACCTGTTAGGGGGCCCATCCTGCCCTGACATGTCCTCAGAACCTCCTTAGTGACCTCCTAGGTTGTGATCATACAGCGACCTGGGGAGGGGTCGGTGCGGTCTCCCCAGGAGGGCAGGGCCTTGCACTAACTATGGGCTGGAACCCAGCGGGGTCCCACTCCCCTTCCTGGGGCTGTGGTTTGTCAGAGCAGGTGCTGGGTCTGACCACGTTTATCTCCCTCCCAGTCCCCGCCTCCCTTCAGCCAAGGCCCCCCCCTCAAGGAGCTTCAAAGGGCTCCTGACCCTGACCCTGACCCTGACCCTGACCCTGGCTTTTATGCAGGGCCACTGTGCAATTTGCAGATCCCAGTGCAAAATGGAAATACGGGTCCTTTATTGAAAAATGATTAATAATTTAAAGACATCATCGAGTGAGCCCAACTGCAAAGTGGGCCCTGCTTTAAGGAAAGCATGTCCCCTGAGGAAGGGGAGGTGGGGGTGCTGGCAGGAAACTGGCAGTGGAGAAGCAGCCTCAGCAGAGTTCAGAGAGCCCCTGCGAGCTGGGCGGGAGCCTCCTGTTCCAGCCGCTGCTGTCCCTCCCTCCCGGAGAAGCCCTGAGCCCCACAGGTCCAGTGCAGGGCGCCTCCAGCCCTTCTGAAGGGACCTGCAGGCCAGCCTGTGCCCCCCACCCCCTCCCAGGCCACCAGCTGTGAGGGAAGTCGCCCTCTCCCATTGGCCTCACGTGAGCACTGTTGCTCACCTCCATTCTTCCAGTGACAATGGGGGACCATGGGGGACAGTCACCTCGTATCTGTGTCTTCTAGGGTCAGGCGCTGGGCTCACCTCTCCTGTTCGTGGGCATGATTTTATTAAGTGCCCAGGCTTATAGATGACAAAGCAGAGCCTCAGGAAGACTGTGTGACCTCATGGGCAGCGGGGAGTTTGGTCTTGAACCCCAGTCTCTATCTCCAAGAGCCCCCTGGGGTCTGACGTGGACTATGTGACTGGTGCCCTGGGCCCTGGAGTGACACTTGGGGACATGCGGAATCCATGCTCAGCTGCTTATTCGTTTGGTGGCCTTGGGCAATCCCCATAGCTTTCCCAGGTCACTTGTCATGTGTGGCAGGAAGAACTTGTAGGAGACAGGCTGAGAGGGGGGAGTGCGCCCAGCGTAGCCCCCACTCACTGGAGCCGCAGCCCAGACAGGGGCCCATTTGTGCCTGTCGTCCCTTCTCTGACTTCTCTCTGCCTGTCTTATCAATGGAGCTGGGCCCACTGGCCCTTGGGTCGTTCCCACCCTCATGCACCCCTCTCCTTCCGGCACCCCATGCCAGATGTTACTCATGCAGCACGCTTTCTGGGCGTCCCGTCCTTTTACGGAGTTACTCTTTGCTCGTGAGGACGTGGGGACGGTGGAGGAAGTGTGCTAGCTCGCTCCAACTGCAGACGGGCTCCATCTCCCTGAAGTTCCTGCCGTCACAGCAGGACTGGATCCTGTGGCGGCCCCTCAGTCACCATGGTCGCCACTGCGATCCTGCAGGTGTCCCTCAGGCTCTCTGTGCCCATTTTATTACCGAGCAGACTCCAGCGAGCGGAGAGATGGGGTCTCTCACATGCTCGGGCTGTGACCTGGACAGAGGTGCACGCTCTCCTTCTAGGAGGCAGGGTCCGAAACAGAAAAAGCTAAGGAACCCTCCGCGGCTGTCTGCGCTGGCCCTGGCGAGGCTGGGCTCTGCATACCTGCTTCCCACGGCTGTCACCCAGCCTCTCCAAGAGCCGATGGACATTGGAAAGGTCTGGTCAGGAGAACAGCACCCTCGCTCGGGCAAAGTGAAGGTCTGTTGTCCCACTGCCCATGCCACGTCCGCATCTACCGCTTCGCGTGAGGGCGACAAGCAGGGCCCTCACCATCTGAGCCGTGATCATACCAGTGGGGACAGGGTCACCCGTGCACTTAACCATCTGGCCTTGGGCCCCTTAGCTCACCCGGGACTCACTTCCTTCTGGAAACTCATTGCTTTGCTTGAATGACATACAGTCTCGCTCTGGACGTTGTGAACCTCAGATGAAATTTCAGGTTAATGTCCAATGACCTAATCCCGTCATTTTTGGACTGTGCAAGTTACAAAAGAATCTGCATAGCTCTTATGAGGAGTAATTTACCAATTATACTGTTGGAGCTAAAGATTATAATTTTATAAGTATCTTTAGTCATTTTTGTATAACAACATACTATAATGTAATACGTAGATTTTTAGTACTGTATGACGATAAAATAGACTAATATAACTTGTTTATTTTGGGGAGAAATGATTCAGAATAGGGTTTCAAAATATCTAGGTAATTATCTGAGTGGTGAAGCTGTGCTTTCTTCTATATCGGAACATAGATTTGCTTTAGTTTGTTATAAATCCTTTCCACCCCCAGCTCAATATGATCTGTAGTGTAGCAATAACAAAACCATTTGAAGGTAAATTTAAACAATAATTTCCCCAAAGTATTATCAAAGTTTAATCCAATCAGATTCAATAACTGCTAAAGGAATTTATTTTTTATTAAATTTTTTTCCATCTTTATGGAGGTACAATTGACAACCTTTATATGTATATGTGTCCTGTCCCAGTCACTGTATAATATATATTATATATATTATATTATTATATTATTATAATATATATTATATTATATATGAGTATATATTATATATTAATAAATAAATAACATATAATATATATTACTATATATAGTGATATTTTGATTTACGTATATATTGTGAGATAATTACCACAATCAACCTAATTCACACGTCCATCACAGCACATGGTTACCGTGTGTGTGTGTGTGTGTGTGTGTGTGTGTGTGTGTTGGAAACACTTAAGATCTATTCCGTTAGCAAATTTCATGTCACAATATCTTAGTGCCCCCTTATCCGCGGTGTCACTGTCTGCAGTTTCAGTTACCTGGCAGTAAACCACAGTTGGAAAATATTAAATGCCACTCCTTTCTGAGCAGCAGTGGGGAAATCTCGTGCTTTCCCACGCCATCCCACCCAGCCTCGGCTGGTCCCTTTGTCCAGCATCCATCTCCACGCTGTAGACACTCCCCACCCGTTAGTCCCTCAGGAGCCATCTTGGTTATCAGTTATTATTTTATTTCTTCTTCCGTGTTTTGTAGTTTTCCTCATGTAGATCCTATGCATACTTTATTAAATTTATGCTTAAGTATTTCATGTACTGGTGCTCTTGTTAAATAGTGCTTCTTAAATTTCAAATTACATTTGCTCATTGCTGTTATATAGGAAAGCAATTAACTTTTGTGTATTAACTTTCTATCCTGTGGTCTTGTTGTAATTGCTTATTAGTTACCAGAGGTGGTTTTGTTGTTGTTGGATTTTCTATGTAGCTACTGCTCACGATTTGTGAATAAGGACAGTTTATTTCTTCCTGTCCAATATGTACACTTAGTTTTGCTTCCTTTTCTTTCCCTGCTGCCCTCGCTGGGATTTTCAGTGTGATCTGAGTGGCAAGAGGGGGTATTCTTGAATCATTTCTGATCATTTGGAGAAAGTGGCCCATTTGTCACCATTAAATACGAGGTTAGCTGTAGCTGCTTGCAGACACTCTTTACAAAGCTGAAGAAGATCCCCTCGCTTCCTGGTTTGCTCAGTTTCCATCACGAATGGGGCACTGGGTTTTGTCACATGTTTTCTCAGCATTAGCTGAACTCACATGAGCTTTCTCATGATAGGCTTTGGTGATTGAATTTCGACTGTTGCACCAGTTTTATATGCCTGGAATAAATCCCACATCGTCATGTTGTATCCTGATTCTGTACAGTGTTGGATTTGACTGCTCTTCTTTGGTTAAGGTTTTTTTTTGTTGTTGTTATGAGAGATATTGAACTGTAGTTTTCCTTTGTTGTAACATGTTTTTCTGGCTTGGGTTTTGTTGTAAGGGTGACTTTAGAGAACAAGTTAAGAGTTCTTCTTTCTGTTCTGGAAGAGAGATTGTCGATAATTAGTATTATTTCTTCCTTAAATAATTTCCTTAAATAAATTCCTCAAATATTTGTAGAATTCACCAATGAAATAATCTGGACCTGATGTTTCTTTTTCTCTCTTTTTTTTCTTTTCGAAATGTTATTAATTACTGATTCTTCTTTAAGAGATATATGCCCATTCAAGCCTATTCAAATGATCTATCTCTTGTTGCATGAGTTTTAATGGCTTGTATCATTCAAGGAGTTGGCTCGTTTCATCTAAAATATCTAATGTGTGGACATAAAATTGTAGTGTTCTTCTATTTTCCTTTTAATGTGCATAGTTTCAGTATCCATGATCTGTGTTTCACTCACGTAGGTGGTAATTTGTGTCATCACTTTCTTGGTTAGACTGATTAGAGATTTATCAATTTCATTAATCTTTTCAAAGAACCAACTTTTAATTTTGTTGACTTTTTTCTATTGTTTCCTTGATTTCAATTTCTTTGATTTCTGCTCTATTTTATTATAATTTTTTCTCGTTTTTGCTTTAGGCTTAAATTGTACTCTTTTCTCTAGTTTCTTAATGTGGAAGCATAGATTATTGATTACAGATAGTTCTTATTTTCTAAGATATGCATTTAGTCCTATAAAGTTTATTTTAATCCCTGACTTTTGCTACATCCACATAGTTTGATGTCCCATATTCTTATTTTCATATAGTTCAATGATTTTTTTAAAATTTCTCTTAAGATTTCTTCTTTGACCCATGTGTTATTTAGAAGTGTATGGTTTAAACTCCAAACTCTTTATCTTTTTTTGGTAATTTATAGTTTAATTCCATTGCCTGAATATAGGTTTTTGTCTGATTTTCAGTCTTTTAAATTTGTTAAGATGTGTTTATGGCCCAGAGCGTGGTCTTTCAAGGTAAGTGTTTAACGTGCACTTGAGAACAATGTGCATTCTGGTGCTGTTGGATGAAGTATTCTATAAATGTCAATTAGGTCCCGTTGATCGACACTGCTGTTCAGGTCAACTATACCCGTAATGATTTTCTGCCTCCTTGATCTATCTGTTACTGACAGAGGGCTGCTGGAGTCTTCCAACGCAATAGTGGATTTGTCCATTTCTTCTTTAATTTTTTACCTGATGTATTTTGACACTCTGATGTTAGGTACCTATACTTTTAAAATTGTTATGTCTTCTTGGAAAATCGACCCCTTTATCATCATGTAATACCTTTCTTTATCCCTGATCATTTTCCTGGTATAGAAGATGGCTGTGTCTGAAATTAATATAGCTACTCTGTCTTTCTTTTAAATACTTTTAACCTATCTGACTCATTATATGTAAAATGGGTCTCTTGTTGATAACATATACTCGGCTCTTGCTTGTTTTTTGTTTTTTTCTTTTTCACTCTAACAATCTCTGTATTTTAATTGATATATTTAAACCATTCACATTTAAAGTGATTTTAAAATACAATTATACTAATATCCGTCCTGTTTATAAGTGGCTTCAGTTAATTGCACTTGTTTTTTGTTTCTTTTTTAGACTTTCCCTTTTTCTCTGATGTTGATGGAGCAGTTTACAAGATTCCATTTTATTTCATCTCTTACTGTATGTAATATACTCATTTTAAAAAAGCTGTGGCTGCCCTAGAGTCTTCAATACACATTTTTAGCTACTTTAAGTCCGATTCAAATAACACTGTACTGAGCATGTATAGGGCAGGTACCTAAGAACTGAATATTCTCAATTCCTCCCATTCCTTTTGTCATTCGCTGATCCAGACACTGTAATTATCCAACAAGTTTTTACTATTATTACTCTCAACACTTATCTTTTCAATCAATTAAGAATAAGAAACAATAAAACAATTATTTTGCCTTCATTTATTCCTTCTCTTTATGAGGTCTTGGTTCCTGACCTATATTAGCTTCCTTCTTCCCAAAGAATTCCTTTCACCATTTGTTGTGGGGCAGGTCTTCTGATGACAAATTCCCTCAGTTTTTGTTTGTCTTTTAAAATCCTAATTCATTCTTCACTTTAAAGGATAATTTCATTGACTATAGAATTCTGGATGCTTTCCAAATTTCAACATTTTATATATTTCACTCTCCTTTTTACATATTTCACTGTTTTCCAGCTTGCATGACTTCTGACGAGACGTCTACTGAATTTTTATCCTTGTTTCTATGTTTTTCTCTGGCTTCTTTCAAGTTTTTCTCTTTGAATAGATCATGCGTATGAGATGCCTAGGTGTGTTTTGTTTTTGTTAGTCCTGCTTGCTGTTCAGCATGCTTTCCGGATTTGCGGCTTGGTGTCTGTCATTAATTTTGGAAATATATATATGTGTATATATATGTATATATCTTCCCCTCCTGTGCTTCGCTATCTCCTTCTTCTCCTTTTGGTATTCCAATTACACATGTATGCTAGAGTTTTTGAAATTTCCCCGCCATTTTTGTATGTTCTGGAAATAGCATGGTCCTGACCTCTGGTTTTCCCCGCTTGCCTGCCTCTGTTGGCCCTTTTTTCTCAAACTACTGCCCCAGACCCTGGGTGGCAGCTGGCTGGGGCAAGCTGCAGGAGCTGTCACATCTTTCCTGCAGACACATGGCCAATTCAGTCCCTACTCTGTTCCCACACGCTCGCCCTTGCCTGTCGCTTTGCCCTCTCCCAGCTTGGCCATGCCAGAGGCAGACTGGTGCAGAGGGGACGCCTGGACTGAAATCAGGCAGCTTGGCCTGCTCACCACCCTGTGTAAATGTGGGGACACTGCTAGTTCTGTCTGAGCGCTAAACTCCTGAACTCTAAATGAAGGAGGACACCTCAGCCTCGCAGGGCTGACATGAGGATCAGACACGACAGGCATGAAGTCTGGTGTGGTTGGAGCATGCTTCAGGCAATGTCAGTCACACTAGCTCCCATCCCAGGGGTGGCTCAGTGGCATGTTATCTCGTCTCCCGAGTGGAGTGTCCCTCTGCACTTGTTCCCCTTGTGTGGGCTGGCACTGTCCCAGCAAGTGTTCTGCAGGGAAATAGTCACAAATCCCTTCTATGTTGATTAGGGATGCCCTCCTCAAATTTCCTTCACATTTTATTTCCACGGTCACCTTCTCCTCTTGGCTTCCAAATTTGCACGTAAGTTTCAGGGCTGTCTCCCAAGCACATCGGGTGGAATCACAGGAGAGGGGCTATAAAGGGGGGGGGGCACCGGGGCAAACTCTGCAGCCAGATAAGCTTGGAAAATGATAAGCTGAACAGCTTTGTCTCAATTGCTAGAAGTCTCAGAAGCTTTGTTCTCATGCTGAGTGCCATGGACCCACCGGACGCAGACACTGTGCAGCAAACTGCCTGAACAGAAGCTTTCTCCACCCCTTCCATCACTCTCAGTACCTCTCCTTTCTCCCTGTGAGGTCACCTTGCAGAAATAATGCCTGGGTGACATCCTCTTTCACAATACTGGCTGCCGTTCCAGGGACACCATGGCAAGGGTTACGTTTCCTTTCTGGTATGATACCCACAGGGTCTCCCAACCAGGGATTGGAGCCTCTGCCCCCCACAAGCTTGGAGCTGGTGCCTAATACCTGCTCACACCCCACCCCCATCCCCAATTCTCTGTCTCACAAGCCCTCCCGTCAGCCTCCAGCCTGATATGGGGACAAAAGAGGCCAACGGCTGATCAGGGAGGAGGTGACAGTGTTTGTCCTTGTGGAGGGCAGGTGCCAGGTGGGGGTCCTGGGCAAGGCAGGATCCCCCCGAGCATATTTTCACACTGAGTAGTCAATGACTCCATTAGCACTCTACTTGCTTTTTCTTTTTTAAAGCTAAATACATGGGCACAGAGTCTTCTGCTGAACACACGTACCTGTCAGCACATGTTTAACACATCTTTGTTTTGCCAAGTATTATACCTTGTGTGGTGTGTGTGACTCTATTAAGCATTTAGCAAATGCTGTTGAATGAGAGAATGGAAATTATATCCTGGAATCTTGAGAAATGCCATCTTGGGGGTGATGGTGAACAGAAAGCATAATTAAAACCAGATGCCAAGGAGATTTTTAAATGTCTCAGGGGATGACATTCCCATCACTTATTTGGTAAAAATTGCTCTCTGCTCCATCTTGAAGCCAGCTCTTTCCTGGCACAGAAAACACAGTCTAAATAGCATTTAATTCCAGCAAAGCTCTTCTCACTTCCTGCTCAGGATCCAATTTGACTTTCGGCCAATCTGGGTTGGATCCATTTGCGACAAGCCTGTCTCATCCTGGGCTAACCTTGCTGGGCTTCCTCTTGCCCCCACAAGCCACAGTAAGGGGTTCCCCCAGCATCATTTTGATGTCACCTGCCAGGTAGCAGGCCACACTTCTTTTTTTTTTTTGGCTTCATCTGGGTCTACCTCTAAGAATGGAGGCAGAGACGGCACCTGGAAGGCCTAGCATTTGTCCAGTGGGGAGAGGATGGAGCTCGGACCAGGTGCTGGCAGTTGACATGGATACAAGGAGACTGACCTGATGGATTTTTGGCGGAAAGAGCATCAGGGTCTGCTGACACTGGATGTGCTGGTAGAGGGGCAGGAAGTGGGCGAGTATGAGGCATCCAGGGTTTACATAGTTGGGTTGGAGCAACTGGGCATCACGTCATTTATAGAGGTGGGGGAGACTCACAGAGGCCCTCAGACCCTACAGGAGGGAAGGCAAGAGTGCAGCTTTGGATGTTGATAAATCTGAGATGACCTTAGGCACCAGTAAGAAAGAGGCAGTAAGGTTTGCATATCCTGGAACCCAGTGGCTAAGGGTAGAATTCAGGGACTCATCAGTGAGTGAAGCCGCAGGACTGGGTGGGACCCTCTCAGGCGTGGGCAGAGAAATGGTCCCGTGCTGAGTCCTGACGCACCCCAGGGCTGGCAGCCCCAGCTGAGAGGGAGCGGTCATTGCATGTGCCAACAAGAAAGGCACGGTGATCTAAGAAGAGACAAGGTCAGGTGGAGAGAGGGCAGATGTCAGAACGAAGTGAGTTTTGAACAGAACATGAACTGGAGAAGCAAAGACGGTGGCATCAGTGACACTTAGAAGAGAGCTCTGCTGAGAAGAAAAGATGAAAACCAAGGCAGCAGCTAGAGGGAGACATGAGGTCAGGGCACGTTTTTGTTTATTGATTTATTTTTTATGTTTGAAGACAGCGTGCCAACCAGGCAGGGCCCGTGTGGAGGGGAAAACTCAGTGGTTTCAAAGACAAAGGCTATCGCGAGAGCCGTTTTATTTCTGCGGAGGCCAGGGAGACAGAGAGCAAAAGGACTGGGTCTTTGGTATGACGGGCGTCCTCCTTGGACATAAACGGAAGGGGGCAGTGACGGACGGGGGTGAGAAAGGTGGATCTAGGGGTGACAGGAGGAGGCAGCTCCTGTTTTCCCAGTGGCGTGGGGAGCTGGTGGGCTGAGGAGGGAGGAGAAGGCGGGAGACACTTCCTTTGCATAAAGGAGAAGCAAACAGTTTACAGAATGTGTTAGGATTTCTGGGCAATTTTGTCTGCCCATTTGATCGAGAATTTAAATAGGTCCTGTAGCTATGGTTGAGTGCTTCCTGTAACTCATTTCAGAAGCCTGGGTGAGGCGCAGAGTGGGTGAGAAAGGGGCTTTAGTATGTCAGAGGAAATGGGGGGCAAGGGGGCTGAGATCAGAAAGAGGGCTGAGGATGACAGACACGGGATCTCATCTGAGAGAAGGGCAGAGCCAAGGACATAAGAGGTGCAGTGCGTCTTGAAACAGTGCTTGGTGATGCAGTGCTTTCAGCATCAGAATGACGTGATCTTGACTTTGACGGTGAAGACGTGTGCAGTAGGGCCCCTAGAATAAGGACCTTGGAGAGAGAAGTGGAAATCCACAGGTTAGATGCTCTTGCAGCTCTGGAGATGGGCTTGCCTGGGAGATGATGTGGGAGAGGGTGGAGAGCAGGAAGAGAGCACCAGGTGTACAGAGACCGCATCACTAAGAGAGCAGGGGTTCTGCCCCATGGACGCTGACGTCATGGAGGATGGTGGAAAGCAGACATGGAGGCAAATGTGAGAGTCTTTAATATACACTGGGAGAGACCGGGATCCCAGACGATGTCCACACAGGGTGGGCAGCTGATGGAATGCCACACTCTAAAGAAACTAGAATTTTTGAATAAGGAGGAAGGTAAACATGGGGGCAACAGAAGTATGAAAGGACCTTCGCTTGAATCCCAGGCCTGAGGTCCAGGTGTGTGGGTTGAGCTGTCCCAACGTGACAGCAAGACAAGGCTGGTGGTGGTCTCACAGAATAGCTGGATCTCGAGCCATAAAAAGGAGAGTATGTGCACAGGATTTGCTTATTTCTGTCTGCCTCTACTAAAATGCAAGCATTCGGACAGGGGCTTACCCTGCTTTGGTCATTGTTTCATCCTTAGTGCTTGAACAGAGCCTTAAACATGGAAGGCACTCTATAAATATTTGCTTAATAAATGTCGAATGTAAGACTGTTGCTACTTAGGGTAATATTTTGATGACCACAAAATATGCACCTTACACAATTTGTTTCCTATAAGTCAGAGAAGTTTGCTTTGCATTTTAACTACGATCTAATTTTATAGCACACAGGTACTGCAATAGGTATCATTCTATAGTGCCAGTGTTTTGCATTTCATAACTATCGAATACATCATATTATTTATAATAATTAACACTTCTATATCTCTATTTACTGTTTTGGCTACTTGGTCTGCCAAAGAATAAAAGAATATTTAGCAGTTTTGTGGGTGTCTGACATATTCTCTTCACATTTCAATCAGATTTTTTTTAATCTGCTTTGATTCTGTGTTATTTGGCACATAAAGGTTCATCATTGTTATTTCATTGTCTCAACACAAACACTTAATAAAACATTGTCCACTTTGCCCTGTTTAATTTTTCTTTACTTCGAATCACACTTTATCTTAGGTTATGATTGCCTCCTGTGCTTTCTTTGAGTTTTACTTGGTACGTATCTGTCCATCCCTTCACTTTGAATATTTCCAAATCTCTTTGCTAGTTAGATAATGTATAGACAGACGCTGGGTTTTGTTCCAGTTCAAGAGTCTGTCTTTAATTAATCAATTTATTCCCTCTAAGCTTTCTGCCCAAAGCAATGTGTTTCGTTTTATTTTTATCCCATTGTTTTTGTGTGTGTATATGTGCTTTTAATCTCTCTCTCTTTTTTTATTGTTGCCTGCATTTTATCTGTGTCATATGTTCTTTCTCTTTGTGAAGAGTGACTTTGAGGGTGACTATACAATGCTAATACTTCAATCGGTTGTGAAGTCTTGTAAATTCCTCTGGTTGTCAGAGGATGTGACCTAACCCGCACTAGGGCTGCTCTTGATGGTTTGACTCTGAAGACAAAAGGGAGCCACAGCCAAGGAGGTGGGAGGTCCACAGACGCTAGAAAGTACACGAAAACCAATTCTCCCCCAGAGTCTAGAGAAAGGGAGGCAGTTCTGCCAATGCCTTGGGTTTTAGTCCAGTGAGACCCATTTTGGACGCTCTCCTCCTGAACTCTAAGATAATACATTTGCGCTCTTAAGTCATTACGTTTCTGGTAATTTGGCGTAACAGCAACGGGGAAGCTAATGCAGATTTTGGTGCACGCGGGGATCTGCTGTAACAAATAACTGAAAATGTAGACTGGCTTTGGGGCCATTTTGGAGGTGAGGTAGCCTCCTTCTCCCGTCTCGGTTTGTGATGATTTAGCAACAGTTATGTGAAGTGTGCTGCCTGTGGTACCAGACCCAGAGTCAGAGCCGTTTTCTAGTTATCGTATCCGGCTGAACCGTATGAAACGGCTGATGTCCTGGTGTTGCTGACATTCAAAACCGACAGTTTTTTATGGTTGAACTTGCGAGTTCCTGCAGGCTGTGTGTGCACTTGTGTTTGCTGCCAAGTGTCTGCAAAGTGATTGAGTGATAAATGTCCTGTGAACTAAAACTTCCAAATTTAAATAGCTTGTGTTCTAAGATTCAGTGTTTTTTCCTCCACACTTTAATCTCTCTGACATTAGGATGCGTTTTACAAACGAGCTTTACACGACATGTCATTTTCCCTTTTTACCATGAAATCCATCATTAAATTGATGTGTCTTACAATCAGATTCAATGTCAGGCTAACATCGTGCCCTGAAAATGATGCCAGAGAAGGAAAAACAATGAGATGACCTGCTAATATTTGCTGGCATTTGATCATTGTACACAAGGCCTCCAAGTGCCCCCCGACACATATTTTCTGAGGCTGTTTGGGGAAGTGCTCCAGACGCAGACCCGGCCCTGTGTACACAGCACCTCCCCCCCACCTCCAGGCACCAGCCCTCTGCACCTGAGGGAGACGGGGAATTATTCACAGGTGAGCAAAATATGAAACTCTAATATTCCAACATTTCAGAAACTAAAGACAAGATAATTCCCTCTTTCTATGGAGTCCACGGAGATTGCTCTGAAATAAATGAGGTTTTATGTCTTCATTATCCATGAAAGATATTTAATTACATATACCTGGAAAATATATCAGTCATCTACACGAGTGCACCTAGACTCACCTTGTTGTCAAGGGAGACAGAGGCAGAATCCGCCTGCACGGGCTGAGCCAGGACTCCCCTGGGCACGTCTGCAGGCCCATTGATCTGACCTTCAGGTCTGTCTGTCTTCTGTGGGCGGGGCCATCTGGAACCCCCTTGAACGGAATGACGACCTGGGCCTGTTTGTTGAAGACGGTCCCATACTCCTGTCCAGTTTAGCATTTCGTACCAGGCGTTTCATTCTTCCATGAACTATTATTAATAGTTGCATTACACTAAGCAGGTGGGTTTGGAGGCCTCCCCCCTTGCCTGCTCAGCTCTTGTCGAGCCCTGTAGCTGAAACTGAGATAGAATATGAGAAACTGAGCCATGGGGCTTTACAGGGGAGGGGGTGTGACACGTGGGTGGTGCATGGCGCTGCCAGGGTGTGTGGACGGTGAACCCAGCGCTCCCGCTGCAGTCTGTCTTTGGTGGCGGTATGGGACACACCCGTAATTTATTTGATTGTTTGGAGATACTTCCTTTGCAGTAACTTTCACTATGGAGACATGTGTAACCAAAGCACCTAATGAATGAAAATTAAGAACTGGATTTCTGCTTCTTGGGAAATTTTATGGCAAGCGTGTATTTCTAGAAGGTGTTGGCTGTCACCCCCCTGTGAAAACCAGAGACTCAGGTAACCCTGCAAGAACCTCTGTGTCTCCTTCAGCAGCTGCCGGTTGTTTTAAGCTGCGTCCTCAGAGATGAAAGGGGGTCGTGTGCAGCCGCAAAGGGCGCTTCCTTCCGTTTCCCTCTGGGAAGCTGGGCTGCCTAAGCTGACCAATGGATGTTCTTTCTAATTTAATTTTGCTCATTTTCGACTCTGCATATCTGAAAAGTAAACCAAAAACTATTAAAATGTTGGGTCAGTGATCAGAAAAGAATGATGCAAATAGTGAAATAATTTAGGTTTTATATCACTGTCATCAGATCCTGAAAATGGTAAATCAGCTCATTTATTTTTCAAATGAGGTTTTGTGTAATACCGTTAATAAAACTAAAGTGAAATCTTGGTGAATTTATTGTGTCAGACCTTCTTAACTTATCGTGAAGACTATGGAAAATTCTGTTAAAACTTTAAACTCTAAAGACAAAAATCATTTGTTTTTGTAGAGGAATTTTAAATGCATTTTGATGAAAGAAAGTCATGGGGAAAACCATGTTTTACTAGATGAAAACACTACAGAGCTTGGCATTGATTGCGGTGCGCTTACAATTCCTAAATGGTGATATTATACCAACCAAAGACTTGCAAATGTGTTTCTACACACATGGTTCAAATCAACCCTGCCAGCTTGTGTAACAAAGCTGACTTTAGATATGAAAACGATACCAGCACTTGTATTATACCCAGACTCAGGTGGGTCTTTAAAATATTGGGGCCTGGAAGTCCTATTTTATAAATCGAGCTAACTGCCCCCAAATGGTACTACACCTTTGGTAAGGAAATCCTCTACAATTCAGTTACCTGTCATTCAAAGATCTTTGAGTTCAGAAATCTGTAACCAAAGAATTCTATATATGAAGTTCCAAAAATTAATTTGAGGTTTAACGCTTTGGGCCATCTGCCCCAAATTATTTTGACATGAGTCCATCTAAGGCAAGCAAGAAAATGATCAGATTAAACACTGAGATTTCAACAGTGATAAGATTACTTTTGAAATTCTATAATTGCATCTGGGAATAGACCAACATGTGAGAGGACGCGTTTGCTGAAACTCTTGTTCCTGCAACATTTTATTATGAGAAGTTTGAAGCACACAGAACAATGGAGAGACCTTTACAGAGAATCCCATGCACCCACCACCTCTGTTGTGCTATTAACAATCAATTACAGTTGCTCTTCACATCCACCTGTCCATTCATTCATCAATGCATCGTGTCAGTTCAGTTCATTTTAATGTAAGTTGTAGACAAGAGTACCTTTCATCCTTAAGTATTTCAGACGCAGCTTATAGTCTTGACATTATATGTGTTTATAGTTCTTTTCAGTTAGAATTTATACACTGTTAGGTGCACAATTTTTAGGGTAGTACTTGAGCAAACAACATGTAGAATGTTTCCATTTTCTGGTTTCCTTTTTCCACTCCACCTCCATCCCAACGCCTTGGTTCATTCCACCGTAGATCGGTCCAATCTGCTGCGGGAACACACAGAAAGGAGGTGTGGGTCAGGCTTCTTTCACTCAGCGGTGGCTGGGGCATCCATCCTCGGTATCGGGGTTTTGTGCATCACCACTGCTGTCTCCTTGTTGCTGAGCACACAGCGTCTGTGTGAGCCGTGACTACACTGCAATTGAGCAGTTGTCCCCGGGGCTGTTTCCAGATTGGGGTTATTTATGAATAACACGGCTAAGAACACTCTGGAGTCAGTCTTCTCATAGACATACAATTTCATTTCATGGGCATGTGCTTGTTTTAGAAGAAACTGCCCAGTATTTTCCCAAGTGGTGGTAGCATTCTAAAATGTCACCAAAAATGGTCAAGAAATCAACTGAGTCACAGCCTAGCCAACATCTGGGGGTTTGCCAGTGCTTTTAGTTTCAGACATTTTGTATTTGTGAATGAAGGATACCCCTTATTTTGGTCTGAATTTGCGCTTTCCTCCACGCTAACGATTTTGAACACCTTTTTGCGTGCTTCCTGACCATTCATGTATCTTCCTTAAAATCTTCTGCCTGTTTTTAGTTAGGTTGTATGATTTTTTTTTATCGTTGAGCTTTGGGGTTCTTTAGCTAGTCTTGATAAAAGTCCTTGTCGGAAACAGATTTTGCAAATATTTTCTCGCAATCTGTGGCTTGCCCATTCATTTTCCTAATGCTGCCTTTTAAGAAAAAGGTATGCATTTCATGGTCAAATTAATTACTTTTTTATTATTTTATGTTTATTGCTTTTTGTGTATTAAGAAAACTTCACATGTCCCCAAGTCATGAAGATATTCCTTTGCATTTTCTTCTAGAACTTTACAGTTTTCAATTGTTATATACTCATATATTGTCAGGTCAGAGTTGAGGTTTATGCTTTTCCTAAAGAAACCTTGTTGTTCCAGCACCAGTTGTGGAAATGACTTCCTTTCCACATTGTTTTGCTTTGGAGCTAATCTTCAAAAGTTCATGGACTATGTTTGGGGGCTGTTTCAGTAACAACGTCTTCTTACACCACCACCGTGCTGTCTTCATTAGCTTTACAGTAAGTTTTGAAGTCAGGAAGTATAAGTTCACTTACTTTATTCTTCTTTATAAAGATTTCTTTTAGCATTCTAGATATTGCTCATTTATTTAGAAGTTTTGAACCAACTTGGCAAATTCTATAAAAATGCCTGTGGAATTGTTTCAGGGGTTACATGGAATCGAAAAGTCAGTTTGAGGAGAAGTGATGTCTTAACACATGGATTGAGTCATCAATCCAAGGAGAAGGGCTATCTCTCTTTTATTATAGATTTTATTATTTATTATAGATTGGGCTACTCAGATTTTCTATTTCCTCTTGAGTCAATTCTCATATGTTTTGTTTCAATAAACATATTTAATTTGTCAAATTTTTTAGCATAAAAGTCTTCAGAATATTCCATTATTTCCCTTTAATATTCATAGAATCTGCAGTGACATCCTCCCTTTTCTTCATGTTACACGTAATTTGTATTCTCTCTTTCCATGAATCACGTTAGAAGTTTATCATTATTTTATCTTCAAAACACCAATTTTGGGATTCATTAATATCTCTGTTGTTTTTCTGATCTATATATTACTGATTTCCATTTTTATCTCTATTATTTCCTTGTTTCACTTACTTTGAGTTATTTTTCTTTACTTCCTAGCTCCTAAAGATAAAACTTTATATCACTGAATTTATGTCATTTTTATTTTCTAATATGAGCATTTATGTATGATTACAAAGATTACTTGGGGTGCTCCCTGCCATTTATTCTCACACATGCTTTAATCACACTGATAAATTAAGTGGGGATCTTACCTGTAAGTTTCCAGGAACCACAGGAATGAACAGATACTCACCAATTGCTTCCATAGCGGCAAAGTTTGTGTCTGTTTAAGCCCAGGCTGTGGACCAGCGGCCACAGCGGGGTCTGTGGGGCGGCCCCGGCTCCCTGGGCGAAGGTCAGTGATGTCTCTGACATACGGAGCACTGAGATTGGGCTCCGAGATCTGTGGCTCTGTGACACGTGCTCAGAGTCGTTCCACGAGGACAGGCCAGGGCAGCCTTGCTGGGGAGCGTTTTCACTGGGGCCAGACCTGACTCTTGCCCCGTCTTGGAGAAAATGCTCAGGAAAGTGCTGGTGGCACCGTTACGGGCACCTGGTGACCCAGGAGCTCCAGGCGGTGGGAGGGCTCAGAGGGGCTGACAGACAGAGGCACAGGACTGCAAAGGGCAGCTTCACGGGGACCTGGGAGAGGCCGGGACCCGTGGGCTGCAGCTGCTTCTACTACGGGTGCCTCCCTGGCTTGATGGATGGAGGGGGCAGATGAGGTCGCGGGCCAAGGAAACCTGTTTGCTCTGTGCAGCCTGCTTGTCCCAGTTCTCTGCCGCTAAGTTTTAGGTGTTTTTTTTTACTTTGAAATATCTGCCAATGTTTATTTATTTAATTTTAATTAATAGCCTTTATTTCCTTTGAGCAGTTTTAGGTTGGCAGAAAAATTAAGTGGAGCAGACAGAGTTCCCACTTACCGCCCCCACAGTCTGCCTTAGTGTGTGAGCTTGTTCCCACTGGTGAGCCCAGGCGGGTGGCTTATCAATAACTGAAGCCCCCAGTTTGCACGGGGGTCACTCCTGGTGTTGGATAGCCCATGGGTAATTGACACAGGAATAAGGACGCAATGCCACCATGGCAGTGTCACACAGAGAAGCCTCACAGCCCTACAAACCCTCTGAGCTCCACCTGCCCGCCCCCCTCCTGCCAGCCCCTGACAGCCACTGGTGCGCTTACGGTCTTAGGTTCTGCCTTTTCCAAAATGCGATAGAATTGAAATTGCACAGTATGTGGTTTCTTCCACTCAGCAATGTGCATTTCAGCTTCCTCCACGCCTTTCCATGCTTCGAGACCTCATTTCTTTTGATTGCAGAAGCTCTTCTAGGTTTTATCTTATAAAGAAGCTGTGTGATTTGCCTGGAACCATCAGCCTTTGACAACTGCATAGAACTTAGAATTCTACCCACAACCCGAGGAGACTGGCATCCCTGCCTTCCTCTTCGGGCCGTGAGAGGAGAAGCCCTCAGCCGCACCGTGGTCTTCTGATTCCATGACTCCAGGCCAGTTGTTTTGCAGGCTGCGGGCAAACCCAGCCTGGCTGCATCGTCCCACCAGGAACGTTGTTAGAGATGCAGAATCTCAGGCCCTTCCCCAGACCTACTACATCCCAACCTGCATGTGAACGAGGTCCAGGTGGACAGCTGACGGTCGCCCTGCCCGTCCTACAGGAGCGCCAGCCCTCCTTGGCACACACAGCCGCAAGCTCCTGTGCTCTTCAGCCATAACTGCTGCTGTACACACATTTTTTTTTTCTATGCTCAAGGTTATCGCGGTGTTTTGCAAGCTGACAAGCTGAGAGCTTATCTTGGGGTAGGAAGATCCATCCTTATTTTGAGGAGCCCCAGAATTCACGCTCTGAGCCCCTGATGATACCCCCAGGCTCAGCCTAACCCAGCTCAGCAACAGGGAAATGAAAAGGGGACCCAGACCAGCCAGAGTGGGTTGGAAGCTCCAGAGAGGTGGGGGGACGCCCTGGATGTGTCAGACGTGGGAATTCCCAGGAGAATTCTCATCTTTGGGTGCCATCTAGGGCCTCTGAGACTGGGGGTGTGTGGGTGTGCAGGGGGCCGGGCCACACAGCCCAGGACGGAGGCAGGCACAGAGGAAGAAAGTCACAGCCATAGTGGGAAGGTCCACACGGCCAGGGGAGGGGGAGGGTGATGACGTCACCGAGCGGTGGGTCCTTTCTTTGGAGGAGCAAAGAGACAGGTCTGTGGGGAGATGGTCTGGATCTGAGTCCACAAATGAGAAGGCACCTTCAATTCTCCATTTCTCGAGTAATAGAGGCGACTTTGTTCCTCATTAGAATGTTTGTCACTTGCAGCACACTGGCCTGCGGGACACACTGGTCAACAGGGAGGGCAGCTGCGCTTGTCACAAGCCCTGGTTAAGGACAAGTCCTCTGACAGCACCCAAGTCACCTGACCCCTCATCCCCACAACCACCGATGAAGCGGGAACTATCGTCCCCTTCTTGGGTGGGATATCGGAAGACAGGGGGCATAAGTGACACATCCAGGGCACACAGCGCAAGTGGGGATGTGTTTGAAGTGCCAAAGGTATTTGTGGGTTTTAGCGTTCACCTTCGGTTCCTCCGTCCCTCAGTCCCTTCCCATGCAGACCCCGTCGGTCAGCAGTGGCTGACGTTTACTGGGGCGTGAAGACCCTAGAGACGAGCTGGACTGAATTAGCCGATGATTTAAATTTTTTTCAATAAAAGGAAAAGTTATAAAATGTTGTTACTAACCTTGACTCCATCCACTCTGCTAAAGAAACGCCCCTGGGCACCCGTCGTGTCCCAGCCGGTGCATTAGGGGTAAAGGTTATCATGGTAAACAAGGCACTTTTATAGCAAAACACATTTATCAACTAGGTATTCAGAAAGTCTGATGTGCCTGGCTCTACAGTGGTTTAGGGGGCCCAGCCACACTGGGGACCCCATGGCGGAGGGGTGAGGGGGTGTCTCTGGCATCCCTATCTTTTGTTCAAGAGGCAAAATAAATTCTGTGTTAGGTTTCATCCCACTGCCTTCAACCAAAAAAAAAAAAAATGTGTCTTTTTCCTCACTGTTGTAATGGCCATATTCCTGGGAAGACTGGTTCCTGTACGAACAGGGCCTCGTTCAGGCAGGGCAGGTGGGGGGTGGGGGCGCCTGGGGACCCGGTTCAGATAAGCCCTTCGCAGCTGCGTCGCTGCCTGTGCCTGCCCTAAATGATAACATTATTTAAACTTCACGTTCCTCGCTCTGCAGATGACATGGCAGAAGCACCTCGCATACGGGAATTAAAGCAGAGCGTGAGCACAGGGGTCTGGACACACACGCACTGAGCTGGACACACACGCAGTCCTGCTGGAGGAAGGGCGGACCCCAACTTCCCAACAGCTCCCGGGGGTAGTTTCATGTCTAAATGCTTCTCTTTCAGAAGCACCCCTCTCCAATAAAAAACAACAACAAACAAGCAAATGAATAAAATGCATCAAAGCCAGTAGCTTTTTAGAGAATCTGAAGTCAGGGCCCCTAAAACACCCCCATGTCTTCCCTCGAAGTCTCAGGGCCAAGGCACAGACACCTCACCAGCAAAATGAACCCCCACACCAGCCATCAGACCCCGCCTGCGTTTAGTGGGGCCAGCTTTTCTTAACATGTAATAAATAAAGCAGGGAAAGTGGGGCGATGCTGATTCTGTGAGCGTTTGTGGGAGACATTAGTAATTACAGCATCACTGAAGTGACAGTGAAATGCTGTTTTCCCTTTATTGTAATTAACACTGATAGTGGTGACAATCCCCAGTCCTGTGTTTCTGTGATATGGAGCGTAGAAGAACTCCCAGAACTTTACAAACTGTGCTCATCGGTGCAGCTCCCAGAGCCGTGGGTGGGACGTGTCCCTGACACTCATCCGAGAGCTTGGCAGTGAATGAGCCTGGATGGGAGCTGGAGACCAGCCCTCTCTTCCTGGCTGTGCTCCCACTCACCAACACGGCCTCGGGGCAGGCCCTGGTCCTCTCAGAACCTCAGTATCATCTTCTAGAAAAGAAAAGGGCTGGATGCTGTGCTTAGGAAATGTCTCCTAATATGATATTCTTGGGTGAGAAACTAACTGGATAAATCAGATCAGACAAACCCCTGTTGTCTTAATTATCTGGAAGTCTCAGACTGAGGGGTATGAGAGATGGACGAATTTGATCGATGTGTGAACCACCACTGCCATGACAGTTTTCTGTTCTGTAAAACGGGTCTTATAATGACCTTTTGGGGTGTTCTGAGATTCAAAGAGAGAAAATCTCCAAAGTATCTACGTCAGCGACCCTCACATGGTAGACACAGAATTGAGGACAGCTGTTACTATAGCTGGTTTTATGCCCAGGCCCTGCCACCAACCAGCTGCGGGACTTTGCTCACCTGTGAAAGAGGACAGATCCTGTCCAGTCGCCTGGTCACCACTACAGCGAAGGCCAAAGCATGGCGAGCTGTGGGACATCATTCAGGACACTTGAGCTCGGGTGTTTTCGGGCTGAGTTCTGGGTTTACCTGGCTGCATCTGCCAAATGTCAGCCCAGAGGCAGTGGGTGGGGTAGCTCTGACCCCACAGCCTCCCCACACCCACCAGCTGTGGAGCAATGGCTTTTCCACGATCAGAATGATTTTTCCCACAAGCACCGTCGCTTTCTGCCTTTCCCCCAAGTAACCTCAAAACCAGGAGAAGAGCACAGCAGGGAATGGAAGTGACACAGCTTCCAGCTAAGTGTCTGAAACATTACTGGTCTCCAAAGTCCGTTTCTGCAGAACAGTTGCATCCATTTCTTTCCATTATTAAAAAAAAAAAAAAAGAAAGAAAGAAAGAAAGAAAAGTGGAAAAGTCCATGAAATCCATAGATTTGGGCCTGGGGTGTGATTCAGAGCCCATTAGCCTAAGGAGGTGACATCCTGGCAGACTCTGAAGCCCATTGCCAGTCTCACGGGTCCCCTGCCCGCCATTCAGGGCTGGACCCTAGAACTCCGCCCCCCTCCCCTGCAGCCCAGGCCGTCCACTCTGGCCCCACAGTGAGCAGCTTCCCAGAGACCTTCCTGCCACAGCAGCACTGACTGTGGGTGGGGGTCTGGGCTCCAAGGGCGGGGTCCACGGAGCAGCCTGCCTCCTGGTGGACTCATAACTAGCTCCAACGCTTCTGCTTTGGAAAGTGCACTGGTGTCCTCCCACGCCCAAGCGCTCCCTGCATGGTGCTCTGTATGAGTTTTAAATTTGATTTCACAGCCATCAGGGTTTTGCAATATGATGAGAATTACCATTAAGTGTGGATGCAGCTCGGGAGATAATGTGATTATTAAAAATATCCGTCTGTGCGTACACGCTGCTTCGCTCTTCACAGCCCTTCCTGACAGGAAACCTGGGCTGGATGTATTGTTATTATTTTATTGTTATTACTCCCATCTTTCAATTCACAAAACTGAGGCTCGGAGCTGTGTGCTGCCCGGGGGTGAAGCCCCTGTCTGTGGTGGGGGCCTTGCTCCTTTCACTGGGTTGACAGGTGCCCCCGTGTGTCAGGTCCTGGTGCCCAGGGCCTGAGGATGGCAGCTTATCAGGAAGGAGCGTCTTTGCAGAGGATCCTGAGATGAGATCGACCTGGATTAGGGTGGGCCCTCCATCCGTTGACAAGCGACTTATAAGAGAGAGGAAGAGAGACCCCAGGGAGAGGGCATGTGACGACAGAGGCAGCAGCCAGAGCGACTGGTCTTCACTCCAGGGAACACCATGGACTGCCAGGAACCACCAGAAGCCGGGAGAGAGGGAGGCCTGGGGCAGATGCTTCCTCAGAGCTCCAGACGGAGCCGACCGGGCCGACAGCTTGTTCTCAGCCTTCTGGCCTCCAGGACCGTGAGAGAATAAACTTCTGTGGTTTTAAGCCCCCTCCCCGGCCCCACCCCCGTTTGTGTGAACTTGCCATGACAGCCCAGGACACGAAAACACACGAATCCACAGCCCGGAGCTGCCCTCCCCCGCACCTCCCACTCTGTTGGAGTGGACTGTTGGCTGCGATGCTTTGGGGGGAAGGACAGCCTGGCTCACAGCGGGCACCCAGGGACGGGCCCTCTGCACTCAGCTAAGGACAGGCCCGACACTGGGTCCTGTCCCTGCCTCCTGACTACTGATCGTCCCTGGTCACTCTTTTGCTACCAGCGGCCCCCTCCCCTTTGCCAGCTCTGAAACCTCGCTGATTGCTCGAGCAGAGCCACTCTGAGCTGGGGAGCTGATGACAGTGGCAGGAGAATGGGTTGCCTACCTTGAGCCCTGGTTAAGCCGTAGGTGCTGTACGTCACTCTCCGTCCTGCAGCAGAAGACGTATCAGGGCTCCTGACGCTGCTGCACAGAGAAATGCAGTCTCTTCTGTAAGGCCCTGGGCTGGGAATGGCAGAGCCAAGCTGGACCTCAGCCAGGCCTGCGTGGGGTGGGGGACTGGTTCCATTGTCATCTCGCGGAGCTCAGCGCCCACCTTCACGTGACGCGCTGCAGGCCAGAGCGGATGCCAAGCCCCTGCAGGGAGCGCAGGAAACGTCCCGACCCCTCACCCAGGAGTGAAGTCCTGTTACAGCATTGTTAGCAGTTACGAGAATGCATCCCTTTATTTAATCCCAAACACCTTCCTTTGAAAACCCTCCATTATAGTTTTGCAGAAACTATACATCCTTAGATGCTTCTCACTGCTACGACTTGGGATGGATTCAGAAGGAAGGCAGAGGTGAAATAAAAAAGGCACACGTTTTAGAAAATGTGATATTTAAAAGGCAGTTGGTCCTCAGTCTGAAAATCTGACATTTGAAAGCCACCTTCGATTTTTCCAAAAGGGGAAAAAAGAAGGATCTATTCCTGCCTACAGAGAAAATGCATAAAACTGGAGAGTTTTGCTTAGAGAAAGTAACATTTTCATTTTCTCTCTGTGAGAAGTTGGGTTGCAAGAGAAAAGGTAAGATTTTGTCCTGCAAGACCCCTGGGAGTCAGGAAAGAGGGCAAAAGTAGGAGGGGCCTGGTGGCAATTTGTACCCAGCGTCCCCCAGCCCCCAGGTCTCTTCCCGAAGATGCTGGGTCCCAGGCTGCAGGGGCGGGGGATGGGGGGCCACTTAGCAATGACAACTGCATGTATGGTGGGTTTCAAAGTTTGGACCTAAGTAGGATCCTTTACTCAGACCTGGTGGTAGAGGGACTGCCCAGCCTGCAGGCGGGGAAGCCTGTGTGTCCGAGGCTGCTGTCTGTCTGTCTGTCTGTCTGTCTGTCTGTCTGTCTGTCTCTGCCCCTCTCTGTGCAGCTGTGGGGTGACTACATGGGGAGAGCTCATGAGATGCTTAGGGAAGGCAGGAGGGAGAGCAGGAGGGAGGAGGGGTGACCCAGGCCTCCCTGCCAGCCTGGTCACCGTGAGCTTGCCGGGATGGACTCTCCCATCTGGGAGGACGCGCAGGCCACTGGGCCACACACAGAGCAGAGGTGCTGTTTCTTCCCCACATGTTTCCCACACCTCCTGTGCCTGGCGGAGGGGCAGAGGGACCTGTGCCCCTGGGCGGGCAGGCAGGTAAGACAGCGTGTTCCCGGCTCCAATGGGGACAGTGGCGGCTGCAACCAGAGGCCCAACCTGGAAGCACGACGGCTTCCCGAGGCGGCAAAGCCAGGGCTGCCTGCAGGTGAGGGTGGTGTGGGAGGTGGGCGATGCATCTGGGCTCGCCCAGGGAGGGCTGCCCCCACGCACACAGAGCCACCCCGGGCTTGGAGCCAGGGGCTCACGTCCTGCCTGCAAACTGCAGCGTCACACCCCAGGGCCCAGCTGCGGGAGGCCTATGGAGAAAGGGCTCAGACCTGCCATGCTTGGCAGCAGCCAGTGAAGCTGGTGGCCCAAGGTTCAGACAAAGCCCAAGTGACTGAAACTCCACCAGCCCCGTCGCCCGGACTGCAGGTGGGAAGGAGGTGAGGAGGGGTCCCAGGACGGGAGGTGGCGGAGAGGACTGCCCCAGGGCCGCCGGCAGAGAGCCTGCCAGAGTCAGGCCACAGCTGGCTGAGTCTCTGGCCCTGGGCAGGCTTTGTCTCTAAAGTGAAATATTGTGCCGTGTCTGTACTTGGAGTCCAACAGCGGGGGATTTTCGTGAGCACCAGGACCAGGAGAGCGTCCCGGAGTCACGGCACAGATTTTGCTGTTTACGTTTTCCTTTCCTGTGTGGTTGGTCTTGTTTCTGTTTTTAGCATCTAAAGGGTCCTGTCCAGGAAGAGCCCCAGGTTGAATGAGAATTCCAGGTCCCCTGTGGCTTCTCCTCGTCACAGACCGTGGTGTGCACAGATGCTGCACGTTTGGAGTTAAGAAGAGCACCTGGCCACGTTTCTCGTGATCTTCCTGTGGGTGAGAGGAAGGGCCGTGCGTGGAGGCCGTCACCCCAGACCAGAAGCCGTGAGCGTCCGGTGACACAGTGGGTTTCAGGACGCGATGCTGGTTCAGCTGGCGGGGTTCAGCCACGTGACGTTGTTGGCCTTGCTCACACACAGCGCCCTCCGGGCTGGGTGGGAAATGACCCGCCAGCACCGGGGCTCTGAGATACTGTGGGACCTGAGGTGGCTGCAAAGCAGCCCCCATGTGTCCTGACCTAAAAATCCATGGGGGTCACTCTTGGGTTTCTGTCACAGTCGACCTGGATGATTCAGTCTCTGTGGTGACAATGTTTGTGCATGTGTCTCAGTGTTGTTCTCCAGAGGGATGTCTGAAGAATGACACTCGCATTTGCAGGGCTCTGTGGAATTGTCCATGTGGGTTCATTCAGCAGACACGTGCTGGGCGCCCAGTGGGGACAGAAGGACCCCAATGTCGTCCCCAGCTGCCTTCCCACTGCCCCGCCGTGGTCCAGGAGGCACCAGCGCTCCCTTAGATGCCAGCACCAGGCTCTGGGTTCTCACATCCTCCTTCAATGGCTTCTAGCGTGACCTGTTTCGGTCTCAGCCTTGATCAAGCCATGGCCCCACCGACAGCCATTGCTGGGCTTCATTCACACGAAGAGCCACTGAAGGTCACGTGCTCCTGTTCCCAGCCTTCGCCCCACAGCCTCTGTGCTGCAGCCAGCACTGCAATCCAGACACACCTGGAGCTCTCTAGACCCCAGGCTTCTGCTCACAGCTGGCCTGCACTCTGAACGTTCTTCTTTGTCTTGTCTCACCCTGGTTCTTTCTCACTGTCAGCTGAGGCTGCTGCAACAAACACCACAACTGGGGGTTACACAACAGACATTAGGTATCACTGCACTGCAAGCTGCAATCTGAGGTCAGGGTGTACCGTGGTCGGTCAGGTTCCGGTGAGGACCCACTTCCGGGTTTATAGACGGCTGCCTTCTCCCGGTGTCCTCACATGGTTCAGGGGGCAGAGAGACAGACAGAGAGAGTGGAGAGTGTTTCCCCCCCACGCAGACATACTTCCTGGTATCTGGGTTTGCGCGCCTGGCCTCACCCTGCAGGAGAACCAGCAGAGCAGCAGGACGCACGCTGGCCTGTGTGGCGTCCTGGTGTCCCTGTGCTGAGTTTGTTCATCCAGACGTGAGGATCGATCCTTCCGTCCAGCGTCTCCTGGAAGCCGCTTACGTCGACTGCAGCCCTGCTGCTTCCTCAGAAACAGGAAAGGAGGAAAAGCTCTGTGAAAACATAACATACACGGAGCCACTTTAAAATGGAGCCAGAGGTGCTCTCCCTGCCCCCAGGAACTGCCAGGCACCATCTTAGTCCTCAAGCCTTTGGAAAGTTAAAACAGCAAAATGACTTCTGACGCGGCTGAAGGCAACACTGTGTCCCAAAGAGCTGTCTGCAAGGGTAACAAGAAAACACTTGCGATGACTCCTGGACTGGTGGCTACCGAATTGCAAATCAAAAACATTGTTTAGAATTGGTGTCCCTATGTCACGTTTCTGCAGCATGGATGTCATTGTCCCCCTTCCCCGTCTCATAAACACCTCCTAATCGGAACACCATTTGGGCTCTGCCTGAATCAACATGTCCCAAATAGCTGTTCTTTAGGGTCTCAAATAAACGCGTCTTGCCTGGCACTTTGGCCTTTTATTTCTAGGTTAACAGCTCCCCAGTCATTACATGAGTCTCCTCCCATCCAGGGGGTGACTGTCCCCCCTGTGAATGTCGACTGCCTAGGGGACTTTCTCAGAAGGTTACAGAGGGGACGCGTGCCAGTTCTATGCCAGCCCCTACAGGCCCCTCGGCTCCCACCCTCTCGTGACGCCCTGACTCCGCTGTGCCAGGCCAGGCAGGGGCGCAGCCATGTGACACCACCTGGGAGAATCTAGTTGTCTTGGCTCGGACCTCAACACAGACACAAGGAAAGCCCGACAAAGAAAGCCCGGACCCAGCCCTGCATGGAGTTGGCCCGTGCGGCACAGGGTGCATAGCCCAGCTCACAGGCTCGGCAGAGGTCAGAGGACGCTGTGGGGTGAAGCAGGCATGTGTAGGCCCCGGGGAGGCCGTAGGGAGCAGTGTTGACTGGGACGCTCCCCCATGACGTGGGGCTCAGTGTCCCAGCACGGGCTGAGGAAGGCGCCCTGAGGGCCTGATTCCTTCTGAGTCCTGGGGTTGACAGCCTCGCTAAGCGGCTTGGCACTGCCTGCCCTCGCGGCCAGGGCTGGCAGCAGAAGACACCATGGTGTGGGTGTGACAGGATGCAGGCCAGCACAGCAGGTGGGCGCTGAGTCCTTGAGGCAAGGCGGACGTGGTGTCTGCTGTGGCCAGTAGGGCCAGTGTGGCAGCCGGTGTCCTGACCACGGGGACCCCTGTGCCGGCTCATGGGTCAGGGTCAGCGTGCTCCCAGCAGTGAGGCCGGCTATTGCCAGCAGCTGCCTCACAGCTCCCATAGTTAAAACCACAGCGTTGTACGCAGGAGGCTGCTGTCAGCTGCCACCCTGGGAAGTCCTGTCCCTGCCCAGGGCCCACACCTCAGTCTGTCCACAGACCCACATTTCATTATTGTGTTTTCCTAAAGAATGTGGATGAGAAAGGTCTGAAGTCAGAGGAAGCAGAACCAGCTACCGCAGGGTGAGCAGCAGCTCGGGGGCAGGAGAAGCGGCAAGCGGACTGTGTTCCGATAACAGATTCGAGATGACGTGGAAAGGGAGCACTTTGCACAATCACCACGACAGCGTGAAAACCACCCTGGGAGGTGGGTACGGTTATTATCCCTTTGGCAGGTGATGAGGATGGAGACACAGAGGTAAACGTGAGCCACCCAAAGGCACAGAGCTGTCCCTGCCAGACCCAGGGTTCTTGGCCTCCACGTGTAAAATGGTGCTGTGCACACAGTAGGAGCTCAAGAGAGATTGGGCCTCAGGGAGACTTGGAAGTGAGTGTCTGGGTTTGGAAGGTAGAGGGAAAGCCGCAGACTTCACACCAGGTGGGATGTGTGTGTCAGAGTGGGCTGAGTTAGGCGAGCTTTGAGATTGGCTCAGCAGCCTGCCAGGCGACGTGGCCAGAGGAGACAGGGGCCGCTTGGCTGCGGCGGACGTGCGTCTGCACCCACCCTGCTGCCAGCCGTCAGGGATACAGTTGGCTGGAATCTCCTTGACATGTGGACATCTCTGGGCCCTCAACATCGCGTCCTGGAATTCTCCTTGTCATCCAGTGATTTAGACGGCTCCAGGGTCAGGAGCCTTGTGGAATTTCTGAAGAAAAAGGGGGCATTTGCAAATGAGGGCACTACCCCCGTCACCAAAGAGAAGAGGGAGGAACAAAGAGGTTAATTAATTTTCTCTGAGGTCTCACCGAGAGTCAACTCATAACTGGATAAGAAAATTTAATTCTAATGACTTTATAAATGATACTCTCCACGTCCACCTGCCCTCCTGTCCCCACACCGGCCACACTCACCCGCCAGTCCTGGGCCCACTCCTTCCCACCAGGGTCCCCACCTGAAAGTCTGGTAAATGTCATTCCATGTGACCCTGAGAATATTCCCCCGCGAGAGGCAATTTCACTTGTGCATTTTGCAAATGGCTGAAATGGGCAGGGCTTGTTCTGCACGCAGGGCTCTCGTGTGCTCCTGGATGTAAGTGGCTGTGGCCATCGTCACCCCGACAGGTCCCTAGGGGAGATGGCGGGCTGCATGTGGGTCAGGGCCCAAGCTGGGGACCTCTCACGTGGGCCTGTGGCTGGGCTCCGGACCCCAGGCGGGAGCGGCTGAGCCATGAGCAGAGTGTGGCCGGGAGGAGAGATGGTGGAGAGGGTGGGAGTGTGGGCAGTGGAGAGGGTCCGCACACTTGGGAGACAGGCCCCTGAATGTGCACCCTTCCCTTCTGGCAAACTTGGGGGTCTCTGAGGGAGCCACCGTTTCACTCCCAGTGCCGCTGGAAGCCACCCTAACTCCCCCTTGGCCTGGCCAGTGCCCTTTGTCACGGCCTCCTGGAGGCTCCCGTCTGAGGGCAGCCCCTTCCCAGGCCCCAGGACTGCGTTCTCCTTTCCTCACAGTGACTCACCGTGCTGTCACTTAGCCGATGCCTCTGATGCCTGAGGGGCAAGGCTTCCTCCAGCTGGTCCCCAGGTGCTGCCGACTCGTCAGATTCCTGGGAAATGCTCCCTCAGGGAGCATCTGCTGAGCGGGGCAGCGTTTGAACGACTGAGTGAACGACGGCATCTGATGTGGGGCTCAGGGTGTAACATATACTAGGGGCTCAGGGCGCGGATGGGTGTCCCCACTGTGGGACTGTGGGTGCCCCACCTGTTTCTTCAGGAAAGGACTTTTACAAAGGATGAGGGGAGCTCTCAAGGTGACCTTGAACATCGGTGCTGGGTCAAACATACGGGTCCCGATCCCCAGAACCAACAAATGCTGGTCCATGAAGTCAAAGGGACTTTGCAGATGTCATTACACGAAGGACCTGAGGTGGGCAGGTGGTCCGAGTACCCAGGTGGACCCTAAGTGCAGTCACAGGGGTCCTTCTTGGAGGGACACAGAGGAGACTGGGCTGTGGAAGAGAAGGCCGTACGACAACAGAAGCAAGATGGTGCACTGCTGGCCTGGAGATGGAAGAGGCCAGGGGCCAAGCAACACGGGCTTAGAAGCCGGAAAAGGCCAGGGAGCAGCTTCTTACCCAGAGTGGCCAGGAGAGCCGACGCCTGAGACACCCTGGGACGTGGAGGTCACACCTCACACCCTCACACAGCGGGCAAATGCGTGTGTGTTGTGAAGCCACCCAGCTCATGGCGATTTGTCACAGAAGCTGAGGAATCTCATACAACCTGTAACCGCCCTTGATCCGTGGGTGTTGTGCTGGAGCCGAGGCTGGGGCTGCCGCACTCCTGTGGGACCCACCTGTCCCAGCGTAGGAAGAACTGACAGAGGTGCCACTGCCTCCTCCCGTCTACGCGAGGCCACCGGGAGCTGCTGCACCGGCCAGGAGGGGTCTCCCATCCTCCCAAGGCCCCGTCTGTCTTCCCACTGACCACTGGCCACGTTCTCAGCCCTGGAGAACTTCAACGGCCGACTGCTCTCTCCCAGCTCAGAGCCTAGAGAGGGGGGTTGACCCCTGTCCCCAGGCAGCATGCCCAGCACCGGTCCCAAGAACGAAAGCTGTGGGTTTCTTCACGAATAAAGGTACATGGGAGTAAAAGGGATCCAATATTTGGTGATGGAAGGAGAACTGATTCTGGGTGGTGAACGCACAATGCGATATATAGATGATGTAATACAGAATTGCACACCTGAAACCTATGTAATTTTACGAACCATTGTCACCCCAATAAACTTTAATTAAAAAAAAAAAAAAAAAGAAAACCAAAGAATAAAGTCATGGAGCGCTCATTTCCGTGCCTCAGGAATCTTCTCCTTGACGACGCCAACCTCCAACTCGCCACATAGCTTTCAGTCTGTCGTCACAAACACACAGACATGTGCCCAAATATGCCCAGGTGGTGACGTCTCTAGAACGTGTCCTGTGAGAAAACCGGCCACACAGGGCAAATGTTCACATCTGTTTAGCTTAATACTGTGTCTACATTTTCTAGCCACAGAAGGAAAGCGCTTAGAAGCCCACAAGCATCCTAACATCCATGGGAAGTCATGTGACTGTGGTGTGACGTTTAAGATCGGTCCACACGCCTTTGCAGGCCGACCCCACCTGGGTGCTTGCCCAGCTCCCCGAGGGCTGGGGGGCTGTTGGAAAGGCAGCCGCCACTTCCAGGGCAGGAATATGGTGGCAAACGTCACACACAACCATCCCCTAGAATCAAACACTGGAATGTCTGGATTCCGTCTTCTGGGTCCCTTCCCTCTCCTTTTTAGCTGCCAACTCGATCGGTCCACTAATAAAAATGAAGCAGATGGTACATAAAATATGAGGCCACTTCCAAAACTACAGACACGCCATCTCTGGGAGGCAAATAAAGTCTGATTAATCATCTGGAACAGAAGCCTCAACCTCCAGCTCATTGCAAATGCGATTGTTTCTGTCCGCGTGTATTTTCTGCAATAGAATGAAAACGCCCATTCAGAGCGCGACAGCTTCTGGACAGGCTGGCAGGGAAGCCATTACCCTCGGTTGGCACCTCTTTCTAGGACTGCCCACTAAGTCCTGGTTTCCTTCTCATTCCTTTTCCGTTAACCAGACAGCACTCAGCGTCTGCATTTCCTGTCAAGAGAACATACAGACGCCTACAGTTCTATATTTGTCATCTGTATTAGTTTCCTGTGGTTGCTGTAACAAAGAACCACAAGCATCGTAGCTTAAAACAACAGAAACCTTTCTCTCAAGGTCCCAGAGGTGAGAAGCCCAAAATCGAGGTGTGGGCAGGGCCACGTTCCCCCCACAGGTTGTCCCCAACCCTGGTGGCTCCCTGGCTTGTGGCCACATCCCTTTGGTCTCCGCCTCTGTCTTCACGTGGCCCCCTCCCCTGTGCCTAATCTCCCTTTTGTCTTCTTGGGACACTGTCATTGAATTAAGGCTTCACTCTATTACAGGATGATCTCATTTTGAGATTCTGAGCTTATCATATCCTCAAAGAGCTTTGACCCAAGTGTGGTCACCATCACAGGTTCTGGGGTTAGGAAGTGCAGCTACCTTTTGAGGGGACCCCATGCAGCACGTCACACCGTCAATTGTGATCTTGCTGCTGCTGGCCCGTGTGCACTCCCTCTCGGGCAAGGTCACCATGTTAAAAAGTGAACGTGCTTTGCCTGGAGACAGCCGCACAGAGCTCTGGAGGGAAAGGCCTGGTGGGCTGCTCCCCAGGCCTGAGCTGCATTTAGCTCCCGGCAATCACCACTGTGACCCGTCAGCTGGGGTGGCTGCAACGAGTACCACACACCGGTGGCTTCAACCACAGACGTCTCGTCTCCCTGTTCTGGAAGCTGGAAGTCCAGCATCAAAGTGCTGGCAGGGCTGGCTCAGTTCTGAGGCCTTTTCTCCTGGCCTGTCGCTGGCCGCCACCTGCTGTCCTTACATGACCCGGTGTCTGTGCACGCGCAGGGAGAGCACGGACTTTCTGGTGTCTCTTCTCATAAGGACACTAATCCCCTCAGCTCAGGGCCCCCCCCATGACCTCCTTGGATCTTGATTACTTCTTTAAGGCCCTACCTCCAAATACAGTCACGCTGGGGGTTAGGGCTTCAGTCTAGGAACTTGGGGGACAAAATTCAGTTCATAATGAAGTCCCAAATACTACATGGGACAGTGTTATACTTTAAATGTTCATTGTTTAACTGAAATTTGAATTTAACGGGTCATCCCGTGTTTCGTCTGGCAAACTTAGCTTAAACCCAAGCTCAGCAAGTACATGGACGTCTGTCCCCATCGCTCTGCACAGCTCTATGGGAACAAAGCCCTTTGAACACCGGTGGCCCAGCTTGTGTCTTGCTTGCTGGGAGGCAAAGGCCTGCTGGCCGGTGCCCTCGGTGCAGGTCCCTGGCACAAGTCCCAGCTCCCTTACGCATTTCTGGTTTTCCATCTCTTTTGAGAAAACACACTTTTGAGGGTCTGATGAGAATTGTGGGTGTCATGCACATATCTTGTGACATAAGCAGCTGCTCTACCATTTTGGGTGACAGAAAGGCAGCTCACCCTGTAGGGACCGGAGCCCCAGGGTAAGACTGACAGCCAGCCCTCCATGCCCGACAGATTGACGCCAGATGGGGTCATTTCAACCACCCCACCCTAATGTCCAGAATTATTTTTAATTGCCATCACATTATAATCTTGATCCATTCATTAGTTCTAAACAATTAACAATTTTCAAAGAATCAATTTCCATTTCAATGATACCCGAGCTCAGTAAAATAGTTCACATGTGAAATGAACACTGCGTGTACCAAACGGAAATCTCACCCCACGCTGTGTGCAGCCCAGCTCCCCGTGTTAAGTTCTAAATGCATCTGCAGATGTCAGGTGGGCACACAGGACAGCAGGGTCGAGGGGCCTCCCTCTGGGTCTCCCCTGTGCACTCACTGTGCTGTTGCCGCTTGTTTCAAGTCGCCGATGTAAGCGGCCATGGGGGGGTGTGTGGGTGGTGGGCACAGACTGGCCGAGGTGAGCGGGCACCATCCCACCCTGTCGTAGATGACGGCTCAAAAGGGATCGTGTGGATGAGGCCACTTGTGCCGGGGCCGACTCTACACCTGGGGGTTTTAAAACTCAAACTTCATGTTGAATATAGCACTACCATTAAAGGTTGAGTCATAAAAATAAGGAAATTTGAAGTTTATGTGTATATACAGGTATGTGCTTGTACATATAATTGAAACTCACCAGTAACTAGAGCAATCATTTAGAATCTAGACCAGCGAAAGGTATTTTTTGGGGTGGAGGATACTTTGTCACTGACTGTTTAGAATTGCTGGTGAAAGTGATGCTGAAAAGCCCCTGACTCTTCCTGGGTTGTATCCCTGCCGCTCAGTTTTCTGCAGACAACGCTCCCGAGTACGCTCCCCCCGCCCCACACAGGGTGGTGCTCCTTCACTGCCCGCCGCTGGGCACAGCCAGGATGTTTAGGTTTTGGCAGGGAGGGTGGAAGGGATTAGCGGTAGCGGCGTTTGGCATCTGACACTCGCCCCAAACTCTGACTTTTACAGCAGACACGGGAGTGCATCCCCGCTTCGTGCTCGAGTGTCCCTGCTGCTGCCACCAGACATTTCACTTAGGTTACCCCCTAATCCAATGCCTACACTTTGGGGAAAGTGTTGTTACTGTCCCCCTTTACAGATGAAGAAACTGAGGCACAGAGGAGGTGTCCCTAAAGCCATGTGGAGCCTGCTTGGTGCGCAGGTCAGCTGCCTCCGAGGTCCAGCTCCGTGCACACCAGGGGCCGCCCCTCCTGGAGCCCTCGGCTGTGTGCTTGCCCCAGGCAATTGCCAGTTTCTCTGCAGAGTTAACACCTTCTTTGGGCTCTAACAGGAGGGGAGGACACGCAGAGCTGACTCTCTGCCGACCGTGTCTGCTGCTCTTCCCAATTCCCCTGACTCTGGCACTGGGACCGCAATGCCTGTAACGCAGCAGGCCTGGGGGTGGTCAGCAGAGAGCTGGGGGGCAGCCGGAGGGCACCGCTGGGGCTATCCATCTTGCCTAATCAGATCACCCTGGCAGCCCAGATTTTTCAGAGAGTTTTGGCCGTATCCCTGGACAGGTTGGTGACGATATGCTGTCCTGTTCCCCAAAGTGACTCGGCCAGAGAGTGATGGGACTAGGGCAGGACAGCAGTCGAGAGCTGGGATGGTTGGAAAGGAGGCTGAGGCCAGATTCTGAAAGCAGAGGAGTCTGTCCTGGGTCTTGTGGCACCAGGGACCCTGCCACTGCCAGGTGACACAGGCCAGGCTTGCCCTAGCAATTCCAGCATCAGAAGGCACTTGGATGTCATGCAGAGACTGGGGCAGGGCAGACCCAGGAGCTGGTGTAAGGGCAGCCGGCCGGCCAGCCTCGTATGCAGGCAGGGCAGGCCCTACACGGACACTCACCCCTGCAGCGTCACCAGCCTGGGGTGGCTTTGCTCAGCCTAAAGACAAGCAGGTGAGCGCTCTACCCAGGAAAAGCCCTGCCCTCAGGACTCAGCAGCCCGCTCTGCACTCTGTGAGGTAAATGGGGGGGGGGCACCCCAGGGCTATGGGCCTGGATGTCCCTCCATCTGGAAACTGGACTTGGGGGAAGCATGTGGCCTGAGCAGCAGTTACGTTGAGGGGGGGCAGTGAGCACCGTGTCCGAGGAAAGGCCTGCACCCCAGCGCCTCACACGGAGAAGACGTGCAGCCCACACGCATCCACTGCTCCCCACGGGGCTCGCTCTGCTCTGATTGGGGACGAGCGAGCGTCTTCACTGTGTTTTCTTCTTCCTCGTCACTTGCAAAGCAGGGGATTTTCAAATGTCTGGCAACTAGAGGACGTCTCCCAGCCCCCGCACCTCTGGGGGCTCTGGCCACTCCGATGAGCAGAGGACCCCACCTTCTCCCATCTGAGCTGCCAGGTGAACACATGACAACCAGTTAAAATGGATTTCAGGTGAACAGGACCCAACTTTAGTGTAATTCGACTAGAGACATACAGGGCACCCTGCTGTCATTGCTGAGTCAGATGGCCTTGTCACCACCTCCTTGCTGTGAATGCCCGGAAGAGGGAAACGGATCACAGGTGTGTCACTGTGAAGGGGACAGTCAGGAGAAAAGGAAGGACGTCTTAGCAGAGACTGGACACTGGTCAGGGCGGACATCTGTGTGCACGTCAGTTCATGGCAGCTGGAGGGGGAAATTCATTATAACCAACATTCACGTTTCTGTGTCTTCAGCCCGGACGACCTGAGCCTGAATTGGACTCCTTTCATGAATCAATGAGCTGCCATGGGGCCGAAAACTGAGGCTCCTCTGCCAGCAGGGAAGGGGGCAGGGCCGAAGGGGGTCTCCTGTGGAACCGAGATGGTGTCCTTCCTGCTATGCGTACGCACTGGACGCAGAGTCACATGTAAGCACACGTAAGCACAAGTCACATATAAACACTAGACGCAGAGTCACGCGTAAGCACAAGTCACATATAAACACTAGACGCAGAGTCACACGTAAGCACAAGTCACATATAAATAGCGACAGCTGCCAGGTCTCCACCACGCAATGTGTTTTCTCACGCAGTACTTAGCTCCCAGTTCCTTAAAGTACTCAAGAAGGAGCCGCGTGGACGAGCAGAAAACACATCACCCAAAGGATTAGAGTAAAGGCCCACTGGCGTCTCTTCCAGCTTCTGGATTTCGTCATCCACCCACCCACCCACTCACCCATCCATCCACCATAACCATCCATAGACCCAAACAACAAAGATTTACGTAGAATTCTTTTGTATTTTTCCAGCGTATGTGGGAATGTAAGTGTATCGATCTCTGCCGTGGAAAAGCCATCTAGTGGAAGGTGGGGAAATAGGTAACTAAACAGTTACAAGCAAGACTCACCATTTTGTAAACTTCATGAATGCAAGGACCAGGCCTGAATTCCTTCTCAGAGTCGTCAGCATAATTATTTGTGAATGAATGAATGGAATGGGAGTATCATGGCACAGCACAAGGAGCATAGGCTTTGCTCCTGACCAACCTGGGTTCAAAATCCAGCTCGAAGTGGCCCTGCGCAAACCCTTATCCTCCTCCTAGGTCCTCAGTGTCTTCATCTATAAAGTGGGAATAAGCACACACGTTTTGCAGAGCAGCTTTAAGCGTCAGAATGACACGTATGAAGTGGCATCACTGCCACCCAGACTTGGTGGTGGTGGGATGCCGGTGATAATCACCAGAACACTAACTGTTGCTGCGGAACCTGCAGGGGCTTGCAGAACAGGGACAGAGCCAGGACCTGACTGGAAGGTGAGTCAGGTCTGGGTAGGAGCCCGTCCGGGGGTGAAGCTGGGGTCACGGCTGTGCCTGGAGCCAAGCACTTGGAACTGGGGAGACCAGACAGGATGCGAGTAGATAATGGGAGGGAAGGGAGCTGCTTCAGCAAGAGCTGGGAGCAGAACCCGTGTTTCCATTCTGTGCTTGTGCTTGTGTCAAAGCACATTGGTCGGCCTGAGTCCAAGGGTCAAGTGCTGGACAAATAGCCAGAAGGTCCCTTGGTTGATGTCACCCGCTTGCCCCACAGCGTGGGTGGGCAAGACGGATGGTGTCCTAAGCTCCACCCCTCTGGAGCCCCGAGTACAGGGTCTCAAGACTGTGGGAAAGGTGCCACGGGCGGAGGCAGCACACACAATGCACGTGCTCTGTTCTGCCCCCAAATTGGCCGGCATGTGTGGTCCTAGAGGATTAGACCCTCCCAAGCAGATCCTCAGTGACGGACCTCATGTGGGCCAAAGCAAAATAAAAGAATGCACCGGGGGTCCCGACCACTGTGCTTTCCTACCAGGTGCCGGCTCACACACAGCTGAAGTGCCCGCGTGGCTGACGTAATGCTGAGAAAGCCACTAGAAGACAGTGGGCTCAGGGCACGGCAGGAGGTGGGCCTGGTGTCGGGCGGGTGGCCCTCCACAGCAGGCAGCAGGCCTGGGCGGCTGGCTTCTGTGCCTTCAAGGTTGTACCACGCTGGACACCCTTGGCCACCAGGGCCCCCCGTGTCGGCCCCGATTCGCACAGACACATCTTTTTAGACGGCATGTCCCAGCGTCAAAATGCTGAGCTTCGGGGACCTGGAGACTCTTCCCTCTCCGACCAGAAGCTGATTCAGTGACTTAGCTCTTCACAGGCAGCCCCTTTTCCTCTTATGTTTAAGTGATGTCTTCCCAGCTCCACATTTTATCGCAGTGCCTGCTAACTGAGTCTGTCTAATCATCTATTTCCCCAGCCAGACTCTGAGGCCTTCAGAGACCAGGGCTGTTTTATCTGCCTCTGGATTCCTGCACCCACCACGGAGCCCGGCAGGTGGGTGGCTGCTTCACAGAGAGTTTCTGTCGCTGATGAATCCTCCACAGTAAAAATATTCCTGATTCACAGAGGAAGACTTGTTCCCAGCTTGCTTCATCTAGTCCTTTATTCCTCTGACAAGAATTGAGTTCTCTCCATAAGCAACATGGAAGCAGTGTGAGCTCCCAAAGAAGGAAGTGCTCCTCGCCCCAAATCAGGTTTCCTGAGGGACGGGACATGTGACCGTGCCCCGCAGGATGGAGGTGGGGAGCACAACTGACCAGGTGCCTCCTGTGTGAGCAGCTCCACCCCCTGCGTGGTCGGGGCTGGACTCTGCTGCTCGGACTTCCAACCCGGTGGAGAAAGGCAAGCTGAGGACTTCCTGCCTTGAGAGCAGGGGTTAAAAGCTTGTCATCTTAATATGCTGGAGAAACAGATTATAGCTATTAGCCAGAGGTAAAAAGAAATGTCTAGTCCAGTAGTACTAACGTGGACGCTTGCGGCATCCCAGGTGCTTTTATGGAGATGACTCATTTGTTCTGCTAACATTCCCGTGGGACAGGAAAGGACGGGAAGAGGCGCTCCCACTGGGGCAGCGGGGGACACACAGTTCAGAAGGGTCAGCTGACCACTCCCACATCTCGCAGCCCGTCTTTACGCCGGCGTGGTCAGGGTCTCAGCACCCAACATTACGTGGCTACTTTCCGTGGTGTTTTGGAGGCAGCCAGGTTAGGGGGGCTTTCAGGGGCATCTGGTCCCCTCCACCCTGCCAGTCCTGTCCTGTGGGTGGAAGATGACATTCCCCTGTCCACATTCGGGGCTCCATTTGGAGTAGCAGCCTGTCACAGTTGCCTGAATTGGCACGGGGGTGCTAAGCGTAAGCGCCCTTGCAAAGAACTTGTCCCTGAGACGTACACACAGAGGACCAGGGACAAATACTGGGACCTGAACGTTAGGTGCACAAATGCTCGTGTGTGTGTGCTTCTAGCTCAAAGTGTCACAACTGGGGGGTCAAACACCATAAACTTATGTTTTCACAGATCTGGGGGCTGGAAGTCCAACATCAAGATGTTGGAAGGGCAGCGTTCCCTCTAAGGTGTTGCCCTTCCAGCTCCCGGGGGCCCCAGGGCTCCTTGGCTTGTGGCTGCATCTCTTCAGTTTCCTCTGTGTCCTGACGCCTTTCTCCTCCATGACTGCTTGCAAGTGTTCCCTCTGTGTGCATCTCTCTCTCGTCTCTTCTGAGGACCCCAGTCATTGGATTGGAGCCCAACCTACCCCAGAGTGACGTCGTCTTAATCGGGTCACACCTGTAAAAATCCCGTTGCCAAATAAGGTCCCATTCACAGTGCTGGGGGTTAGGACTCCATCACGTCATTTTGGGGGATACAATTCAATCCATAACATGGAGTGTGAGAGGAGAGGTGAAGAAAATCACTCTCTAATAATGAATTGATAATGACAGCTGGACCTGCAAAGAAGCCAGGCTTTGTGGCTGTGCTGACCAAGAAAGACAGGGTTGCCGGGAAGACCCTCTCCTTCTGATTAAGGTCGCTGAGCCCTTTCTCTTCCGACGTTCACAGATGATGAAAAATGCATTCAATTCTACCACGGCCGTGCATTCATTTGCACCGTGTCGAGATGGCCAGTGGAAATTAATGTGCAGCTAGTCTGACAATTTATCAATAAAAGCCCTGGTCTCTATACCTTTGAACTCCCAGAAGAAAAGTAACCACTGTCATGGGGGCGACATGCTCCCACCTCCAGAGGCAGCCAGGTTATCAAACCCTATCGATCCCCGTATTGTGCAGCTTTAATTAGCACGCACCCCAGTCTGCGGGCCCCACAATGCGTCACAGCAACCGCTGGCCCTGGGTGCCTGCTTTTTAATTTCCAGAAATGACCTGATGTCCATTTTACATATTTATACTGATTGCTTTTTCATTTACTCCACTTTCCATTATGACACACACAGAAAGGTGGCCTAGACGCAGCTTAATTGAGCTCAGGTTGTGTCGCTGGACATCGAGTGATGCTAAAAGCACGTTCTGTTTCAGCTGAGTTATTATTTGGCCCTAAACCAAATGGATCTCAACTGTTCAAAGGGAATGCACCAAGTAAGTACATGTGGGGGAAAAACACAAAATAAACGATTGTCATCGTGTTGACTCTGCGCTGAAATAAACGGTGGGAGGAACAGTGGAGTTGGATACAAACATCTTTCCCACAGAGTAAACCTCAAAGCTCATGTTAAAATAAGACCTCTTCACAGCTGGAGTTGGACACCATTGAACGAGCACCATAGACCAGGCATTCTGCTCGGTGAGACTGGACACGGATTACCCCTGGTCACACAACCACCCTCAGAGACAAGTCTGAGCGTCTGTGTATCAGAGACGCAAGAGCAGGTTCAGAACTCAGAGTGGTGGGAAGTGACAGAGCCAGGAACCCAGGTCCAAGGTCAACACGCACGTCACTTCCAGGGCCCCCCCAATTGCCCACCCCCAGGTCCTGGCAGGTCAAGCTGCCACCAGTGGTTGTTGACAAACACCCATGCTTCACGTTTCAGTTTCACTGACATGCTGGAGACTGGCTTTGCCCCAGGACAAGCACGGTGGGAGCGAAGGTGGAACTGGCGGGAAGCTCAGAGCCTGTGGGCTGGGTCAGACTCAACCTTCAGCAGGACCCCGGCCTCTGGCCAAAATGAGAAGGGTCCAAGCCAGGCATAAATGCTGACCAGGCCACACCGGAGGTGTCAGCAGAGGGCTTCCTCCTCCAGTACAGCTGGGAGAGGCCTGGCCACAGCGGGGGGGACCCTGCTTCCTGGGCCCCCAGCTCCTCCCTCTTCCCCGAGCTGGAGACTCGACTCTGTACCTGCAGACCCCTCAGCCTCCGTCTCAAAGAGCTGCTGGACCCCCTCGATGGTGCCCCAGGAAAAGCGCTTGTGAAACTGTTTGAGTTACAAGCTGAACTAACCATTTTCTTCAGAGACCAGCATTTTTGAAAGAACATCTGAAACGCAGACTGTGGTTATTCAGACTGGGTATTGGCAGGCGTTTTCATAAAAGTGAACAAAGCAAACCTATCATTTCAAAGGAAACAGCTGGCAGTGCTTCTGAGCAGTGACCAAATTGGAGAGATCAAGAAAAATTAGAATTTCAGGAAACTCGCATCTGTCCTTGGGAGGGTGACAGCGTCCCAGTATTTAAACCCTCTTCAGATGACATAAGGGGTGACATTAAAGGATGTGATTTCCTGGTGTTGGTAAGGTGATGTGTTAGTATTTGGAAGGTGTCATAGCTCAGTGAGAAGGGTTTCCCCAAGAGCCAACGTGTGATGTTATGAGCCCATGTGTGTGCAAAGGATCATTCAAAATGAGATTCATGTTGGGTTTTTTCCGAATGGAGCCGAGTGTGCAGGATACTGGTGCAGTCAGAGTCCACTTTACGGACCAGAACTTGCTAAGTTTGTGGATCAGAAAGGAACCCTCATCGTTATCTGAACTGTCTCTTAAAATACTCTCACATTCTGTAACTACGTCTATGAATGTGTGAGGCCTAATTTTCTTTATACGCGTCACCCAAAACGACTTGTTGAAACAGTGTGAACGCAGAATCGCACACCAGAGCCCATCAGTGTTTTGTTAAACCAGACACGACGGACATTTGCAGAAACACAAAACGATGTCACTCTTCTCACTAACTTCTGCTGTGTTTCAGAAAACATTTCTCTTTCTTGAAAAATAAGTCATTTCTGTTTACATGTAATGAGCTTATTGCACTTTTTACATGAATAAATACACAAACATTTTGACCATCCCTCGGTGTTAATTTCTCACATGGAAAATAATGACAGCTATAACTAGGGGGGAACACAAGTTCTTTGAGTTCTCAATCATTTTTAAGAATAGAAGGGTTCCTAAGACTAAAAGTTTTGAGAATCACTGACCTGGGGTCAGCAGCACCCTGGCCGTTACTCGTCAGTTTTACGGCAGCTAAAGGGTTGTTCCGGTGTTTATTCCTCTCATTTCCTGGCCTTGTCTCCTTGAAGATGGTGCCTCTGGGGACTCACACTGGCCCTCTCTCCACTACCCCCTTCCAGCAGGAGCAGCCTGGGTGTCTCACTGGATTAGAGGTGAGCTAAAATCTAGCTGGGTGATGTGGGCACTTACCTCCCAGATGTCAGTGTCCTCCAGTAAACATACCTGGAAAATGGTTCCTTTCCTTTGTGCTCCGTAGGGCTGAGGGAAGTACAAACCATGACCGTGCATGTCCAGCTGCTTCTTAGCTCCCACCTGCACAGGGATGTGAGGGTCCAGATACAGCCACACTCAAGGCACCAAAGAGGGGCTGGGAGAGGCTTTGTGGGGCAGGTGAGGCTGAGCTGGGCTCCCTTGCAGCTGGTGGCTAGGAAGTGGGTCGCGGTGCCTTAGGCTGAGAGCAGAGCACAGTGTGCTTCCTGGAGAACACAGCGCATGCAGGTTGGTGGGGGAGGGGAGGGAAGGGGCCTGGAGGGGTCAGAAGTTTGGGGATGCAGGCAGAGGAAAGGGAGGCGACAGTTGTAGGGATGTGTGCCTGCTAAGAAGCTCATTCAGACTGTGAATTACATGGAAATCCACAACACACAGGGGCCCAACACCCAGCCCCTGCCAGCTTCTCTGCTTCAGGGAGCATGATTTATTGCCAAGAGTCCAGCTTTCGGGCCTAAATTTTTCCCAGACTGGAGGTCTCCATCCTCCTCGCCGTCCCAGGAGCTGTCCACTGTCCTGATTCTGGCTCAAGCACAGAGTTCCAGAGAGGCCAGTGCAGCTGAGGTCCTCTGAAACCCCTGACCATCTGAAGTCCCTTGCCATAGCCACTGCAGGGCTATGTCCAGGGACACCCACAGGGTCACATTTGGGGAACGGAACTGCTACCTGCAGTCCTGGGCACCGGCCATGCAGGCGGGAGGCTGAGCGTGTTGGGCTGGAGGCTGTCGGGGGAAGGGGGAGGACGCTCAAGGAGCACGCACAGAATCCTGGAAGCCGAGGGCAGTCATGGCAGCCGGTGCTGCTGGCTCATTCCTAAGTCCCGAAATCATCTCCAAAGGCACATAATTAAACCACAAATCAGACCATCTGAGGGCTTGCTTTGTTTGGTTTTGTTTTATCACATGTCACAAGTCTGGCGCAGTGAGCAGCTAAATTCTCCCACTCAGATTCCCCGAGATGACTCAGAGTCCTTTCCCCAACAAGCAGGACCCCAGCAATGGGACATCAACCAGAGCAGACGAGGACCAGACAGGCCAGGCCCTGGGCAAAGCAAGTCACTGCTCCTGCCTCAGTTTCCTCTTCTGTAAAAGGGAGTGAAAGCAGCATGCATTGCTCGTGGTCGCTCAGTGTGTACACAGCAAACGCTGGGTTATAATTCTGGGCGCCCAAAGCAGTGTTTTCTGTTTGTGCACTCGTGTGTTTATGGTGACCTGGATTGGGGCTGCGGCTTTACCACAAGACCCAGGAGGAGTCATTTGCTGTCGCCGGGCTCAGTCTTCTCATTGGCAAACTCTGGTCCTTCCTCCCCAGGGTCCCTTTTCCATGCCTCCTGGGACAGCCTGCAAGAACAGGAAAGTAATCTGAGCACCATAATTCAGGCCGAATCACACAGGGCGCCTGGAGGACTGCAGCAGGCACCAGGCCACAGGTCCCTCCATGGGCACCGCCGGGAGAAGAGACCACAAGGTGGTGGGCAGCTGTGGGACGTCCACTGCACAGTCTTTCCCATAGCGGGAGGTGGGAGAGAGAGCAGGTCCTCAGGCCCGGTGCCCTCCTGGGCTTGCAGCCTGGAAATGCCACAGTCGCCTTCTGCAATCCCACAAGACCCAAAGCCCTTCCTGCCTTCCTTCCTTAGTGGCCTCCTGCACCACCTGGCTTCTGTCTCAGCCACCTCTGGCCTGTCCTGAGCCCCCATTAGGCCCGCTTTTCAAGTTGCTTCCATGTCAGAGCTGGAAACATCCTTCCTGGGACAGTGGCCGGGTTTAGAGCTGTTTTCTCCCCAGGCTTCTCTTAGGAATCTGTTGTTTTTTTGTTTTGTTTTGTTTTGTTGTTTGTTTGTTTGTTTGTTTTTCCCAGGCAGGAGCCTGTGTCTCTTAGATTAATTTTTATTTCTATCAACTCACTTAAAAAGTAATTTCTGACAGATGATATTATTCTAATGTGTCATCCCTTACGTTTATTCACTTTTTCCTTCTTTCTTTTCTCTAGCAACTGTGTGCACGTGCTATGCTGAGAGCTGGAGACACCAGCCTGCCCTGGACGTGCTGGGGGACGGGGCCCGTGACGCGGGGAGTTGCAACCAGTGGGGCCAGTGGGGCGATGGGATGCGTCCATATGTACAGGCGGTTTGTTAACGCCAGGAGCGTCACATTGGACTGCAGCTCTGATAAGCAAGCATGTTCTGTGCAGTGAGGGTAACACATGCTGGTTTAAGAAAGAAATCCCCAAATAGCAGCGGGATAGTGCAACAGACACTTCTTTCTCGTGTGGGGCCTTCCAGGCGGTGACTTGGGGGTAGGCTCTTTGCATCTGTGGCTGCCTGGTCCCCTAGGGCCCGGGTCACCTCTGCTTTTAGTCAGCTTAAAAGGAAATAGATAGAGAGATTAATTCTGTCAGCGAAGTGTCAATACGCCCATGAGAACCCGTAACGAGATCTGAACTAGTGGGGGAGGGGGGTGGGGAATGGCATCCAGCCAGCCGTGTCCACGCGGGCAGACAGCAGCGTGGTCCTTGGACCTCCTTTTGTTCTGGGGTGAGCTTTCTCCATCAGCAGATAGGGCGATGTCCCCATCAGCAGGTGAACCCAAATACAGCTCCTTCACGCCCAGGTGTCAAGCATTGTGTTTAATGTAAGAGTTACATTCAGCGTGGACACAGGTCCTCTCTCCCTTAACTGTCTGGGCCTTCTCTGGTCGAGCCAGCCAACTGACAGATTCAAGGCCTGGGCTCAGAAGAGAGAAGGAATGGAGAGCAGGGCTGTGCCCCAAGGCTGAGCACTGTCCCCTGACATATGGCCGGAAGCCAGGACAAGGGACTGAGAAGAGCAGCAGTGGAAGCCTTTGAAAGGGCATGGCCGCAAGAAGCAAATGTGGCATTTCCTCTCCCACACAGCGGTCGTCCGACAGAATGACTGAGCTGGTGGGTCCTTCCTGTTACATGTCACGGCAACATGGACGTAATGCTCCAGTGCCACCGCCACCACCTGGGCCCGCCACCAGCACCTGGGCCCGCCACCGCCACCTGGGCCCGCCACCGGCACCTGGGCCCGCCACCAGCACCTGGGCCCGCCACCACCTGGGCCCGCCACCACCACCTGGGCCCGCCACCACCACCTGGGCCCGCCACCACCACCTGGGCCACTGCCGTCTTGCGTGGACTCCAGCAGCAGCCTCCCAGGTGGTCTTCCTGTTTCTGATTCACCCCCAATGTAAACACCACAAACAAGCAGAGTGACAGTTCAAAATATAAATTACGGCATGCCATCCTCTTACAGACAGCTGCTAATCGTTCAGGGAGATGTTACTAACAGCAGTAAAAGGCCGGAAGCAGTAAAACGCCCACGAACAGGGACTTGTGCTATCAACTCGGTACATGCACACAACACAGGGCAGATGGGGTGACACGAATTAAGACAGAATTCTCTGCAGTAACGGAGTCACTGCCGAGATGTATTATTAAACTAAAATGAAAACACAAAGAAAGAACAATGCTCTAAAAATGTTTTTTATTCCCTGTAGAAATTGAAAAATGGAAGAAAACAAATGAAATAATAAATAACCATGAATTTAAATGGTTACTTATGGGGGAGGGAGGGTTGCAGCAAGAGAAAAGTGAGACGCTCTGAAAAAAGTTTTCTTTATAAATATTTGATTTTGAAACCATAAAAATCTTTAGATAATTCTTAAAGATTAAACCAAAGAGAATATGAAACCATGAAATTTGAAAACAAGCTGAAATAAATTATTTCAAGGGTTTGGTGTCCACACCCACAGAAACAACGGTTACGATTGACTTTAAATTTTGTGTTTTGACTCTTCCTCCCCCCAGGAACATATCTTACGTAAAAAAGAGCTGCATTCAGAAGTCTTGTTGGAAGTAATAGTGTTACTTTTAAACTATCTTATGCATATTTGCATGATAGGAACAAGCAGTAATGACAGTGATGACCACAGAGTCGAGATTTCCAGCCTAATACAAAACAGATGCCAGCACGACACAAAAGAAGGTCAAGAAAAACTCAGTAGTCTTACATCTGAACTGGAAACAGTAGAAAGGGATGGTCTTCCTCTCCTTACAGACACACTGTATCTGCATTTCCTGGCTCGGTCTGGTGAAAACGCCCACAGGCACTGAGTGTCTTGAGCCGTGAGCACCGTCAGACCTGGACTATGTTCCCTAAACACAATTTCCCTGCGGAAAGAGTCGGGGCTTCTCCGGACAATAGCCACGTCCAGTGTTCAGGCAAGAATGTGGCAAGAGAAGCCTGGGGGGCATTTCTATCCCAGAAACTGAAGAAGCCCCCAGAGTCACTGTGGATGTGTCAAAAGGCACGGGGCTGAAGGAGAACTCTGAGCATCAAAGCGAATATGGCTGGTATCAGTTAAGATTCTCAATTTATAAGGACACCTGAGCACAGTAAAACTCACCATTGTTGGGTGCTGAGGTAACCACTCATTGCTCTGGAAACTGGGGGAAGGGGAGAGGAAAGAATCAAAATTGACTTTGCTTTCCCTGTAGAAAGTATATTCCAGGGTAAAAAGAGTTGATGAAAACGTTCTTTATAGAAATATGCCAGGTTATAAATGAAGAAAGAATGAATGATAGAATTACAAAGTCATCCTATTGCAACCACCAATAAACTCATGGATCGAGGACACCGTCACCAGTGGATGCTACAGCCGTGGGCCAGGAGCTGATGGGGACAGTTATGACAGAGGTAGCTCCCTCCACGGTTAACAGCTCTTGTCAGAACGTTTGTCCCTAAATCCAGCCAAAAATCTGCCTCCCCGTCATCTCTGCCTAGTGGTGAGAGAGTGAGACCTTCTCTCCCTGGAGAGGTGCCCCAAGGGCTCAGGGGAGGTCTCCCCCATCCACTGCCTGGCATCTTCCATCTGACCTGCAGCCTGTCTGTCCCTCTGCCCTGGACACCTGCCTCCAGCCAACATCCTCTGGAAGGAAGTATGACCACTGGGCACTGCCAGGACTGCACAGACAGTGGGCACACCCTGCTCTGTCGTGGGCCAGGCCCTGCCGTCGGTCCCCTGTGGGGGCAGCCCGTGTACTGAGCAGACGCACAGCTCCAGGGTGAGGGCCACTCTTCCTGAACCGCCCGTCGGCCAGGCCGTCCCTGCCTGCCACGTCTTCTCCCAACACTTGCAGTGAATGTTTGTGAAACAATGAGCAGGACTTCACACTTAACCTTGCTAAATTCCATCTTGTTCACTTCAGTCCATTGTTCCAGCTTGTCAAGAGGCTTTATGTACCCAGAGTATTTCTTCCACCACATTAGCCATCCCTCTGAGCTTTGATCTGCAAATGTGACAGCAGACTTGTCACACCTTTATTCAGGTCACTGATAGAAAGAGACGGGGCTGGGGTGAGGCCGGGCACGCCACCGGAGGCCTCCTGCACTTGACATTGATCCATGAATCAATACACTCAGGCACTGGCAGCTCGGCCGCTACCTGACGGGGGAGGCCTCTGGTCCGGCCCACGGTGACACAGTGAGCACTTCCCAGAGTCCCCTGCAGCCCATCGGGCCTGGCTGCTGGCACCGCTGAAGGAAGTCGCAGGGCCTACCATGCACTCTAGTCAACACCCTGTGGTCGTCTGCCCCCTGTACTACCATCATCTCTGTGCTCTGTCCCTCGGCCACACGCTCCCTCATCTGTGTGGGACTCTGGCAATCTCAGGTGCTGCCCTGTGACAAGCCATCCTGACGTGTCCAGCAGGTCCAGGAGTGACTTCCCTCGGCTGCCCAGAGCTTGGCTGGGCTGGGTACCACTGTGCCGTGCGCACAGCATCTCGGTGGGCTTCTGTGACCGTTTCCTCTCTGCCTCACCTTCTCCCAGCCCAGTGTAGGGCCACGGACCCAGCTTTGCACTCCCGTGTGGCCCTTGCAGGGCAGGGGTCAACAGAAAATGACCAAATGTGGCCTGTCGCCTGTTTTCCTATGAATGTGAATTTTTTTCTTAATTATTTTTGCATCTTTAAATGGTTGGAAAAAATTATAAATGACAATATTTGAGACATGGGACAGTGACCTGAGATTCCGATTTCAGGGTCATAAATAAAGTCCTGTGAGATGCAGCCATGCTCACACGTCTGTGTCGTCCACGGCTGCTCTCACATGTGACAGCTGAGGTGAGCAGTGAAGGTGGAGGTGAAAATGTGTGCTGACCTCTCCTGGAGGGAAATGGGCCCAGAGCCGGGCAGAACAAACATCTGCAGACTAAATTCATTAATTTATTCAAGGAGCATTGATTTGTAGCCAGCCCGTGCTGGGCAAGGAGCTAAGTGCAGGCAATTCGAGGAAATCACATTTAATTGGGGGAAGAAATAAACAAACAAGGAAACACACAAACTAACTCCTTATTATGAAAAAGTGGCATAAAAACCACAGGGAGGGAGCGTGCCCCAGAGCACAGGGGTGAGGATGGGGTAGGACGGCTACAGAAGGACGACATGGGGGGGCCCCTGCAGGAGCGGAGGGCTGCCTGGAGGAGGGAGCGTGACAGAGGTGGAGGGGCCTGCTGGACGCCTTGCACGAGGCCCGAGAAGGTGGCGGGTGCAGCGGGAGCCCTGGCGGGTGCTGGCGAGGTGGCAGTGGGGCGGGTGGAGAGGCAGCATGAGGAGGCCCTGTAGGGAGACAGCCCATTAAGGTGCTTCCTGTTTTGCCTTCTAGATCATCTTCTGCATGATTCAAGGACAGGGGCACACATTTCTTAAGTGCCTCTCCGTTCATGCCTGTGCCAGGGGCACGGGGGACGCAGAAGCCACACGCACACGAAGCAAAGAGAATGTAGGGTGGGAGTGACCGCTGCCTACGTCAGTTTGGTGGGGCTCAGAGCAGAGCCAGCCCTGTCCTGTGGAAGGTTCCCACGTGGCCCCCCTTCTCTGCCCTGCTGCCACGATGGCTGAGACTCCCCACGCTGGGCTCAGCAGACCCTTTCTTGGGGCAATCGTGGTGACAGCCACGGGCACAGTGCCCTGCTGAGCACGGCCCAAGCTCACACCCACCCTTGACTTAGACTCAACTAAACCACTGGCCTGACATACAAACAGCTGCACGTTGATGTAACTGGACTTGGAAGCGTCCCCAGCGTCGTGCTCACGGTCACATCACTACCCGCCCTTCCTCAGCGAGGACCCGCAGTGGTGAGCAGTGAATAGAGTGAATTCATAAGAGAATGGACGACCCGCAAACTCTGACCACTCACGAACTGCACCAAATGTAGACAGTGGTGCGTGTCCAGATGTGAAGGGTTTGGGCCTCCCCCTTCATTAGCTGGGGGTCCCGGGACACTGTCTCAAGTCCTCAGACTCCGTTCTCTCACCCGTCTTCCTCTCCCAGCCTCTTAGTTCATGGAGGGGAGGCCTGGGACAAAGCCCTGTGCCCGCTGGACCCCCAGGCTCTGACCGCTACTGTCCAGCTCTGCTACGTAGACTGGTTCCCGCCGCCGATACACTCCAGCACCAGAACCTCAACCAAAACAAAGGGACATGTTTTCGGCTCCTGCTCTTGCCCCACAATCTAGTCACACAGCAGCCACACCATGTCCCGCGCTGCTCCAAATGCCACCTGAGGAAAAGCAGAGCCGTTCTTATAGCCCAGGCAGCCCTACTTCATTGGCCCGCTGCCCTCTGACCCCGAGTCTGACCCCCCTTTCTCGCAGGGGCCTCCTGTCGCCCACACTGGCCTCCCTGCGGCTGCCAGGTGCACACGCTGGCCCCTGGGTGTCCCTGTGCCCTCACGCTCTCGGGTGCAGCACCTGCCCAGCCAGCCGTCCCCAGTCGCCACACACGGCAGCTCCCAACAGGCGCCTTTCGTCCCCTCCACAGTGCGGTCACCTGGACGACAAGGAGCGTCTCGGTTTCGGTTACGGCTCGATGTCCAGAGCCTAGAGCACGGGGCAGGCACTCAGCCGAGAGTGCCGAGCGGACAAACGCGGCTAGCCCTGATTCGAGTAACTGGAGAAGTGTTGGCTTAAATCGCCAACGCCATGTGTCCATTTGGAATCCGACCCACTTCCAGAGAGTCCCAAGGACCCTACACATTCTGCCTCCAAGTCCCTTGTCAGAGACCCCGACATGGAAGGTCCTGTCCCCTGTGGTCTGCTGCTCCCTTCCACTTCTCACATCACTGTGACCCGTCAAGCTGGCGTGGCTGGTGTCTGGTTCACTGCCACTAACAGAGAACCTTGTCCCATCCTAGGACCCTCTGCCTTGCCAGACCCTTAAAGAGGAGTGCAGGTGGGCGTCCCCAGAGTCACCTCTAGGCTCTCGGCACAGCTCCCAGACGCGACAAGGCACTGCCCAGCCCTCAGCAAGCACAGGTCTACAGGTCTAGCTGCACAAGGCCATCTCCCCTTGAATGGCCCGTGCCACTCCGTGCTCATTCAGGACACAAGTGCCCACACAGCTTCCCTTTCCAACTGGAGGGGCTCTGTGCCCCAGATGCAGGGCCAGGCCTCGCTCGGTCCTTCCGTATCTTCCCAGACACTAACCAGCCCTGAGCTCAGTCACCTCGTTCCTGGGTCATCCCAGTCCCTTCCAGGTCAGGTTCCGCTGATTCTCTCCACTCTTAGAGACCCTGCATTTGGCTTCTGCATTAATCCGCCCAGGGCAAAACTTCAGTGTTCATGCTCTTCCTGGAAAGTGTAGGATCAGAAATTAGATTTATGGGGAGGCACTTCTGGAATGATGAGGTAGGAACCTCCAAAAACCCGCTCCTCCATAAAGCAACGAGAATATTGGGACATGTGTTGAAACCAACCTTCTCAGAACTTTGTCAATGAAACAGGGCCTTACAACAACTCAGGAAGCACCTGTTCCAGAAAAACAGCTGAATCTCAGCAGTGACCGAGAACTCTGCAGCCTTTTGACTGGCACCATTTCCACCTCCCTCTCGCCAGCTCTGCGGGAGCTTTGAAGACCAACAGCTCTGCAGCCCTGGTGTTTTTATTTGTCAGGTTTCCAGACAAACAGTACCAACAGGACACACACACCCCCTATTACATCTTTTTCTGTATTTAAAGTACACAGAAATGTACATACTGTAAGAAGTTGAGTCACACAAGTTTGGAGGCTGACAGGTCCCAGGAGCCTCCATCCACCAGCTGAAGACCCAGGAGAGCTGACCATACATCCCAGTCCTTACGCCAGCAGGCCCCAGACCCAAGAATGCCAATTTTCAGCTCAAGGCCCAAAGCAGAGAAAGACGGGTGTTTCGGCTCATGCAGGAGGAATTCCCTCTTGCTCAGACTTTCGTGTTCTCTGCAAGTCTCCAGTTGGCTGAATAAGGCCCTCCCAGGTTAGGACTCACTCCCGGTACCCAAGCAAACGTTCATTTCCACCAGAAACACCGTCACAGACACGCCCACAATAATGGTTGACCAAATGTTTGGCCATCTCCTGGCCCAGTCAAGTTGGCATAAAATTAACTATTCTCCATGGTGAAAACGAGTAGCCTCAGAACCATGGTATGTATGCAAACCAGCAGCCTGGAGCCACCAGCGGGGACAGATGAGACTGGAGCGCCCCTCGTGCTGCACAGCTGGAGACCTGTCACTACCTGACCTGTTTGACAGTTAACTGGAAACGCAACTCAAAGGGATGGTCCTCATTTGTCCTGACTCGGAACGCACTCTGTGTAAACAAGCTGCAGACCCAGGGTGTTTTATGACAAGATCAGCAGAGACCGTCGAACTTTGCAGCTGCCCGAGGCAGAGCGCATGGAGCCTGGTTAAAAGTCTCAAAGGAAAACTGGGGGAATGAGATGTCCAAACCGTGTTTTGGAAAACCTAGACATAGTCCTGGCATCTGGAAGGCCTGTGCACACACCCAGGAAAGGTCGAGAAGGACCCGTCTTCCCACCTTGACTGACCTTGAGGCTCTGTGCAGCAGAAAGTGAGGGCTGAGGCCGAGTTGTAAACCGCCCACCAAGGGATGGAAAGTGTGCCCCAAAGACACACAGAGCCCGTCAGCAAGAGCCAGGAGACACAGTGGATGGCGGCATTACTGAAGCTGCGTCCAATCATTGGCTGACAGCTCAACTCACCAAGGAGAGACTTCAGAGGCCACACACAGCAAAGATCCCAGACTTTACAGAAATGGCTTGGAAAAGTGCGGGGTAATCTGATTTCCAGAATTGTCCCATTGTATTATTTAAAATGTACAGTTTAAACAAATACATGAGACGCACAAAGGAGCAGCAATGTGTGGCTGATACAAAGGGAGGCAGTTCACATAATTTCTCTTTAAGGAGCACGGCTATTAGGCTTATCAACCAAATATCGTAAATAAAGCAGACAGATGTCACGAGAAAAGAAAGCGACAGGCTAATATTCTTTAGGAATACAGGTGCGAATATCGCCCAGCACACACCTAATGCAGTAACATACGGGGATTTTGAATTGTACCTGATGGGATTTCAGTGTTAAACGTCCCCAAATCAATCAATGCAATAGAACAAAGGACAAGACAACATGGCATTTCAATACACGAAGAAAAAGCTTTGGGCAAATTCCAACATATTTTCATGATAAAAAGCATTCAAGAAACTAGGGCTAGAAAGAAATATCCTCATCTTAATAAAAGAAATGTACAGAAATCTCACAGCTAACATCGTACTTAATGGTAAAGACCAACCCAGCGATGTCTGTTTTCACCATTTTTATTCCACATTTTACTAGAGGCTCCAGTCAGGGTGATTATGAAAGAAAACGCAACACAAAACATCCAGATTGGAGTAGAAGTAAAACTCCCTCTATTCTCAGATAACATGGCCACGCATATGAAAAATCCTACGGAACACACACACACACACACTCACACACCAAAAAACAAACAAACAAAAAAACTATTTAAATTAATAAACGAGTTCAGCAACGATGCAGGTCATGTGATCAATATAGAAACTCACTTGCATTTCTGTGCATTTGCACAATCCAGACACTCCAGCCTTGTGCGAATGCTACACTATATTAACTGCTGTAACTTTGCATTAGGTTTAAATTTGAGGAAGGTAAGTGCTTCAAGTTTGTTCTTTTTTTCCCCAAGATTGTTTTCACTATTCTGGGCCCCTTGCATATCTATAGGATTTTAGGATCAGCTTGTAAGTTTCTGCCAAAAAAAAGCGATTTGAGGTTTTTGATAGGGATTGTATTAAACCTGCAGATTAATTTGGGGAATGTTATCCTCTTAACAATGTTAAGTCTTCTGGTCCATGAATATTATATATATATATATATATATATATATATATATAATTTATTTTATAAGAAATGGAGGTGGGACAGTCCCAAGACGTGCAGGCTGAGTCAGCAGGGCAGTGACACAGGATAGCAGATGGTGCAGCTTGGTCTGAGTCCAAAGGCCTGAGCACCAGGAGAGATGATGTCGTTCCAGCCTGAAGGCGGGAACAAAAGCTCCTGTTTAAGTCCAAAGGCCACCAGGCAGAAGGAATTGCCTCGTACTTGGGGGGCGGTCAGCCATTTTGTTCTATCCAGGCCTCCGATGGACTGAATGATGGCCCATCACGTTGGGAAGAACAGCCTGCTTTCATCAGTCCACCAGTTGAAACACCAGTCTCATCCAAACACCCTCACAAAAATACCCAGAATCACATTTGACCCAATATCTGGGCACTCCATGGCCAAGTTGACGTGTCAAATTAGACACTGTATGAGCATTCCCAGCACGTGGCAGTATTCCCGGGAATCCTGGCTACCTGGCCTGTGTTCCGCTGCTCACAGCAGGGAGACCAGGCCGAGAGCCGCCCACGCCTGCTGCCCGCTCCTGGGTGCGGGTGCCACTCATTTCCACCTGCCTTGTCCATTTCTCCCTGGTTATGGAAGCTAAGAAATTCCGTCCATTTCCACTTAAGGCAGGAGATGAGAGCTGACTTCCAATCCCATCACGTTTGTCAGTGATGGTTGGCTTTGCTCTTGCGGAGTTTCCTGTGGTTGTTTATATCATTTCTCCCTGAATGTACGCTCTGTTCTAAAAATACATGTAGCATCCCTTTCTTTCCTTTGCTCTTTTTTCCCCCACTGTTATGTTTCATCCCCCAGGAGTAGAGCATAGTATACATTGGTGCTTAATAAGGTTTTGAGTAATTAGAATAAACCAATTTACATATGGATAATTTAACACTAGATAAAATAAACCAATGAGCTATGGTTGCGTTTTTGTTTTCTGTTGTAATCCATGTATCAGCTCTGCCCTTTGGTAACCACCGTCCAAGCCCCACTCCGTGAGCTCTGAGAAACTCAAGGCTTCCCACACGTCTAACCATTGTAGCCTTTCATCTCTCCTGCTCAGCTTTGTTTTTGGTTTTTGAACCCAAGAGTGTGGCCTGCTTTGGCCGTCCCCAACCCTGGTTCAATAATCCCACTCTCACCTAGTGAGCTGCTGAGGGAGACGGGGGCCGTGCAGGGCATAGGACAGTGGGGCACTCAGTTCTTCCCGTCTCTCTCTGTCTCCCATCCAGCTCTTGACCTCTGGTTCCTACATGAACTCAATAGAACATTCCAATTCTGCTTTGGTTGCCCAGAACAACACAGCTGCCTCCTACAATCCCCACCCAACCTGGCAAGGTCTCAGCAGAGAAACACCCCTTGATGTGACAGGAACCACCTCCTGTAGGAGATAATTAGTTTGATTAGTATTGCTTTCCTGTGATGCTATTTTTGGTCCATTTCTGTATTCCCCAATTTATTCACAATGGATGCATGCTATTTTGTACTTAGGAAATGACAAGCACTGTTTTGAAAATCCCGAAATGGCTCTGTGTTACTTAAGTAATTTGCCCAGGTTTCATAAGTGGTGGGGAAAATGTGGCAGCGGCAGCTGGCTCCACAGCCGGCGGCCTTGGCCCCGACCACGCTGCCTGCCTCCCACGTGACTCTCTTCCTGGCAGGCATTTCCCACAAGGCGCCTGGCTCCCTCACGGAGCCACCATCGTCGTAGCCGGCCAGTCCATGCTGCACCGTCCTGGGCCCTTCTCTGAAGTACACCCCACACATCTAACCCATCACCAAAATCCCTGATTAAGACGCCCCAGGTTTCCTCCATCACCAGAGTCTCTGCCCTGGTCTAGAATCCAGGGGCCCCTCCCAGAAGGAACATGCTGTTCTTTTGTCTACTCGCCATTAATGAGGAAGGCCTGTCTTCCTCCTAAAGCTGCGACTACCCCTTCTCCATGGGATGCCCCACGCCCGCAGCCCTCACGCCTCGGCTCTGTGTGCCTCCTGCCCCTGCATCTCTACCGGGTCCTTGTTCCAGGATGTGTGGAGCATCCGTCCAAGTCTTCTCGTGTGGAAGCCCCTGCAGGTAGTGGTGTGAGCGCCTAAACACTCCTGTCACGTGTTTCCACCTCCCGAGACAGACACCGTGTTTAAGGCTCAGCTGAAATGTCAGCTTTCTCGCAGATCTCTGTCCTCCAGCCAGAGCAATCACTTGCCCTCTAGAGCTTATATCCAGCACCGCGACACATCCTGTGGCCTGGAGCCGTGTTTCTGGGCCTGCCATGCTGGCCACCCTGAGAGTACCAGCCCCTCACTCAGCCTGGTCCAGGGCCTGGCACATACCAGCTTTGGAGGCTCAGGGTGGGGTGGTCAGGGCTGCCCCTTGGATATACTCACGGACACTTGAGCTGCCTGCCCTACGAGTCCTGCCTTCCTCCCAAAGACCGACGGGCAGACAGGAGGCTCTCAGCCCCACGCACGCAGCCTGCAGGGGTCTCGGGGAGCCTTCCACTCCCATCAGGCCTCCCTCTGATCTCCTCAGTGCCCCCCAACCCCACCCAGGCATGTCCGTGTCCGTAGCCTCACGGAGAGTCCAGCCCTCCTTCTTCACAGCCCCTGGCTGTCAGCACAATTCTGAGACCTGCACAGCGCTCCCTCAGTGCTACTGGATGAGAAGGATGAGGTAATTTATGGCCAAAGAGAGAGAGTAATTGCCGGTGAGAATTACATCCTAATAATGTGTATCACGCAGAGTTCATCCTAAAGTTTCACTCTTGACCCGATTCCCAACAAGGGGAGCGTAAAATCAAAGGTCAGCCTCGTTAGCAGGCGGCCGTGAGCTGGAGCTTCAACTGGCAGCGGGGGAGGCTGGCTGTCTAGATTAGAAATGCGCTTCTGGCGGGCGCTTTCACCCACGCGTGAGGAAGCAGGAAATGGACTCCTCGAAGCCTCTGGCATTTACGTCTCTTTCTTCCAGTGTCTCCCAGGTGTCCCTCCCGTCACACGGCATTCCCATGGCCGCAGTCTTCCCTTCTCCTAAATGTTCACACTCAGTGTCTGCGTGTGGCTCTTCCCTCTGTGCGATGAGCTACCAGCCCGGCCTCCCTGTTGAGTGGTGGCCCTCGGGGCCCTTCAGTGATCTCCTGGTGGCCGGTGTCATTTTTGGCACAATCAGTAAATGCACATCTCACCACTCACACATGGTCTGGAAGCTTCTCAAGGGAGGGTCAAGTGTCTGATTCCAAGCACATGATGAAGGAATGGGGGCTGCCTAGGCTGACCATCCCCTTGCCTACGTAATAACTATGTCGTGGTCACTCACGCCCCTAAAACGCCCTGTCACCCAAGCACCAGCTCAGTCCCCTTTTGGGGACAGCCCCCCCCAGTTGCCCATCAAAGCCACCAGCCTGACTCAGAGGCCACTGCCTCTGCCTTGCTCCCGACACACTCTAGGCACTTCACTTGTTTGTGACAATTAGTGGCATGTACGCTGCTGCCAGTCTCACTTGCAAGCTCATGAATAAACCACAGTAGTCGCTCACTCTGCCCCAGTCAGGGCGGGGCCCTGGGACCCATGTCAGCTCCCCAGGCACTTGCCTCCTCAGGGGAGTTGCTTATGGCAGGAGGAAGAGAGGGAGCAGGAGGGCAAGAGAAGGGAGGTGGAAGGGAGGAAGGCGGGAGGAAGACAGGAGGAAGGAGGGGAGGGAGGGAAGAAACAGGAGGCGAGAAGGAAGGAAGCAGCCCTCTCAGGTGCGTGTCTGCTCCAGTAACTGAACACTGGAGGGTATTCCACGGTGCCATGAAAAGACATGGACCCCAACTTCCTGAAATGCAGTGTGATCAATGAGAATCAAATGGTCAGTCATGAAAAAGTAGTTGAAAGTCATTATAGTTCTCAATGGACACTAACTGCACATATATGGGGTCAGACAATTAAGTTTGCGAAATCACCCTAGAAAAAGTGCTACACACCTCACTGCTGAATATCACTATGGTCACCTTCGAAGTTCTCCCCTTGGGAAGCTATGCACCGATGCCAGTGCCTAGTCCACCCTTCAAAGCAATGTTGGAACTCTTTTTCTGGAATGGCCATTAGAGCTGTCGTCGTATTACCCTTGGTGTCCTGAATGTCATCAAAATGTCTTCCTTTCAATATTTCCTTTGTCTTTGGGTAAAGAAAGAAGTCATTGGGATCCAGATCAGGTGAGTAGGGAGGGTGTTCCAATGCAGTTATTTGCTTGCTGGCTAAAAGCTCCCCCACAGACAGAGCCCTGTGAGCTGGTGCATTGTCGTGATGCAAGCGCCATGAACTGTTGGCGAAAAGTTCAGGTCGTCTAACTTTTTCACGCAGCCTTTCCAGCACTTCCAAATAGTGAACTTGGCTGTTTGTCCAGTTGGTACAAATTCATAATTAATAATCCCTCTGACATAAAAACGGTCAGCGACATCGCTGCCACAAAGGCGTGAACTTAAGTATCAGACCTCATCTATATCTCTTGACTTTTTGTTGCCTTGTATCCCTCCAATAAAATGTAAGTTTGTTGGTAACTGGGACTTGTTTGCTCCCAACACTGCCTGATACATGATAGGAGTGCAACAAATATTTGTGAAATGAGTCTATGTATGAACAAAAGGTGACAATGCCAGAACTCAGCTGAACTCAGGTGGGGACTCGGTCTGTTTTATTCCCAGGATCTTGAACATAACCTGGCACACAGACGATACTCAATTCTGTTGAATGGATAGATGGACGTGTTCTATGTCTCTTTTGACATTTTTTAAACTGCCATAAATTCGAAATATTTCCAGACATTTCTAGGTCCCAAGTTATTCTGGGTTAGTAACCTCATCCAGTTGTTCTGCAATTTACCAAATTTGCCCCAGACCCTTGGCGGGTGGCATCTGTGTGAATCGTTCATCCGTTTTATGACCCAGAGCAGCCCCTCCAGAAAGCCACGCTGTAGCTCCCGGGGTCCAGAGCGAGGGTCTGGGGGAGGGTAATCAGCAAACTTGCTTCCATAACGTTAAGGAATATCTGGCCCTTTCTTACAAAGAATCAATATTTGTACCGTTGGTACATTGTAAAATTTTATAGTTGTGAAGTGACACATTTCCCTAACTGGTCCCGAGAGGGATATAAACCCAACAGCAAAAGTTTCATGCCTCAAGGCAATAGGTGGCAGGTACCGAGGGCTCAGACCATGCATGGCTGTGGTGTGTGTCATCCCAGTTACACACACACAGCCTGCGAGACGGGGACGGCCACACCCCCACTTCGCAGAGGGGGACAGTGAGGATGAGAGGGGTTGAGAATTTACCCCGTGGGTCCACTGCTCCCAGTGGAAGCACAGACTCACCTGCGGGGGTTGATTCCTGGGTCTGTGCTCATACGCAAGCAAGCACCACACTCACCACAATTCTTCCAAATCAATCAATCGACACTGTGATCTCAATAGAAATTCCAGGAGAAATGTGTTTGTGCGTACATATTAACAAGTTGAGTCTGCAGTTTATGGAAACGCCAAAGGCTGGAATGGCTGTGGCCCGGACTCAGCTGGTGGGAAGGAAGGAAACAGCTGAGAGACTCACAGCCCCACAGGTGGGCGTCCAGCGTGAAACTGTTAATTGAGAGCATGTGATATGGGTGCAAGGATGGATGCCCCCGGCCAACGGAAACAGAGTCCGGAAACATGCACTCGCCTACTATCCCCCAAGTTACGGCAAGTGTCAGACGCAGTGTGGAAGAGAAGGGTGGGCTTTTCAACAACTAGTGCATGGTCAACTGGAGGTCCTCAAGGAAGAGAGAAGCGCGGCGTGGCTTCATGCCATGTGCAAACAGCAGCGACAGATGGACTTCAGCACTGAACAGAAAAGCTAACACAACAAAGTTTTTGTAAGAAAACGTAGGAGGACATCTCTACGGCCTCGGAGCAGGTGAAGTTCTCACACTTGAGGCAAACGTTGTGACACGTAAGGGAAAAAGGAACAGCTGTGCTTCACCCTGTTAAAATTAGGGGCATCTGCTCATCAGCAGACACCATTCATAGAGGTAAAAGTCGAGAAACAGAATTGGAGAAAATTCTTGTGCTACGCGTAATACATGGAATGCACATAACAAATGGACTTGTATCTAGAACACAATAAAATATGCATAAATTAACAATATAAAGGCAGCCAGCTCAATAGCAAATTGTGCCAAAGACTTGAAGAGACACTTCATAAAAATAAGCACTCAAATGGTCGATAAAACATGAAAATCCACTAGACGTCATTAGTCATCAGGAAAACGCAAATTATAGCCCTAACCAATGCCAGGATGTATCCACCAAAAGGCCCAAAATGCAAAAGACAGGCAATAGCAGGTCTTGACAATAATGTGGATTCGTGGAACCCATGCACTGCTGACGAGAGTGTCACTGGCACAACAAGGGAGTTGTTTCGAAGACCCCTCTGCAGCTCAGAGACCTGCATCTTACTTGGCACAGTGACGCCGTTCCCAAGGTCATGACTAACAGAATAAAAGTTGATTACAGCACTATTCATTAGTCTACAAGTAGAAGTTTCCCAAATGCCCATCAATAGTGGATGGATACATGAACCTTTGGATATGCACGTCGCAAGACACAGCGGGAGAATCAATAATCCACAATGACACGCAGAAACATGGAGTCTCCTTCTACTGAGTGAAAGCAGCAAATACATAAGAGTGAGTGGCGTGATTCCACGTGTATAGCAGATGAGGTGGGCAAGTCTCTGAGACCAGAAGGCAGGAAAATGGCTCCCCTTGGAATGGGCAGGGGAACCAGGCGGGTTAGGGTGCAGTGACATTAGTTAGGGTGTTTGCTGCCAGCGGGGCCATGGCTCTGACCCGCCCCACCATTAGTCATCCAAGAAAACTGTCTCATTACAAAGGAGAAACAGTCAACAAGGAGGCAGCATCAGAGGTATGCTAAGATTGGAAAAATAAAAGGAATACATGATTGGAGAAAAGAGGTGGCAAGCTAAAAATATTCACCAAAGGAGAGGCTAAAACTTATAAGCAGCCGTATCACCATGAACAGAAGAAAAACAACAATAAATAAAATGAAGCGATTCCTCTCAAAAAGTAAGAGTGAACAAAAAAAACCTATTCTAGCCAGAGACACGGTGACAAGACATGGGAACGAGGGGCTGCAGACCTCAGCCGGAAGTCCGGAGGAAAATACATCCGTGAGGAAGTGAAGAGCGGGTTGGAAGCCACATGAAAAACGGCCTGGCTTGCGTGTTTCTGGTTCAAACCCTCCGCCCTCCTCCCTTCCCACCTGGCTGGGCCTGGTCCACATCAGGAAGACTTCCTCAATGAACCCGCCTCTCCCTGGCTCCTCCCTCTGTCCCTGAGACCAGCTGCCCCATCCTACGGCCGGCACTGGGCAGAGGAAAGGGCTGCAGAGAAATGGATGTGGGCGCTAGAAGTTCGCACTTAAATTTGTGATCATGAACCTCGGTGGGTGCCCCTGCTCCCCAGACATTGTCCTCCCAGGAAGTCCCCCAGCTGGTGCTCAGCTCTGCGTTTTGAGCCAACCCTCACTCTGGGCCAAGGCCAATTCTCTCCCCGGTCTCAGTCAACTCCTCCATAACTTCCTTTCCTCAGATGTCCAACGGTGTCCAAGTGCCCCACTCTGAGGACGTCACACACACACCAAAAAGCCAGAACCAATCATAAGAGACCTTCTTCCCACCAGCAGGAAGTCAGGCCCGGCCCCTTCCCTGGCCCCTGCCTGGGCTTCCCTTCTGTTCCCCCACGTCCTCACCGCCCTGGGAGCAGACCCTGACCTACTCACCTCCAAGGACGTCGTGTGCATGGCTGTCTCCTCCTTCCGGCATCACCAGTGTTCATTCCTCTTCTGGATCCTTCCTACATCTACATAAATCTGCAGTCACTCATCTGAAAACACAGTTTCATGTCACACCACCCTCCAGCTACTGACCTATTTATTTCTCTGCTTCTCTTTACCACAAAATTCTCTGCAAGGCATCTCGCTACTTTCTCTCCTAACAGTCTCTTTTGAACTCTTGGGTCAATCACATGTTTAAAAGACAACAGCATCTGTGTTGCCACAGCCGATGGTCAGCTGGGACTTCAATTCCCCTTGTCATCAGAATCTGGTTGTCCTCATCGTACCCCCCCCCCCCCCCCAATGCTTCCTGCTCTTGGCTTCTGGGCACCACAGCCACCTGGTCTACCATCTCCTCGGGGATCCTGTTCTCTGTCACAGCCGTTGACTTTGGCTTCTCCAGGAGATCGTCCCTGGGCCTCTTCTCTTCGGTTTGCTGTCTCATCCAGTCCTGTGAGGAGGCCTGAGTTTGAGTCACTCGTCCCCACCTCATCTTTCCACACAGGAATTGTCCACGCAGATGCTCCCTCCACGTTGCCACTTGTGGGTCTAGTCCGTTTCTTAAACTTGGCACGTTCAGATCCAAAACTCTTGTATCTACACCACTTCGTTCTTCTCCCCTCCCATTCTTCCTCTTTCAGGAAGCTCCCTCCAACATCGACCCCGTTGCCGAGGGAAAAACCTTGAAATCACCCATTACTCCCACTCCCTTTTGTAACTGCACATCTGGTCCGTACTCACTCATCATCCACAGGGTAACTCAGAGTGTCTCTGATTTCATGGTTTCTTACTGCAAAAACTGCCTGCCGTCCTTTCTGTATCGGACCTTCTCTTTATTCTCTACACAGTATAAATGGATCACATTTGCCCCCCACTCGTAACCGAGTAAGGGGTTCTTTGTATTTAGAACAAAGTCCACAGTCCTCTCCCGGGCTATGACCCCACACAATCGCATCCTTGACAATCTGTCTGAGGGTCCAGAATTCCAAGAGACATGCAGGGTTTAATTATCAAAACACAGCAATTTATTTTGTCTTAGCTGGGGCGCCAATGATTCAGTCTTAAGGACAAAAATGCCATGTGAGTTGAACAACGTGTATCTTCAGGTCAGGACCAATGATTTAATCATCCAGTGTAGGAAGGATGGCGGGTCAGAGGCACAGTCTATGAGCCCAGATGGGGTGAGCCTGTGTGTCGCAAAAGCTTCTATCTGAATAAAGCCTCTTGGTGAAGTTCAGAGGCTTTCTGAAGAAATGGAATCTAAACAAGCAGAACTGAAATGGCTGTGGGTAACTGCGGACAGTCTCCATCTATCTGTGACAGAAACATGAGATAAAGACAATCCGGGAATATCATGCCATCAAGAAAAAGAGACCAGTCCTTGAAAACAATAGCTCATCAAAATAATCTTAACATTATCACCTGAGGAATGGGACATTTAAAGACTGAAGAGCCCCTCCCTCCAAAAACCAACAGCCAGTGTTCAATTATAACTGTTTCCTCTCCATCACCCTGAATCAGAAAGAAATTTTCAACAGGTGGAAATATTTGCACCAAAAAAACAAACAAAAAAAAAGAACTCAAGTCCAATCATGAAACCAATGACAAATACTGCTTCTTATGATTACATTTTAAAGATAGATACATTTTAATTTTCTCAGGAGTAGTCTTATTTTATTTAAAATCTTTGAATTTTATTAATTTGTATCCTCTGATTTAGAGAACATTAATGTCTGCTAACTTCCTTATTTTAAAAAATTTATATTTCAGTTGATGTTTTTAAATATGTTTTTATCATTTTTAGTATTTAAAATACATCATTTAGTTTTGATTTTTTACATGAATTTTGATGCCTAAAATAGAATATCTGCATTTCGGCTTTGCCTAAGGTAAATACTCTAATGCCAGCACTATTACATCACTTCGGCCTTTGCGGCATAACCCCACCCTTGCTTCCCACTCCATTTCAGCCACACTGGGCCCCTGGCTGGGCTTCCCTGCCCGCTCATCCTGCCCCAGGCCTCTGGCTCTCACCATCCTCTGTGCCGGGCACATGTTACCCCACATCCAAGTGTCCTCTGGGGTCTCCAGGTTTCGGCTCCATGTTACCATCTCACAGCTTCACCTGACCATCCTTTCTAAGAGATTCCCCACCACTCTCTCTGCCCCTGTCCTGTTTCATTTGTCTCCACAGAATTAACTGACCTGAACATATAATGTATTTGTTACTCTTTGTCTGGGTCCCTCATTAAAACAAATCACCGTAAAAATACGGATATTGTCAGGGCTGTGACAGAACAGTGCCTGGATTTAAATAAATGAATGAGTCTTCCCAAAACAGGGGTACAGAGAAGAGGCAAAATGGGGTGGGGAAACCTGAGTTCAGAAACGGAAAGAGAATCATGGGCAGGGAAGGCAGAAACGCAAGCTCCAACATATGGATAAGTGGTGTTTCTTAAAAACCAAGAATCCAAATAGTGTGTTTGAAACCATTCAAAGAAATAATTCAAAAAGTAATTTTAGACATTAAAGGGGGTCTTTAACCTATACATTAAAAGGTCATCTCTTATTCCTGGAAAGAAAAAAATTGATATCAAACAAATCAGCTCTGAAAATTCAATGACTTTTAAAGTAAATAATGTTTGGAACTGCTCAGAGATTATTTAAAAGGGGGAGACATGCAGTGTTTAATTATCGAAACACAAGCACGTTACCCACTTGCTTCAGGTTACTCAACAGTTACATTAACTACAATGAAAACGCAGTCTTCAAATAGACGCCAAGAATTTAATATCCAGCTAGACTCTGTGAATATAGAAACCACAGACGCCTGTGTTTAACACAGGGGACCTGTAGCCACTTGATATATAACAGAGACAATTGGTGGGTAAAGAATTGTGCCTGGTCAACCAGCAACAACAGGAAAAAATAAAATAACCAGCTCTCTACTTTGATCTAAGTACATAGGTGGTTTCAACACTCAAAGGAAAATGACAAGGTTTAAACGTTTAAAAGAAACTATCAGAGAATGCCTGGGAAAGATTAAATAAATTACACCGCAAACATACACCTAAAACTAATACAATGTTAGATGTCAATTATATTTCAATTTAAAAATAATAGTGCAAACCATAAAACAAACAAACAAAAAACTTGTTTTCATCAAAAGTGACCATAAAGGAAAGGCAAATTCAACCTACAAAACATATTTGCAATTCATGTGACTGATAAAGGATTGAAATTCAAAATATGAAACAAAAAAAAACCTTTCAATACTCAACACTGTGTTGTTCAAAATAACTCAAATAGGGAAAATAAGGCAATAACCATTTTATAGAAAGGGAGAGTGAAAGGACACTTAGCCTATGAATCAGCAATGCACCTGATCAATCAGCAAGGAAATTAGAATATAATAAATATATATTTCAAGTTAAAAACATTGACATAGTTTTAAAATTTTGGACATTTGTTGACAAATATGTGAAACAATACTGCTTGTTCCAAACATGTTGGTAGTGAGAAATAATCAGGCTTTGCCTTGTAAAACAACAAACAAACAAACAAATGAACGCATTCGTAACCTAGGACCCAGAAAACACTTCTAATTCTATACCATGAGTAAAAACAGAGATAACCGGAAGACAAAGTCTATGTGGGCACAGCGGGAAACATACAGTATATTCACAGCAGCTTTATTCATAGCAGGGAACTTGTAAACAAGCCAAGTGTCAGTGGGAGAATGAATGAAAACATTGTGATAAAAACAGTCTGTGCTGTAAAACAAGGACACTGGATAAAGTACAGTGTGTCCATCTCTATGGATGAGTCTCAGGACGTCCCAATCGAGTGACATAAGCAAGACGATGGCAAGAACACTGGCAGCACTTCTATAAAGGGCACAGGCGAAAGGACACACGCTCTGTCACTTCAGGGTTTGTACTGATTTGGTAAAACGGTAAAGGACGTCAGGAGGATGGTGAGGACCAATCAGAGGAGTTGGCACCTTGGGGGTGGAGCTGGGTCAGGAAGGAGCCTGTGGGAAGTATCAACCCTCTCTCCTGTTTCCTAAGACGGGGGGGCGTGCCCAGGTGCTGGTTTTGTTATACACATCTATAATGTATCATTTAAAATACATAGCCTTACTAATATTGTCCTAGAATACTGCTTCGTGCATAATATATGTTCAATAAATATTTGGTGGATGAATGAATGATTACACATGTTCTCAGGATGACCTCTGCGAAAACAAGGGGGCAAGCCACGGGAGACACGGGACCCAGGAAACGGGGTGGGGGCGTCCAGCAGAAGAGCAAGTTAGAGACGTCTCAGGCGGCCAGAGAGACCGACCAGGCAGGAGCCGGACATGACAATAGATGGACGGCTGTGTCTGCCTGTGACGTCACGGTGCTGGGTTTACAGCTTTCTAAGGAGCAGCCTGGGAAGGGATTGGTAATACTAGTACGTAGGACAACAGAATGAGACAGTATGGACTCCATGGAAAATAGAAGTTGTTACAGAAAGGAAAGGAGTCGTGGCCTGCCCAATACCTGCACTGGAGTGTGATCATTACAACTAAATTCTGAGGATCGACTGATGGATACTGTGGTGTCACCCAGGACCCTGGGGCAAGAGGGGGAGGGGACCGGATGTGTGGGGCCGCGGGCGGAGGTGCAGCAGGGGTTGCAAACTGCGCCTCTTCCTGCTCCTGCGACATCGGCTTTGTGAGTATACCCCAGGCGATGTTTCCCACTTAAAAACTGAGCTAGAGCCCATAATTATGTAACTTAGAAACTTGGAGACAAATCAATGAAGAAACAGTTGTAAGAGGTGAAATCAGCTGCCTCTGGGGAGAACGCAGGAGACAGAAAGAGTGGGGAGGGGTGAGCAGGGAGGGGGGCAGGTTTGCTGTTTGGGGTCGTAAATCTTACAGCACCATTTTATTAGCTATAGACACATATTTCTTTGTAAAAATTAAATCTGAACTACTCATTTCTCCTTCAAAGAAAACAAAAGCAAACAGGGAAAATGAGAATTCCCAAAACAACAACATAAGAAAAAAATATATATCTCATTATCCGGGAAATGATTTTACTGCTATGAAAACCGTATTCTTCTTTTGCCAGCGAGCTGGCAGGCTCTCATTTACTTCATGATACAAGGATGTGATTTCACCTGAAATCACTGCAAGATCGGTGGTGCTCCCTTCCCCTCACCGTACTTCCGAAGCAGCAGGTACAGAGCAGTGTTCAGACCTGCAGACAGCCTGACGCCTCCTCTCAAGTGGATTTCCTCTCGTGTTAGTAGCGCCGTGTGCTTTGCAAAGTCCTTTCTAACGCTGTTTCGTTTTGGCCTCTGAGAGTACTTTTCACATCATTTTCCTGTTACACATGTTTGGGTCTCTTCCAACACCAAACAAAACCATCTTCATGTCCTCAGATGACACCGTGACACTAACTTAGGGCACGAAGCTTTGCTGTTTGTACTGTTTCCAGGCGGCTTGTCTGCCCCCTTTTTTGTGCAATGTTCCTGATCGTGAATGATTTCAGGTCTCAGCATTTCTCTTGCAGAAACTCCCTTTGTTCTCTCTCTAGTTCTCCCCACACGCGAATAAAACGCCGCACACTTTTCAGACCTGGGCCACTGCGTTCCCTTCATCCTAATTGGCTCCCAAAACCTTCTCTGACGCACAGCTGTCCCTCTCCCTCTCCCTCTCATTCCCTTTCTCATGCTGCTTACACAGTTCAGGAGCATGGAAGAAAAATACAGACCGACCTCACTTACTGATATTCACATACATATGTATAAGTATGACTTTCAAATATGGCTTTTAAAACACATTTTGTCTTTACCTTCCACACAGCTGTCCCCTTTGCCACATTGTCATGCGGGGAGTCACGCGGGGTCTCTGCTCCCGCTCCCCACACAAGAACGCAGGACATGGTGAGGCCAAAAAGGAACACCCACGGAGCCATAGGTAGGGGAGTCACACCACTATATTCTCGCTGGCGGCTGGGCTGGAGACACAGGAAGCAGGAGCCACACAATTCTCAACCCTCACTGCACCGCTTACAGGCTCAGCCACCATCTTCTTGCTAGCCCCCCATTTGCTGCTAGCGTAGCCACAGCAGTTATATTAGTGGCCAATGGCTCACTGGTTACAGCTGACGGCCAACTAGCCACAGCTGATGGCCATCCAATCACAGTTGATGGCCATTTGCTACCTGAGTGAGCACCTTTCCATGTGAGGGCGAGAGCCTGGAAACTGCACCCCTGGCTCTGTCCCCATACACATCTTTTAAGTAGATGGCTGTATTCTGAATTCACAAATCTTTCTTTCCTGAATGTTTTATTTCCACCCTTCCTTTTCCATGAGTAGAGTGAGGTCACCTCCTTGAACAGGAAGTCCAGAGAATTAGCCCTGGTCACCTGCTCGCTTATAACTCAGCCTGTTGGTCCACGGAGCCACCCAGAGGGCCTGTAGGGACCATGACACAAACTCTGTTGACAAAGGCCACGCATGACTAACCCCCTTGGAAACTACCCCCAGACACTGCCTGCTCCCAATCACGGGTCTGGAAGTGAAATCCCTAAGCTCCCATGTTGACTTTCTTTGCTCTAAATTTACTTCCACCACCAAGAATCCAGGTGTCTCTTTTCAAAGTTTCCACTGAAGTCTTCACCAGCCCATCTCTATTTTTAGCGTTCCACCACTTTGTGTCTGTTCTCTCAGTTTTGTGAGTTTGCTCATGATTTTCTCCAGACTTCCGTACGTGTATGTGGGTGTGTTACATCACTTTGATGTGTCAGAAATTTGTATTTAAAAAGTATAGACAGATAGAATGGAAGAAAATATTCTATTTATATTAGGAACATGAAATTATAAAAGTGTGTGAGAGTAAACCCAAGCAGAAATGTGCAATATTATGAAAGGAGAGTATTAAACAGGTGTAAGGGATTCACCCCAAAGCTCTTTGAACAGTGGGAAGTCACGTAACCACTTTGGAGAAAAAGCCAAGGCAGGACTAGACGCCACTCTCTCCGTAGGTGACGCTTGTGTTTAAAGCGGTGTTAGGGTTGTACACTCTCCCGATTATGTTTGTATATTTAGTTATACTCGTGTGTGTGTGTGTGTGTGTGTGTGTGTGTGTGTAATCTCATGTTGAACTACCAAGTGAACTAGGAAGAATATCCAAGAGATACGTTTAAAAACAATGTGGAGTCAGAACATGCACGATTTACCAGCTATCACAACATGAAGCTACACCTTTTAAAACAAATCGATCGACCAACCACATTAAATGCACAACATAGAAATGGACCCAAGGGCAGATAGGGAATTAATGTGCAATAAAAGCCTCATTTCAAAACAGTGGGGAAAACGATGGAAAGTCCAGTAAATGTGTTGAGAATACTGGGCTACTTGTAAAAATAATCATATGGGAGTCTTACCTTATGACTCACATCAAATACATCTTCAATGGATTGATTAAATGTAAAAAACAAAAAATAGAAAGAAAGAAAAAAGACAGCAGGGAAGTACTATAGCACTTTGCCCAGACCCCTCTGCCAGGCTGGGGGCCCCACTCCGGCTGCTGCAGACACTGGTTGCCCAGGGCTCACGCCAGCTCTTCCCTGGAGGGTCCCCTTGTCTGTGGGGACACAGAGGTGTCGATTACGTATTGAGAGGGTGAGGAAACAGAGACTCATCCTGGTCCCGGGGCAAACGGCATGGTGGCAGGTACACTGTGGAGCTCCCGGGGGCTGGGGCACAGCCCGGGCTCTGAGCCTGTCTCTGCCACTCTGCCTGCTTCCCCTGCTCTGACAAGACGTGCCCAGTACACTCCCTCACCGCATGCTGCGTCTAAGTCATCTGGCCTAACACACGTAAACACAAAAGCATGGGGCAACTTTTTGAAATATTTTTAGAGTAAGGAAGGCTTTCCTAAGAGCTAACACTAAAACCAAAAACTTGAAAAAAAATGATGAATTCTAACATTTTAGATATTTTAAACAGCACAGCAAAACAGCAACATAAAGAAAGTCAAACGTACAATTCTATAATACATCATTTACACAAGTATATTGTATTGTTGTGTTCACTACACAAGTATATTGTGTTGTTGTGTTCACTACACAAGTATATTGTGTTGTTGTGTTCACCACTCAGGGTCAGTTTTCTTTCTATATAATTTTACTAAACAATGTCACCCCAATAGGTTTAATAAAAATGGAAAAAAGAAAGCCAGTAGACAAAAATAAAACTTTTAAATGTACATATGTCTATATAGAGACATAGATTTATGTCTATACTTATTATAAAGGGATGATTTTCTTAAAATTTAAAGTTATAGAATCATTAAGAAAAATACTAACAACTCAGCAGAAAGAAGTTAAAGTACATGAATGAAGATTTTTCCAAAACAGAAAATGGAAATGTCACTTAAACAATGGAGAGAATTTCAATCCACTATAAGGAGTAGGAAAATCAAAACTCCTCTAAGACACAGCTTTGAAATAATCAGACTGGAAAACCAAAGTGTCCAAACCGAACCACACGCTGCAACCTCAGCAAGGGGGTGGGTGCTGGTTGGCGGCCACACTTGGAAGTCACGAGGGGAGGGGAGTAAGAACCTTTGACAATTTGGCAACATTTCTGGGCTTCCTAAGGCATCCACCCTTGGACTCGGCAGGGAATTTATTCTAGGAGCATTGCTCACACACGTGCCATGCATGTGACCGGAGAAATTCACTGCAGCAAGTTTAAATCAGTGAAAATGTGGGGAGAAAATGTCGGTGAACAGAAGGGGGGTGGGTAAATAAACTGAAACACAGGCCTACCATAAAATGCTGCGGAGCCGTTCGTCTTGTTAGGAAAAAGAGCACCGTGGGAGAAGGGGACTCTCTGCTCTAAGTTCCAAGGGACAGATGCAGAGCGTGCGTCTGTGTTACCGTGAAAAGGGTGCCTGTGGTGGTGCGATGCGTGTCCTCACACACTCACAGGACATAATAGGAAGGGTGCCCAGGACGCTGTGGTTGTCCCCACGGAGAGAAGCACGGAGGCGGGGCCCCGGGAGGGGGGCTAGTGAATTCCTCCGGGGGTTTGTTTAGGCCTCAGGTGCTCTCCTCCCAGACTGAAACCCTGGCGCTCCCACATTCTCTGCAGGGCCCCCTTCAGAGCTACTCTGTACCCGTCCCTTCTGCCCGCTCTCTGCCGGGTGCCGCTCTGCTCTGCTGGTCTGATGATGATGACGGTTCACCTGCAGTGACCACTGATGACGGCCAGGCCCTTTGGTATGTTTTACTGTTGTTACCGTCATCTCCCTGTAGCACATTATCACAGTCCCCTCGTACGGATAAAGGAAATGCAGTTCAAAGAAATGAGCTGAGGGACCCAGAGTCACCAAGGAGAAAGCGTCCTGCAGCCTGGTTCCTTCCCGCCATCCCGGGCTACGAGTGCAGGTGGGGACAGGTGAGGGCCCTTCAACTGGTGACTCCAGGCAGGGAGCTGACATGCAGGGTCTCAGCTCCTGCTCCCCACATAAGAACGCAGGACATGGTGAGGCCAAAAAGGAACACCCACGGAGCCATGGATGGGGGAGTCACACCACTATAGTCTCACTGGCGGCTGGGTTGGAGACACAGGAAGCAGGAGCCACACGATCCGCAACCTGCCGTCCGGTTCTCTGCCTGCCAATCAACCCCTTGCTAACTGCAATCCCTGCTTGCTAGTGAAGCCACGGCAGTTATATCAGTGGCTAATGGCTAACCGGTCACAGCTGATGGCCAACTAGTCACAGCGACGGCCATCTACTACCCGAGCCAGCACCTTTCCACGTGAGGCCGAGACCCTGGAAACTGCTCTCTGGGGCTCTGTCCCCACAGAGCACAGTGTTAGATGATGAACCTTATGTGAACGGGCTGCAGCCACTTCCACACGTGTGCACGGTCCCCTGTCATAGTGACAAAGCCCCAGACGGGGGACCTCCGAGTGCCAGCCAGGAAAGATAATGCTGCCCTGAACGTGAGTGAAAGCCAGCAGCTTAGAGACTAGCGAAGACCAGGCTGTGGAGACCACGGTCACTCATTCATCCTAAGGGCAGGGGCACGGCCCACATGGGACCGGGGACTGGCCAGAACCCACATCTCAGGACTGGGCTGGCAGGGGAGCAAAGAGCCTCGAGCTGATGGAGCAGAGCGTGTGTGGCGCTGACGTCACCACCAGCTGCGTCTGGCCCAGGTGGCCCTGGAGGCGGGATGGAGCGGGGAGGGCGTGGGTGGACAGTGGTCCCAGCCCAGGAGGCCTCCCCAGGAGGTCGGCTTCTGCTCCTGGCCTCTTTGTGGTGAGTTAGGGTCAGGAAGGCTGTGGTCCCCGGTGACCAGGGCATAGAGGCATCAGGAGAAGCCGGGGTGCTCCCCCCGGGGTGTCCACCATCCCCAAAATACATCATGCACACTTTTACACATGTGTGCACACTATTTCCTGCGGGATGGGGGGCTCCATGTCAGGACCAGTGACCCAAACAGGGAAGGAGAGTGGGGGCTGACAGGGCCCCTGGGGAATCCCTGTGCTGGGTCAGCCATGTGCCCAAGGAGGCACCACTCCTCCAGAAGCCTGAGGCAGGCTGCGTGGGGGTGGACCTGGGTGGCACTGAGGTGGTGGATCTGGGCCCAGGTCTGCTGCTCAGCAGCGAGCGACCTTGCTGTGTGCAGCCCGTGGAGCTTGGATTGGCCGGCCCCTGCTGGGCACAGGGCCCCACAGCTCACGCTGGCTCAGCTGGACCCCAAGAGATGAAGCGTGTGTCCTGGGGTCAGCACGTAGCCCCCCCCCCCGGGCTGCCCTGTTGTAGGCATCTGACCGGGACCCAGCCTTCCGTCCATGGATGGTAGCGCCCATCTGTAAAGCCAGAGGCCAGGCTTTGTGACAAGGCATCTTTCCAACTGACCTGGCACTGGCCTGTCCAGGTTGAGGTGTTTTCAGACTGGACACGTGTCCACCCAGGATAGGGTCCCGGGCTGCTGCTGGTGGAGCAGGAATGGGGACGCTTACTCTGGAGCCGATGGGAGAGTCCGGGGCTTCACCAGGCAGTCTCTGTGCCCATCTGAGCCTCGGGCCCCAGGAAGGGCCTCCTGACCCTGGGTGCTCACTGTTGGGCTTTGCCGGGTTGCCCCTCGGGGAGCTGGAGCTCTGTGGCATGGTCATGGCTGATGCTGGCGGAGCTCTGCCGGGGAGGTCCCGCCAGGCACACAGAGGGGCTGCCTCTGTGAACCATCGTCACCTGGAAACCGTCGCCTGCCAAGAACCACAGTGACACAGGGACTCTGCAGAGAGAGTTCACTCCCCACCAGAGGCCGCGGGGGCTGCAGCAGCTGCGCGTCTCAGAGGCTTCCAAACGAGGGAGATGGACGGCCTGGCTCCGCTTGTGCCCTGAAGACCCGTGGGATCGCCCAGTGCCAGCTCGGTGCCTCCCCCTGGCTGGTACAGGCAGTGGCCAAGGAGGGGACCGTGGCTGCCATTCCTCCCAATTCCCACCCACCAGTGGGGTGCACTTCCCCACGTGTCCTGCGAGATCGGAGACGTGGGCAGGACACGGTGGGGAGAGGGTGTTCTCGGGGAGCTTGTCCCTCCTGCTTCTTTTTCGTAACCAGCTTGAAAGCCTCCTCTCTGTGGAAGGGGACATGGTACATGTCAAGAGCCTGTTGTACCCGGCAATTTATGTTTATTGCCTTGTTTCAACCAAAGAGCAGAACCAAAAGCCAACAGGCAAACACCTGGCGAGGGAAGTGGTTTTACGTGAACACACACGTCATCAGCCAAACGTGTAACTTGGAAAGGTGATGCATCCTGGACGTCAGGGCAGAAACTGGGGTTCAGGCGAGGGGCAGTCAGCGCCTTTGTGAGGGGTGCACGACATCTCCTGGAGGGGAAGGTGCTCGCTCCACGCTCACCCACAGCACGTGCAGGGCCCCCCCGAGCACCTCTCGACCACGTCATCACCAGGACACCCTTAGATGGCAGCACCGGGGCCTGGCCCAGAGCAGGGCTGCCATGGTGTTACCAACGGATGAGTCCCCCCAGGGTGAGCGGACCCTTGAGATGTGTGCCTCAGCCTCCAGATGCAGAGGCCGAGCCGAGAGGAGAGATTCTGTGAGACGCACCCCGTCCTGTGCGCCCTCACCTCTGGGGGCCCAGTCCAGCTCCAGGCTTCAAGGGCACTACCTGGCCTCTCAGTCAGGCCAGACCCTCCGGTTCAGACCCTAGGGCACTGTGCCTTCTCCCTCCAGATCTCGTCAAGTTGCAGGTCTGTCTTGGTTCACAGGGTGAACGGAGAATGGACAGAGGGGAACCGCAGGCCCAGGGAGCACACAGCAGGGAAGGCCCTCCATGTACCGGCCACAGGGCATGTGGAGGCTGGTAAGCTGGGGGCACCGGTGTTAGCAGAGTGAATGTCACACACAGCTTCTGTGGCCTCAGGGTGGCACAGCCCCGGTGCACGATGTGACCACAATGGGCCTCTTAGGAAATCCTGAAACAAAGGCTGTGAGTGTCTCCCTGTGTGTTCCTCTGACAGCACCCGCTTCTGGTGACCCTGGGTGGGGGTGTAGAGAGGGGCACCCCTTTCACCCAGGCGTCACTCACCCCCACCCCCAGGACCTCTGCCAGGAGAGGAGGCGGGGGCGGGAGTGCGTGGTCCCCAGGCTGTGAGCTCAGTGCCCCCGGAGGGCCAGGCTCTTCCCCTGTAGTGTCACTCAAAGGTGGCAGAGGCTCCGCTCCTGTCACTGGTCTCCAGGCCATGACAGGCAGTACCCCATCTGTCTTAACCTTCCTAGGTGACTTCTATTTTCACCATGCACTCAGAGTCCCGTGGTGCTGTCGGGCGTGGGCTGTCCCTGACGAGGAGCCCGTGGGGACTGTGAAGCTACGCTGAGCCTGCCCTCACCCCTGGCCACATGCGGCCACCAATCAGCCTGGAGAGGGCCCCTCCTGTGGCTTTCCTGCCTCCTCTCGCACCTGGGGACCTGGGTCCTGGCCGGGTCTCCGTGTCCAGCGGGACGTGCGGAGCCCCTGGGCTGGTCCACGCAGGAGGCCTGGGGGCAGAGCTCGGATTCCGGGGCTGGGGTACCTGCTTTGACTCCCCAGGCACTTGCCACGAGATTCCAGGAGAGCCAGCCGTCCAGATCCCACTATCTGAGTCAGGAGCCAGGAGCCATGTGTGGCCGTTTCACCTTAAATACTTTACAACTAAAGAGATGTACGGATTCTGCTCCAATGCACTGCTGTCTGGCTCCGGCCTGAAGACTCCGCTGGAGAACGAGCAGGACAGGGGGACCCCGCCCAGCCAGCCTTGCCGCGCTCGCCCAGAACCTGCAGCTGCTCCCCTGTGCTTCCTTCCTGGTTCTGAGCACATATGTCTGGGTGAGTTCCGACCCCGGGAAGGGCCTGGACGGCTGGGCGAGGGTGTTCCAACGGTGACGCCGTGTGCCCCCTGGGGTGTTCCCACGGCCATTCCAAGCAGGGTCCGCCGTGGACCTTCTCTTTCCCCGACAGGAGCCCCAAATATCCTGGTCTGTCCTAGCTCATGACTTGGCGGGGGGCTTCTGGCAGAGTTGGCCGGGGACATACAGGGGGTGCAGGGGGAACGATGGCCTATGGGTGCCATCACCATTTGCTGCACGCTCACTGCACACCGGCCTTTGTCCCTTCATCTCCCCACTGACGCTGTTAGGAAGGGCTCTTGTTTCTAGTCATTGGATAAAAAGCTGAATCTCCAGAAGATGAAACTCGACCGTGTAGGCGAGAGGCTGGTGATGCTGCCCAGCTCACAGGGGGCACTAAGAGGTTCCATTCACGAGATTGTCACCCTCAGCTTCATCGTCACCACCATCAGCCGAGGTCCTGCAGCTCCCGTATCTGATCGACGTCCAGAGCAAGACTCAGGTCGCAAGACGTGAGCGCATTCCCCACAGCGCCTCGCCTCCCAGGTGTCCGGAGGGGGTGCATCCAGGGCAGGGGCGGGTCCCCAGGGACGGTGGCCTCTGCTCGTCCCTGTCCCCTGCCCCACCCCACCGGGCTTGGTGCTGAGGCCTCCTTGCCTCTTCTGTGCATTTATTCTTTCACCCCCAAGGGAAGCGCACAATGACTTATGCTGAGAATATATGTATTTTTATCTGTTATTTATTCTCCTGACTCATGAAATTGCACCCTTCAGGATGCCAGCACAAAATGTTAAAAAAAAAAGAAAAAAATTAGTAAAAATGCATCAAGTGGGTGAGAGATGTTAGGCTTCTTTTATCTCCTGAAATATGAATTTAAACGCTTTCATTTTGTGATCCTGAGAGAAAAATTAAATAAAAAGTCAGCAATATGTATATGTGTCTATAGCAAACTCTCCCTCCTTCAAACTTAAAGAAACAGAAAACAAGTGCACGGTGGCCCAGAGCAGCAGCAGGGCTGTGGAGTCCTTCCCCAGTGGTGCTGGCCCTCGTTGGGGCCCCAGCTCAGGGGTCCAAGCGGACGTGCTCCTGGCCCCTCCCCCACCCGCCCCGTCCAGCACTCGGTTCTCCTAGGGCTTGTCCGCTGATGCCCCCTGGACTGCCTGGTGCCCGATGCGCTGGTGCTTTGTTTCCAGGGGTGAGGGAATAGGCGGCCGGACAAACTTCCCTCCAGCAAAGGGACCTCAAAGGAGACAGTCTGGGACCTGGTCAGAGAGGCTGGGCCCCTTCTCAGGGCAAAGGTCACCAGGAGAGGCTTAGCCAGGCAGCGGCTGGCCCAGGCATCCCTCCTTTCCTGAAACACCCCTGCCCCTCTGCGGTGCTGCACTGTGTGGAAAGGAGATGGGGGTGCAGCAAGGGCGGCCGTGTTACCCCGAAAATAAGACCGAGGTGGACCATCAGCTCTAATGCGTCTTTTGGAGCAAAAATTAGTATAAGACCCGGTATTATATTATATTATATTATATTATATTATATTATATTATATTATATAGACCCAGTCTTATATTATATTAAAGTAAAACCGGGTCTTAATATTGTACAAGACCCAGTCTCATATTATATTATATTATATTATATTATATTATATTATATTATATAGACCCAGTCTTATATTATATTAAAGTAAAACCGGGTCTTAATATTGTACAAGACCCAGTCTCATATTATATTATATTATATTATATTATATTATATTATATTATATTATATTATATTATACTATACTATACTATATTATATTATATACCTGGTCTTATAGTAAAATACGACCAGATCTTATATTAATTTTTGAACCACAAGACGCATTAGAGCTGATGGTCCGGCTCGGTCTGATTTTCAGGGAAACACTGTAGGCAGCAGGAGTTGATGGGAGGACCACAGGAGACATGGCCGTGCCAGGGTTAGGGGCACTGCATGGAGAACGTGGACACCGGTGGCAGGTGACAGGAACCACTGCCTCCTGGAGAGGCCTTCTGGGACTTGGACCTGTGTCCATGCCAGGGGCTCCCCTTCCACGTGCATCCCCAGGTACTGACAAGCCTCATGTGGGAATCTTAGCTTTCAGTTCACACAGTTAGAAGCGGCACGGGGGCTGGAGAAGAGGCAAGCCCCACCCGGGAGGGCCTTTCTGGAAGAACGGACAGGTGGGACGGTCAGGGATGTCTGAGTTGGAAGGCGTCTCAGAGCCCAGTGCTGGTGCCTCAGGTGGCGTGGGCGCTGGCTCCCCCAGGGCCTCTGGCCATGGACAGTGTCACTGCTCCAGAGAACATTTGTCCTGATTTAAAATCACTCAGCCAGCTCATGTGTGTTTGAAAGGTCAACCCTCCTTCCCTGCTAAGATTTCCTACATTTTCCATGAACAGAAATCCACCTGAGCAAAGCCCTTCTCACTGACCAGAGGGTCCTGGGTGGAAGAGGCAGCTGTTAGTGCAGCCACACACCACACTGCCTGGGGCAGGGAGCAGAGGTGGGACAGGGGTTGGCACAGGGTCTGTGTCCATTACAGAAACACCAACGGCACCTGCACACTTCAGCCAAGCCACGTGGCACCAGCCACATGGGGTGCTGGGGCCTGAGATTGGGGCCCACACAGATCTGGGCTGCACCCCAGCCTCTGCCGCCATCACCGCTCTGAGCCCCGTCTTTCTACTTGTGAAATAGAATATTAGGGTCTCGTCAGGGAGTTGGGATGGAGACGGAGTGGGACACCAGCGAAACACACAGCGCCTCGGAGACCGGAGACGAGCTATGGACTCCGGTCCCTTCCTTCCCTCTCTTAACTCACAAGAACTTCTCTGGACCAAAGTTCAGTTTCCCTCTGATGCTGCAGGTGTAACTGGGGTCGATGGGTGACGCCGGGGCTGACATTCACCGGGCGCCCTAAAAAGGCACCTTATGTGCCACTGCTGTACGTCACCTACCTCGGTTTATGCTCCGATGACAGGGGCTCAGGAAGCACAACCTCCCAAGGCACAGCACTCCCTGGGACAAGCTGCACTTCTGCTCCACCCCAAACTCAGGACCGTTCTTACCTGGGGAGTCAGCCAAGTGTCTAGTTGGAGACAAAAAAAAAGTGTGTGTCCCTTTCTTGCCCATAGCTTGATGTTGTGGGTCTTGCAAAACTAAAGTCCTTGACGTGTGTAGCAGACTCTCAATGACCTCAATCTGTGGTTCTGATTAAAACAGGAAACAAGGCTCAGAGGAAAGAGAGGTTTGGGTGCATAAATAATGGAGGTGACTTCCTGAAGGAGACATAAGCCTGTGTCTGACGACCAGGAAAACTACGGGAGGAAGGGGGGCATTCAGGAGTGGGGCCCACAACCCAGGACTCAGAAAACACACGGGCGAGTGAGACTCACCCACGGGGGTGCTATGGATCCCACGCTCGTGTCCCCTCTAGATTCACATGTGGAAGCCTAACCCCTGTGTGATGACTTCAGGCCATGGCGCCTTCACGAGGTGGAGAGGTCATGAGGGTGCGGCCCCTGTGCACGGGCTCTGTGCTCTGATAAGAAGAGACAGCAAAGGTGATCTTTGTCCGTCATGTGAGGACTCGGCAAGAAGGGGGCCCTGCCAGCCCGGCAGGGAGCCCTCACCAAATCTGCTGGCGTCTTCATCTCGGCTCTTGCCTCTCGCACTGAAAGAAGTCAACGCTTGCTGTCAGCGCCCCGGCCTGTGGGCTTTTGCCATGACGGCTTCAGCAGACTGAGACCCGGGGGCTTGGGAACGCTTTTAGAAGAGGGGCCCTTCAGCTGGGTCTGGAAGGGTGGAGACGAGCCGTGGAAGCAGAGCTACCATTTAAATAGACACTTAGAACCCTCAGCGGGGGGCGGGGGGGTCCCTGGCAGCCCCCACGGCTGAGAGAGGTTCCCTGGAGAAGGGGCACTGGCTCCTCCGGGAGGACCAGGGGGGCTTCAAAGGGCTGGACGGGCGTCAATAGCAGTTGTCAAATTAAATAATAAGGAGGACACATTGGGGACGAGAAAGTAGGACCCGAGGCGCGTGGGCGGTGGCGGGGGATGGGGCAACCCCTTGGGGAAGAAGGCGAGGCCGGCGGAGGTGAGCGAGGTGGGCTGGGAAAGACGGGAAATCTCGAGGGTGCTCAACGCCTTGTCAGACTTGTAGAATTTATTGAGGGAGGGAAAGAGGTACTGGGCAGAGTCTTCAGGCCGAGGAGATAGCCTCCCTGAGGGCCCCACAAGGCCAGACCCACCCAAGCCCATGCAGCTGCTGCTGAAAACACTCATCCCCAGCTCACGCTGGAGCCCAGGGGACGGGAAAGGAGAGGACTGGCTTAGACACTTCTTAGAAGGTTAAAGTTGGGGAGGGAAGAGGTGCCTTCACGCTGCGCCTATGCACAAAGAGGAGGCCCTCCGTGGGGGCTCAGGCACAGGATTGGAAGGAGACGGCAATTTCTGGGCCCAAACCCAGGTTCTCTGATGAGGGTCCCAGCCCCCGTGTGAAGAAGCAGTGGTTTGGACGTTGTGCTACTTCCATCCCAGACCTGGGCCTATTTAAAAAGCAACACATTATAATAAATGGTGTGCGTTTGTGTTCTCATGGGGTTGATTGTCAAGACCAAGTGAGCTTCCCTAACGGTGTCCCCTGACATGGAGCCGTGTTTCTCAGGGTGGGGAGCTCCCTGTGTGACTGTGAACTGCCTGCTGCGTCTTTTCCCCTTTCACCCCCAGCTCCTCCCCCCTGGGGGCGGGGGTGATGAAAACTACAGTCACTGAGGTCTTCACTGTCACTGCCCCTGCCAACCGACTCAGCCCAAGTGGAGAGGGGCTGGCAGGTGACACCTTAGTAAGGAAACAGGTGCCTCCGTTTTAATGGGGCCACAGCGGCTCCGTCCAGAGCCCGGGGCTGCAGTGCATCGTTAGCAGGAATCCAGCGGCCGACTCTGAGCTTGAAAATCATTATGGAACCTGGGCTTCAAATACGTCCCCAGAGACGTGGGGTTTTCTTTGCTGTGCTCCTAATAAAGGACATTCTTCCAAAGTTTTTATATCTCAAACAATCTTTAAACATCTCAGAATGTGTATTCTCCTCTGCAAGGTGAGAAATCTGTTGTTAATTGTGCAATTGTGTGAGTCCACTGAAAAGTCACACAGGGACACACACTTAATGATTATTACAAGGAGACCTGACATTGTAAAGGGTCCATTTCTTTAAACCAGCAAAAGTTTCAATCAGCCTAGCCCCATGAACAAGCCCATCTAGAGCCATTAAAAACCAAATGCAAGGTCATTGCTTGGAATGTGGGCCAAGACGGAAGCAAAGGCTTTTCCTCTGAGGTGTGGGGAGGGCAGTGTTTGCAAATGAACACGTTAGGAAGACATTGCCAGGCTAAAGCCGGGGAAGCTCGGTCAGCCTGGTGCCCAGCACATCTGAGGACACATGTCAGCCTCCAAGACGTCCCGTGGATCTCCATGTCCGCTCAGGCCAGCGACCCGACGTTCTACTGTGTCCTGTGTCGGGAAGAACAGTGTCCACCCCACCGTGAACGGTGACGAGGGCTCTAACTCCAGAGCTTTATCCCGACTTGTCTCAAGCCAGAGAGAACTTGATGAATGGTTTCGAAAACATGCAGAATTCCCCCCATGAGTCAGAAGGCTTCTGCTTGAAATATTGGTTTTTATCTTATTTGAAAATAATTATTCAGATAAATATTAATCTTGAATGACAAAGAAGCACAGAGAATGCCAATAGGAAGGGAGCTCATTTTTATCATGTGGGAGGCTTTGTACTACAATCAGAAACACACAGTTACATCTCCAGCCGACAAGCCCCATCTCTCTGCTCCCTGGGCCTTAGCCAGACTGCAGTCCTGACTATGGGGACCTTTTGTTCACTCATTAAATGTTTTCTGAGCAATTGGGCTACTCTGCTGTTGGAATTCTGCCACGTGCAGAAGATACAAAGTCAATAAAACAGAACACCGGTCCTCAAGTCATTTGTGGGACATGGGGGACAGATAAGTAACTAAACAAGTGACGTGCAGAGCAATTGGTGAGGAGATAGTCGCAAACACTGGACGTCGTGAGCACCCAGGTGAGAGTTCACAGCGGCTCTCATCTGCTTGGGCTGCTGTGACAAATACCGCAGACAGGGCAGTTCAAACAGTAGACAGTCCTTTCTCGTAGCTTTGGAGGCTGGAAGTCTGCAATCAAGGTGCCAGCAGTGCGTCCGGCAGGCGACCGCCTTCCCGCTGTGTCCTCGCATGGCCTTTCCTTGGTGCATGCGCCCAGCGTCTCTGCTTATAAGGACACTGACCCTATGGGATCAGGGCCCCCCCTTCATGACCTTATTTAACTTTAATTACTTTTTAGAGGGTCCTACCTCCAAATATAGCCACACTGTGGTTGGGGCTTCAACATATGAACTGTGGAGGGCACAAGCATTCAGTCCATAGCTGGCAGGGAGGGGGACAGGGGGGTGGAAGGTTTTGTGAAGGATGCAGGCTTTCTGGGGCAAGAGAGCACGTGCAAGATCTGGGTAGTGGAAAGAAGGTTAGTGATGGAGGACGCAAGACTAATATTGTGTGTAAGAGTGTGCATGTGTGTACATGGGGTCATGCATGCATGCAAATGTGTGTGCATGCGCGTGTGTGCGTGCGTGTGTGTGCGCATGTGTGTGCACGTGTGTGTGTGCGCATGTGTGTGTGTGCACACACGTGTGTGTACCATACCCGGGTGGTGGGAAGAGATCTAGGTTTGGGGACCAATGCCAGAGCTGGGAGTTGAGGTCGGGAAAATCAGACGGCAGAATTGAGGAGCCACAGACACCAGACAAAGAAGCTGGGAGTGACCTTGGAGGTAGTGGTGCGCCTTTAATGCAATTTACTGAGAGAAGCCACTTAAAAGGAATTTGAGAAGGAGACTCCGCAGTGTGGAAGGGGCAAGGCTGAGAGCTGGAAGGACCCGTCCCTCAGCACTCCTGCTGGGAACTCTCGTTGGTTTGTAAACAATAATATAAGCAGAGCCACTTGGTAATGGGGCCGAACCTGTCTCACCAGGGGAACTGCCTGGCACGACTTATGCCTCCAACCTTACAATGTTAAAACAGGGCAAAATAACCTTTGTCCAGGGCCTAAAGCAACATTGTATCTCCAACAATGGTTTGCAACAATAACAAGACAACAGTTGTGACGACTGCTAGACTGATGACTGTGGACTGAAAATTAAAAACACTGTTTAGAAGTGACGTCACTGTCACATTATCTACACCAATAACAACATCTTCCTCCTAAGGATGCCACTGTCCCCGTTCCCCTTCTCATACGGACCCTTGTCTTTGTCTCCTCAGAACACTGTTTGGGCCTCAGCCTGAATCAGTGCCCCCTGAACAGCTGTTCTTATTGATTGCAAATAAATGCTGCAGCCTCTGGCTTTGAAAGGCCTTTTGTTTTCAGGTTATCAGATTGTTGTGAAAAGTAGTGGGATCGCCCACACAAAGGGCTGGGAAGCCAGCATCCAGCACAGGTGTTGGTGTGGCCACGACTGTTTGTTCACAGGTTTGTTGTTTCCAACATGCTCTGGGCTCCTCAAGGGAGTGGTTGGGGTGTTGTTGTTTTCGTCTTTGAAATCCCTGTACCTGGCACAAGGCATGTGCCCACCACTCAGTTTTAGAATTGTGACGTCTTCCTGGTGAAATGCGCCTTTATTCATTAGGAGATGCCTTTAAAATCAATTTTGGTGATTAATTTCTTTTAGCTGAAAAAATTACACACTCGTGGTTACTGGATGTAATCAGTATGTGTTTAGGTTTACTAGCGTGTGCCATTTTCTTTGCTAAAAACAACCGTTTTAGCATTGTTTTACTTCCCTCTGAAATAAATATGTTAGAAATTCCTTTAGGGAGATGAACTGTCTCAGACGTACTTACCTAAAGATGTCTTTTACCTTCACTGTTGCATGACAGGTTCACAGGTGAAAATGCTAGCGTGGCTCTTTGAAGACGGAAGCCCGCCTTCTGTCCATTTCCACGCTTGCGGCTGACCTGTGAGCTGCCGTTGTCAGCCACGTCCTTGTAAGTAATCTGCAGGCTTTCGTAAGCTTCCTTGTTTCCTTTGAATTGTATGGTTCTCCATGGGTGTGTCTTGACATTAAATTATCTGTATTTATCTAGATCAGGAGTTATGAGGCTCTCAGTGTATGATGATTCGTGGTTTTAATTAATTCTGAATAGTTCTTTGCAATTATGTTCAGTGTTGCCTTTTTCTGTTTTTCTTTCTTTCTTCCTCTCTTTGTCCCTTCCTTTTTTTTCTCTCTCTAAGTCATATTTAGGCATAGATAGTCTCTCGCATTTTATTCTCCATTTCTCTTAACCTGTCTTTCCTACTCTCCACACCTAAATCTCTGTGTGTCTAATTTCAGGCAATTTATTGAGTTTCACCTTCCACTCTACCTGTCTTCTGCTCAGGTATTTCAAAACTTCAATTTAAGCCATCCATTGAGAATTAAATTCAACTGATGAGATGTTTTATTTTTGAAGTTCTGTTTGCTTTTCAAATACATCCTATGTTTTTGTCTCTCATTTTTTAATGTCTTTATTCAAAAATGTATTTCTTTAAATATACTTATTTTATAGTCTTTCAAAATATGGGTGGATAATTCTTCTGGGTGCCCCCACCCCAGTGCCTTCCACTCTTGGTGTGTTTTATTTGATTTTACTATTTCTATTCTTACATTGAGTGTGTGTGTTCTTTGAAATCCTGTGGAAGTCATGGGCGGTGGCTTTTGAGGGGTGGGACAGTTAGCGGGGGTCTTTTTTGCCTCCACCATGTACTGGCAGTGACACAAGCTGAGACCAACATGAACACATGTGCTCATTTGGATGCAACCTCCCTTTCTCAGTGGTGGACCCTGTTTATCCCCAGTGTCCAGGGGAAATTACCCCTGGTTTCTGTTAGTTAGTGGGGAATAGTTTCCGGTCTGGCCCCCTTTTCCAAGAGGGAGGCAGCACTTATGCAAGGGTCTCAGCTCCAGCTCCTCAGGGGGGGCCATTCCTATGCCTCCCTCACAACCCAAGTCCCCGGGGTCCTGGTATATGGAAGCTCCTTTGAGACAGAAGAGCCATCAGCACAGCAGCCTCTGTGCTGTGAACACTTCCTGTGCTTTCATGGGAGCTCCACTTTACATTTAAAATGCTATTTTACAATATATTTCAGCATGTTGAACTTCCTGTAGTAAGAGGTTTTCAGGGTGAGAAACCCCCCGAATGCCCCCACGGAACGCCCTCCTCTGTACTTCAGCCACAGCTACTTCCACGGCTGTTACCCTCTCTGTCATCAGCCGCTCCAGGACGGAGGCCTAACTCTCCCAGCTCTGGGCCCCTGGCGCCCAGCACAGAGGCTGCTGGGGGGGGGGGGGCACGGTTTCACTCCGTGAGCATTTCCCATTCATCATTGCTTTGCACCTCTCAGCTCCTCTGCACACCAGGCGTAGCAGATGTTATCCCACTTTATCATGTCGAAAACCTGAAACTTAGAGATTTTTAAGTGACTTGCTTATGATCACACAGCTCATAACTGGCTGGCTCGCATCTCGGCTGTTGTTCATAAGACCCTGCTCCCCTTCTGCCTGCTCCGCCTTCAATCACAGAGTGGTCTGGGTCCACGCGGTGGAGTGCGTTTGCTTTACTACCTGTGACGGCTCCTCGCCTCCTCCCACGGTGAGGTTTACAGCCAGAGGGGCTGTTCCTTCCTCAGCACTTTGACAGAAGAGCTGCTACTGCATTTCCCTTCAGAGAAAAAGAAATGTGCAACTTCCTGAAAAGTTTTTTGCAGGCTCTGACGGACGAATAAAATTTGATGAGCAGTGCAGGAGATTTAAACTGGATGATCACGTGCCGTGCCTTCCAGCCGAGGGAACGCCAACCGCTGTTCCCTTCCTCTAGGTTTCTGCTCAATGTCACCTTGGCAGTTAGAGCTTGTCTGATGGCCCTGTTTAAAATAGCAACGCAACCTGCACCCTGGCCCTCCCCACACCACTGCCCAGGTGTTATTTTTATCTATGGCTCGTGTCATCCTCTGACGTGCTGTGTATTGCGTGTGCCTCTGCATCGGAAGGTCAAGGTGGTGACACTGGAGACAGCTGGATGCTTCATGAATGTGTTTCCAGTGCAGAGACCAACGTCTGGAGCAGACTGAGTGTTTAAAAAATGGTTGTGAATGGATGACAATGATACAGGTTACAAGCATGCAGTCCATTCTTGTCATTATTCCCATTGCGATTTGCATCCATCTTTTAAGGCGACCATGGAGAACAAAATGGTGGCCACGCAACTCTCCAGGAAGCAGGAGGGCTGACCGCCCGGTGCTGCTGCAGCTCATGCCTCTGGTGCTTGTGGCCCTAACAGTAATCGATCTCATGTTGTTGGTCAGTCAGGACGTGGCCTGGATTCTGCGGGAAGCTTTCTGAATGAGCCATGGAGACTCGGGGCAGCTTGTGTGCCTGAGAGCACCAGACTCCATGAGCAAGATGGCGGCCAAGCTCAACAGCAGTGGTGGCCGCTGCCCACGGTCACCTCCTGGGGACGACACCCTGGATCCTCACCGTGGTCCTGCCGAGTCACGGCGGCAGGGCTTTGGGTAACACTGAGAGTCGTAACCATCCTAAATTGCCCCATCTCTAACCTCTCAGGAGGTTCCCACATCTGAGTTATTGTTTTTATTTTATTTATTGTGTTATTATATTGTTGTCATTTGAGCCAGCTTCTTGTGTCATGACACATTTTTACCAACTCTAGGACATGCTTAGGCCACGTAGTCTCCTGTGAGTACACGTGGTCTCATGTTCTCTCCTCTACCCTCAGTTTATATCGCCACGTGTTTCTTTGTCGCTGTTTAGCTAACACTCTTACACACATACGTAAACACACAGAGACAATATTCATATGAAACTGCTTGTGAAAGCCCTCGATTCACTGTACGCTGCATGCGAAGGTTACAAATGAGAGCGATCACACCTCCAGGGTTGCCTGCTACCAGGGAGCTTGCTAAACACGTAACGTTGATTGTCTAGTTTGAACTTCACAACAACATTTCAAGGTCAAGGTTATTTTCATACCCATTCAAACGATGAGAAAACCTAGTCTATTCTAAATGTTATGGAAGAACCCTCGTGGGTCAAACCCTCTTTGATGTCCAGAGCTTCAGCCTTCGGGTCCCCCAAATCAAGTTGGGGTACTGATGTCAGCCGTGCAGGACTGCCAGTCCCGTCCAGTTCGGGACAGCTTTGGATGGCGCACCAGCCTGAACTAAGCACCATGCAACACACAGCGTAAAGAAGTGCGTTTTCATTCTGGTCAACTGCACAGAATCAACACTTTCACAAGATTTGGTTTTAAGAGCACTATGGGATTTCAGCTCTCTCAAAATAATAAACCAAAATGTATCAGTATTCCTTATTTGTTCTCACCCTCCAAAATCCACATGTTCAACCTCACAGGTTTTCTCACAACACAAGTCACTTCAAATTCCCAGCTGGACGAAGGAGCCAAGAAATGACATCTGTAGAAATGAGCTGCAAATATGCACTCACACACTCACGCACACACGTGCGCACACTCAATCGGGTTTTGGTTTGGAGCCGTGTGGCTTGTGACAATAGGTCAGCAAGATTTACAAATTGTGACCTGCGAAGGGGGCAGACCGTGGTTTTATGAACTGCAGCGTCTTGTAAGGACGCCGGGTGGAGGGGGTCACAGCCTGCCCAGCAGGGCTTCGCACTCTCAGTATTTAAATATCATTCACAAGTTTATGAAATTGGATGGAAATGCTCATCTCCCTGTTGGTTCTAAAGATTTATTCTTCCTGGAACTTTCATTTATGTAGCTAAGTACTGGAACTGAGTCTCAGAGTAGCATTTGATTATATTTTTTAGGGGAAAAGCTGTTAAACACGTAGGTAGTTTCTGTGGAGCCCCACACAGTCGAGGCTTCTGGCCGTGCTAGGAAGTAAGGACCCAGGGATTTTCAACAATTCCACGTCACGTGCGGCTCCTGCCCTCGCCTTCCTATTCATCCCACGATTTAAAATGAAGTGGCTCTGGCAGAACCTGAATTTGTCAAGTGTGCCCCTCTATTTTCTTGGCCAAGTTGTAAACCTCTGGGGGTTACACCTCCAGCATTCCCTGTGCTTATTCTCCTCCGTGAGTCCCTCACTCTGAGACATAGTCCACTCTGGCATCCCAGGACCTACCAGAGACGGCCTGGCTTCCGTGTGTGCCGAAAACCATGCGTGGAACAGAAACGCAGCACTGATTAGAATTCAACAGGTGTGTGGGGGACCTAGGGCGGCCGTCCTGAGTTGCCAACGGCAGCGACGTAAATGACATCATGAGTTACAAGACACCATCTCTTGAGGGAATGCGTGATTGGGTTAGACACCCCAAAATACTTAAGGGGCGAGTGCTTTCATCCTCCTGCCTGCTGCACGTCTCGGCGCGCCAGTGAGAACCCAGTTTGGGAACCTGAGGCCTTTGGAGGAAGCTCTGTGTCCCACACACAGCCTGTGCCGTCCAGCCTCCCCCAGCTCTTAGTGGTCGGGACAAACACAGCAGATTTCTGGTGGGAGGGGGTGCATCTTGCTCTCTCGGTTTTGTGTTAGTGGAAAGAACAGGAGGAAAATGAGGAGGGGAAGTCAGGAGTGTGTGTTTTCCAGCTGAGTCAGGTATTCAGGGACCATGTTCCAGCCCAGGGGGGGTCATCCCGAGCCAGAAGAATGACGGCTCCATCCACAATACCATCCGTGAACAGCAGTGGGAAAGCAGATATGACGGACTGGTTGTCACCAGGAATGCTATTCTTCATATGATGGTCCCTGGGAAGGGTTTTATCTTCCCCAGAGCACACCGTCTCTTGTTCCTTGTTACTCTGCCTCAAGTACTAGAGTGAGAGGCTTTATGCACTGAAATGACATTTCCGGGAACCATTACACAGAAAATTGCAGGCAGTCTGTGTGCTGGGGATGCAGAAGGCATCTTCTCTTGGACCCAGGAAGTCAGTGTACTTAGCAGCAGAGACCTTCAGGACACAGAGGGCCCGGGGCACATGCTTGCTCTGGTGTTGACCCTGGACTGACCAGGGCCCCCAGCGGGTGGCTGTCCCGACAAGTGTCTGAGGACTGCAAACAGCTGCCGAAATGTGGCAGACACCCGGCAGGACAGCAGGAGACTGAGGACAGCCTCTCACCCAGCCAGGTGTTAAATACGTATTTCATCTTTCACAGACCATTGTTCAGAAATAGCACCAATATTGTATTTTCATTGATCAGTGTGTGGGGATTGGATACAGCACTGTGTGTGTGTGTGTGTGTGTGTGTGTGTGTGTGTGTGTGCACTTGTGTGCATACCCATGCTTGTGTGTTTGCGTGCTTGAACCTCCACATTGCTATTCACACACACACACACACACACCAAAAACTAGTGTGGGTCAAACGATATGTCTGTTTACAACTGTCCTTACAGTGCACAGCACCTGTGCCTAAGGGCGGTCGGTCTGCTGTGCCATCGCTTTAGCCCCTGGGGGTGCTGCAGAGACAAGATCACTCAAGGAAATGGAGACCAAGAGAAAGCCGGAGGGGGAGCAGGAGGGAGGGGCTCAGCGAGGCTCCTTGCAGGGACCTGAGCCCCAGGCCGGCAGGACCGTCTCCATGGCTGCATTTGCAGGCCCCTCCTTGGGACCCTGAAGCTGGACACGCTCCTGGGCTCACGGCACTGCTGTTCTTCCGAGGGACTCAGGAGAAAATGCTGCAGGTCTCTGTTCTGTCGGACCGTTTGGGAGACATGCTGGGGTCGGCGTCGGATCAACTTCTGGGGTGAAGCTGCCCCACCGCCTCGATTCGTGTACTGTTTCCACTCTTCTCTCTTCTTGTCCATCAGCCTCGCGTGGCTGAGGAGTGACAGTCACTTCAGCACAGCAGCCCACAAGGACGGAAAGAGGCACGATGGGAGCAGGGGTCCGCAGGTGAAGGCCATCAGTCATTCACTCACTCACTCACTCAACAGACACTTATTTGGCACCTACGGTTTACTAAGAACCCGTTGTCACTTGTTAGGTGAAACAGGCCCCCAATCCAGATCTTCTGAGGGAGCTGGGAAAATTCCTGTCAAGGAGTTGAGCTGACGCCTACAGGTAGTGGGTGCCAGGTTTTCTGCTCTCGGCTGCTCTCCTAAAATTCATTCTGGAATAAAATTCACATAGAAGTAGATCTAAGTGGGGGGGGGGGTGGCTTTATTTCTTCCTTTGTAAAATGGTAAGTGAGAATTCATGGATCTTAGAAGCTGCTTCTACATCTAAGAAATGGTGACTCCACAGCCCTGTGACCTATGCTTGGGGTCATTTCCTCTGTCACTGCCTCCACTGGGTGGTGCCAGATGAGGGCAGCTGGCTCCCTTAGTTCATTTTTCCAGCCATCTGTTCATCCGTCTGTCCATCAATCCATCCATCCATCCACCATCCATCCATCCATCCATCCATCCATCATCCATCCATCCATCCATCCATCATCCATCCATCCATCCATCCATCCATCCATCCATCATCCATCCATCCATCCATCCATCCATCCATCCATCCATCCATCCATCATCCATCCATCCATCCATCCATCCATCCATCCATCCATCCATCCATCCATCATCCATCCGTCCGTCCATCCATCCATCCCTTTCTCCTCCCTCTTTGTCTCCATTCCTTTCTTTACCACTGAGCCAAGAAAGCTGAGCTCACGTAAGTCTCTTCATGGGTGGGTGCTGGTGTGGGAGTGGGATGCAGGGAAGCACGTGTCCCTGGCCTTCTCTACAAACCAGCAATGTACTTAGAAAAGTATCATTTAGTGCCGATATCAAATCCCACCTGAGGCATGGCCGTTCCTCAGCCAAGCTGCGCAAGATCAGAGTGCAGGGGTCTGAAACACGGGTTTGCAAGAAGGCCTGGGAGCAGGGTCCCCGTGAGCGATCAGTAGGGATGCCTATAGGAGCCGGTCAGTGTTGTCTTCAGGCCGGGCAGACACCTGCTCCTTCCAGCTCTTAGCCTTTGCCTGGACACCCTGGTGGCTCTGCGCGTGTCCACAGCGGCCGCGCAGGCAAAGGTTCACCCACAGCTGATCTGAGTCTGGACCAAATCACTCGCGGCCCCACTGGACCATGAGCGGATGTGAGGCTCCGAGGAGCGGCCTCAAGGCACTGCCCAGTCGCCTCCCACCTCCCTGGGAGACTGTCAGGTGACAGGTCCCCTCGCCTGCCTCCTGGGCTCTGATGGGCACTGGCTTCCTGCCCTTCCGCCTAGAACACATCTTCTGAGCTGCAGCCTGGTCTAGGCCCTCGGCGGTGCTGTGGCACAGGCTGCAGGCCCCACACACCCTTTGGTTTCAGTGGCACCCTTTCCAGGGTCTGGGGCAGGGCCCACCGGGAGCGGCACTTCGGGTGGCATATCTGTCACTGCTCGCGTCAGGGATGAACACCTGAGCCGAAGGGACTCATGTATCCCCACTGGCTGAGTCGCTGACCTTGGCCTGGACTTGTCTCTTGTGTGCTTGGCAGGGAGTCTGGAGTTCTCCCCTCTTCAGGAACATGCTGTTCTCCGCAAAGCCTCTCCCCCCTCTGCAGCCTTCACTCATCCCCTCGCTCTGGTCACTCACAGGCACCCAGCACTCGATGACGGAGCCGAGTGTGTCATCTCTCGGGGCTTCAGACGTCCTTTGGAGCAGACCCCCTGCCTTCCCAAGGAGGAAATCACACTCTGCTTCCTAAGCGCCTGTGAGAAGTCCCATGGACTCCTTCCTCCATCGATGTTATCCAAATGTCAGTCTCTGTTGGGCTGTCAGCAACATCTCCGTTTGTTTTTCTTTGTCTCCCGTAAACCCTACCCAGCTCTGGGCACAGTGGGCACTCACTTGTTGGTTTAATTGTCCGAGTTACCAGGCCCACGCTGGCTGGGCCACAGCCCCGCCACACTTCCTGCCAAGGCTTGGCCTGCATCTCCTGCAGCCGCTGGGCTTGTGCCTTGAGCAGCTCTGAGCGGCTCCCTGGCCCCGTCTGACAGCAGGTTCTTACCAGCGCGTCCACACCGAGGGCCGCGGACGCCTGCGTGTGTGTCTACGCTTCGTCTCCTCCAGCCGTCAGAAGCCTCTGACTGCCGGCCACCCTGCCACCCGCAAATCCCCTTTGACCTGGTACGTTTCATGCCTGTAAGTCCGCCACATATTACTCTCCGACAACAGACCCAGACCCTGTACTCAATGGCAAAACAAGAGGGAAACTTTTGAAACGTGGCACTGGGTTATGAGCCTCGGGCACTCCGTGCGCTGGGGCAGGGGGCAAGGGTGTGTCAGGGTCAGACAATGGGACAGGGTTGCATGTGCGGACATGGCTGCCCAGGGCACAGGGCGGGGGCAGCAGCGAGGGAGGGAGGGGCCGTGCTCGGTGTCGCAGGTGACACCTGCTGAGTGTGGGGAGACCGTGAGGGACGCTGCCAACCTCCAGCATTGACATGGACTGAAACGCCTGCAGGGGTCTGTGCTGTAAATCAGTTTCTCTGTTTATGAATCTCAAACTCCTTATGTTGAAAAAAAATGCGGACAGAAATCAATAATGCGGCAGGAGAAGCAGAGACGCTGAAGCTGCCCTTTCCGTGTATCGGCTGAAGGCGGGGCCGCGCTTCACAGGGCCTGAGGCTGGGCTGCTCCCCCGCTGTCCCGAGAATCTCAGGAAGAATGGACAAAGCAGCTGGCAGGGACGTGGTCGCAGGCTCCGAGACCTGCAGAGCCTGGAACACCAAGCTCAGCTCTTTCATTTGATCCTGGAGCCGCGGGCATTTCCGCACACGACCCTCTGAAAAGGCGTCGACACCCCTTCGATCGCCCAGATGGGCTGAGTGTCTGCAGAGGGCTCCTCTGTCTGCAGGGCTGGGGGTTCACCGATTCTCGCTTTCTGGGAATCTGTCATTTGTTTCATTTGGAAGCGGCCTCTGCTCACAGTGTGACGTCGCACTATCATTTTAAATGAAATTGTCCCTGTTGTGGTTTCATCCCCTGTGTGCTTTAATTCATGTGAATCCAATTGCACTTCCCTCAGGAGGCTGCTTGATGTAGCGTCAAAGATGAATAAATAATAAATAGGGCACATCAGGCCTCCAGCACCCTCGGCCGTGGGGCGGCGCGCGTCGTGTCTTTTCAGGAGCACATGCCACCAAGCAAGGCCGTGTGACATGGCCGAGCCACTCTAGTACTGGGTCAATGTGAGGGTGCACAGGAGGCTCCCAAGGGCAGCAATCCGTCTGCACCCTTGTCACTCACAGCTCAGTGCTGCCCCGCCCTCCACGCCCTGTGGTCTGCAGCTCTCAGCTCGCTGAGATTTGCTGGGACCAGAAGGAAGAGTGAGACTCCCTGCTTCTGTGAAGAACACGGAATGTGGGTCCCGAGAGCCAGGCGCTGAGCTGGACATCGACTCTGAAACTGGCACAGGACTTCTTAGCACCTGCTTGCCTGGCCTGCCAAGCCGACGAAGACCAGGGTCGCTGCTAATCTGTTTGAGGCGTGGAGTCCCATGAGCCTGCATCTACCAGGCAGGTGGACTGTGGCTCCTAATTGTTCACCTGGGAGAAACTAAGGGGCGAGGGGCAGCTGGAAGACACAACATCAGGGGGACATACTCAAGGCTGGGAGTGTCTTGGGGATGACGGTGAAGGGACCGAGTCAGGATAGAGAGAGAAAGCAGAGGAGCCACAGCTGCCCTGATTGTTGGCCAGATCTGTACATCATTATCGGAGTCTGATAATATGGATTAGAAATCACAGTGAGGGAGTCGCTGTGCCCAGACCACGGGCAGCTGCTGAGCCGAGCGGGCTCTGCGTCGTCAGCATTCTTCCCACAAACCTTATTCCACAGGCTGAGCCGGGAATCATCACTGCTCTGAGCAAAGACCCCTGGAAAGCATTTTGGGTTTTTATACTATTTTTCGCTCCAAAGGACAATTCTTAAGCTGGGATTCCAATAGGAGCGTCAGTGGAGTACGGGAGCCTGGACTGTCACGCGAAGCTGCAGGCACCCACATGGGCGTGCGTCCCGGGGACCCTCCATCGGTGCTGTCTGATGATCAGAGAGACAGATGGGGTCCCCGCCACAGAGCCCAGGCCGCCTCCTGTACCCTCAGCCCTGAGGAGAGCTAAGTTCCACAAAGGACGTGCCCTGCGGCAGCACCGTGTTCCGCTGGCATTTCTGGAGAGGGATGAACCTTCTCCGTGACGACGGAGTCTGAGGCAATTACTGTCTGACTCCTCCCAGCACAGCGTGGCGGCCCCTGGACCCAAAAGACAGAAGCACCTGCAATAGGAGTCATGTTAAAGCAGAACTAAACCATAAGCGCACGGCTATTCCTGTAACCGGAGGCCACCTCCCTCATGGCATCGGCTCCAGAAAGCAGGGCTGGAGGTGACCCACAAGCGTCTGCTGGGGTTGGGGCACCTCCAGACTGCAAGCCGGGGCGCAGGGCCTGACGTGTGACCACCGGGGGGGCTGTGTGGGTCACCCCCTGGGGAGCCTGCACCCCTCTCCCTCTCCCTTCCTCCTCTGCAGATCTGACCTCTGCAGACTCGGGTGCCGTCTGAGTAAATTCCCTCAACACCAACCGTGAGGTCCTCCTGGCCATGAACTGCCGGAGGCCCCAGAGGAGAACGTCCAACGGGCAGAAAGGCAGTAGAAGAAACCAAGTCAAACAGTCAAAACACAAATGTAGATTTTCAGAAACAGAAGGCAAAACGATAGTTTGGAGCATCCGCAGAGCAACAGCTGGGATTTTGAAAGACGATCAAGATTGGTGAAGAGCAATGACGGAAACTACGGAAGGGGCAGCAGGCAGGTGGGTGACCTCAGTGAAATGGGCGGTTTCACGAGAATATACTGTACACGAAGCTTCCTGAAGACTCACCCAGGAAAACGGAGCAGCTGGGTAGGCAGTGAGAGCCCCGACTGAGAAGTTGAAATCGCCTGCAACCTTCACACCCTGAGTTCAGCTGGCTTCTCCCTGGGGGTCTCACAGGGGTGTTGAACGTCCCTGAGGACGACTTTGCCTCCAGCCCTGGTCCCTCCCCCGGTCCCCACCCTGACCTTGTTCTCTGAGCAGCATCATCACCTACCGGCTCCCCAGCCGGGAAACGTCACAGCCTGTCTGCCCCTCATCCCTCTCATCCGCTCGGACATGTCAGAGTCTCCTTTTAAGTGATCAGGAATAGGGCCCCTTGCTGTCACCCTCATTGCCCCATCGTCTCACCTGGGGGGGCCATGACGGCGCTCCCCCAGCATCCAGGGTGCCCTACTTTTCCCATCCTCCCTGCAGTTAGGCTGAAGGCACATGACTCTTCTGGCCAAGGACCTCAGAGCATAAGTGATGGGAGCCACGCAGCACGTAGCGCGGCTGCAGGTTGGAGGAAGACGACCCCACAGGCCGCAGGTGTCCAGTCAGTGAGAAATAGACCTGGCACTTGTCATTTGTTGTGGAGGCAACACCCCCACGCTGACGTGTACCTGGAGTCGCAGCTGTGCCTTCGTCACTTGTATCTCTACAGCCCCCCAAACGCACCCCAGTCATGGCTAATAACGTGCCCAGTGGTCTGTGTGCTTGCACACACACACACACACACACACACACACACACACTGCACTGGTGTCCCCTCTTCCTTAGCAAGTGCCACAGGCCTGTCCATATCCTACCAGCTGGTCCCCCCACCTGCCTCACCCCAGTGCCCGGCTCCCCAGCCCCCTGGTCCTCTGAGGAGCCTGCTTCTCTGGCCCCTCACATGTCTGTCCCCCCCATGAAGAAGCTGTGCAGCCTGCCCTCTACCATTTTTCACCCATTCCCACTAATGAGGCATCCCCTCCAGGGAAGGCCCTTCCGTGGCCACCGCACGTCTCTGCGTTGCACGTGTCCCTGAACCGCGCTTCCACCCCGAGCGCCCTTATCTCTGTGTGTCAGTCACCCAGGCAGCCTCATTAGAGCTTCCACACCAGACTCCACGGAGCACAGCCGCCCCTGGCCATCGTCACAGACATGGCTCTGCGCGTGGCAGGCGCTCAACCAAGACTGTGGAACGGACGCGGCCACAGGAGCCAAGGCCGGGCTGTGGACACTCCGCACCTTCCCACCTTGCCGTTGTCGTCCACGCTCCCCAGACCTGAGACCACCTGGACACACCCTCCCGTCCTGCAGGAGGGGCGGCCGCCCCTGCCAGCGCCTTACACAGCCCACTGTTTCCAGGGTCCAGCTCGCCCTTTCGCAACAAATCTGTTTGCTGATACTCTCATCACTAATTTTGAACCCTGGTATGTGTCATTTTGTGGTAAAACATAAAAGACATGCTGTGCCGGCAGGGAACAGACAATAGTTCATCCTGCCTGAGGCAGACGTCCTGCAGGCATAAGACATCCCCCCAGGGGACACGTCCTCCACTTACTGAGTGACTCTAGGTCAGCTGCAGACAGACTCTGTGCATCTGTTTCAATAATAACAATAACAGCAACAGCAACAAACACCAGCGTCACCTTAGAAGGTGATGGAGGGAAAGATGGAGGGAAACCCCGCACACACGTACCTTGCCTGGTACCCGGCACAAACACACTTGCTCAACAAATGTTAGATGCGGTCGCCCGCCACGGTTGGGCAGCTCTGACAATTTTTCCTCCTTCCGCATCTACATCTGTACCTTGTAATCTCCTTCCATCTGTCTTGTCCCAATCCCTACGGCCACTCGGAGCAGTCCGGCTTTTCCTCACATGACAGCCATCAGAGACATTTCAGACAGGACTCGTGTTCCTCCAAATCTCCGCTGTCCTGTCTGCACTTACCCAGTTCCCACACGCGCTTTGTCCCTGTTGGACGCCCCCTCCATCGCGTGGCTCCCACAAGGCCAGGACCCCTGTTACTGCTGCCCCGATGGGCCCGAGTCAGCCCTCCACGCCACCTTCCCCAGAACACACTGTCCTGAGAAATGTCTGCATCCCTAAACGGTAATAATGTTTTTCTAACTTATTTTGACTATCAGATCGTCTAGTGGCTGCAGAACTTCTAAAAGTCTTCTCTTGAGAATGACCTTTTCACTCAGAAGTTGGAAAGCTGTCCTTCAGAGGGTGGTGGGAGGGCACTGCTTGGACGCTAAGGTCTCCTGGAGGCCCTTGCATGCTAAGGTCTGGCCCACATCCAGGCACTGAAGCAAATGCCGTTTCTCAGACGCCCACCAAAGGCTTTCAGTGAGGACGGCAGCAGGCCCTGGAGAGCGGCCTGAGAAATCTCAACTTCTCCTCAGAGGTTTCCAGAATTCAGACTCATTCTAGCTGCTGCTCTGTGTTTGTTGGGCTTTCCTGTGATGCTTTCTTCCACCACCTGAGCAGCCTCTGTGTCACCGAAGGGCTCTGATCTCCACCCGGCGAGCTGCCGGGCCCGTAGGACGGCGGTGGGGTTGGGCATGTTCTCCCAGCCCCCTCTCTCTCCTACAGCGAGGGTCCCACCTCTGCCTCCAGCCCCCTCTCTCTCTGGCTGGGCTTCCGGGTACCATGACGACTGAGGTTCCCTCAGCTCCATCCCTGCTCCTTCCACGTTTCCTCAGCCAGACTCATCTCAGGTTGACAACCACGGACACAGTAGTTATCCACTTAGCATGTAGATGGTGTCACCCTTGCAGATGGTTTTCATCCTTACCACCCAGGCGAGCTCACTTAGAGAAGTTCCCACGTGGTGCTGGGGAATTCCCCACGGCAGCATCTGCCCACAGCTGTGTAATCCACAGAGAGTTTTCTTCTCCTTTTCAGATGAGAATTCTTCAGCTTGTGGAGTTTGCAGACTTGCCTGAGGTGACACGTTGAGTTTGTGGCAAGATTTACACACAAACCGAGTGGCCCAGATTCTAGCAAGCTAATTCAAATGCACGAGGGCTCACTAGTGTTCAGAAGCAATGCCACCCCCCGCTCCATTATAGACGTGATAAAACAAGTCCATGGGTGTTAGGACACAATTTCCCAACCACAGACAGTGATGGAAAGAGAACTGTAACCTCCGACTTGCAGATCAGATCGGTCTCCGTAAACCATAGCCGCTATGCATTGGAAAGGGAGGTCCCCTGAGCAGCCCAGGGACACACACATCAGCCTGAGCATGTCCTCAGCTCCAGGCACCACATGGGCAGACATAGGGGATGGATCCCCCTGAGGCGGAGGCAGCGTGTCGCCCTGGGGGTAACATGGGGGAAGGGTCAAAGGAGAAACAGACGTCGTGGGTGGGAGAGCGCTTGCAAAGGTTCATGCACAGGCTGCATTTATTTATTTTTTACTTAACACACACAGCACGGCTGCCTTCCCAATGCTTTACAAAATTAGCACGTGAACCCCCTGAGGGGAGGCGCCCTTCTTATCCCCACTTTGCAGATGAGGAAACTGAGACACTGGGGAGTTTAGTCTGTTGCCCAGGTCTTCACCGTCCTCTACAGATGTCGACTGCAGTGACGGCGCCCTTGGGGTCCCGGTGAGCCAGTGCGTGCATGTCACGCGAGGAGTGAGCACTGCCGTCTCCCGACTCCTCCCTGAGCCACCAGGCTCAGCTCTGAGGCCCGACCAGCTTTCATCAGCTTCGGCACTTCCCGTGTGGACAGTGAATGTTGAACACACCCGCGGAGAAGCAAACTGCACACACAGACAAGGCCCCTCACCACCCCACCGTCCAGCAGGTCTTGGGGACAGGCTCCGATGAGCAAGGAGAAAGGACAGATGTGGCGCGCTGGGCGGGTGTGTAAGCAAGAAGTTCCTGGTGCCTGTGGAACCCGGAGACATTCCCGGCTAAGGAAGGCGAAGGAGGCCCCTCCCTCGCTGCACCCCCTCCCTGAGCTGCTGTGAGCAGCGGGCAGTGGGGAGCAGGATTCAGGCTGTCAACACAAGGGCTTTGACAAGCTGGTTCTGACAGCCTCAGGGAGCCACAAACACCTCGGCACTGTGGCTATTTATAACTTTGTGCCTCTCGTCACCCAGAAAGAGGGGAAACAAAACAAAGCCATTTGGTAAGAGGTGTGGGCAGCCTCGATGTGGAGGCTGCACCCTTCAGGGGGGAGGGCGGCCCACATGGGCTGCAGGGGCCGGAGGTCTCTCCCTGGACAGGCAGCTGCTGGCCTCCCTCGGGCCCTGCGGGGCCCCAGGGCCGGAGCTCAGCACAACTGGGTCAGCACTCTGGCCCACCCACTGGCGTCAGCCAGGAAGCTTTCAGAAGTACAGATGCCTTGGTCCCACCCCTCGAGGCTCTGAGCTGATGGGTCATGGATGCGGCCTGGGCACCAGGATTTGGGAAAATCCCCAGGTGATTCTTATAAGCAGTACAGTCGGGAGACCTAGAAACAGAATATGTGACGTGGAGCCGGACATTCCCTCCTTCGAGCCTCAGTTTCCTCCCTTGGAAGACAAACAGCTCAGACTAGATCATTTACGATTTGTTTTCTTTTCTGGCCTGGCTTCTCTGCCGTTCAAAATGCCACCATCCTCAGCTATGCTGCCCCCCGTAACTCACTGTTTCTGGCACACGCTGCTCAAAGGGTTTTTTCTTAGGCTGGTGACGAGAACAACAAGGGAGGAAAGCCACCGCAGGAAGAGTTGGGTGTCCTGGTCCACCAGGCCGGGCGGCGCCCCCCAGGCCCTCGGGGAGCCCAGCCGCCAGTTATCGCAGCGGTCGATCCACCCAGGAAGCCGTGACGCTGTTACAGGCTCGTGCGGGGCTGCGTTGATGTATTAAGTCGGTCTGAAGTATCTCCCACAGTAATCTCATCTGCTGTATTTTCTGTCTGAATTGCCGGTGTGCCGCTGATGGTGACATCCACTTCCCTCCTTCGCGTCCAAGCCGCTCTCAGGGTCTATTATCCATCATCATTTCTACCCTGAGTGAGCCTTTAGAGGAGAAAAGAGCCGTGCGGGGATGTAAGAGACCTCTCCTTTGTGATGAGATTACAGGGAGATAAAAGCGACCCAAAACACAGGGAGGAGGGGTGGGAGGGAGCCGTTCCCTCTGTCCCCCTCCCCTGGCCAGCAGAAGCAGGGGTCTCAGGAACCCAGCCATGGCCACCAAGGGCCCTCGAAGCTGGTCCCCCGCCTCCAGCCCCTCCCTCCCTGCTCAGTCCCTGAGGCCCCACAGGATGTTTCTGGAATAGGAATCTGATCATGGCTTTTCCTCCTCCAAAGTCTTCCGTGGGTTCCTAAGACCCTCAGTGGCCCCCTCACACTGTGGCCGTCTTCACCTGCCCTCGGGGACCTCCCCTGGGCTCCCCAGAGCTCCCCGGAACCCCACAGCTCCCATTGCAGGCCAGGCCTTTTCAAGGCTGGTCCCCACGTCAAGACCTCTGGGTCTCCAAGCCGATGCCACGGGGGTATTTGCTGCAGCCGTATGAACGCACTAAGGCTCAGGTGTGCTTGTGAACCCCTAGGACACAGGCAGAGCCAGAGGACAGCCCGGGCACCTGCTGGCCACTACCAGCTTCCAGCTCAGGGAAATCAGGGCCTCCCTGAGAGACGCTGGTCCTCTTTGGGGATGAAGGCCACTGGCTACGGAGCCCACAGTGTGGGGTCAGAGAGCACCAACTTGCTGGTGTGTGATTTTAGGAAAAGGATAAAGAGCACCTCCCCCTCCTCGGTCCCGAACCTGTGGACATGAGCCGGGGAGAAGCAGCACCGTCGCTGGACTGTGTCCCCCCAAAGAGATGTGAGGGAGCCCTGACTTCTTGTGAGTACAAGTGTGAGCGTATGTTCAGATGTCGTCAAGTTAAGACACATCCCCTGTGTGGTGTCCTTACAGAAAAGGCCATGCCCAGAGGAAAGATGAGGTGACAGGGCCCCCTGAGAAGACCACGTGGAAACTGGGGTGATGCTGCCCCAAGCTGAGAGATGCCTGCAGCTACCAGAAGCCAGAAGAGGCAGGAAGCGTCCTTCCCTACATGTTTCAGAGGGAGCGTGGTCCTGCAGACACCTTGGTTTTGGACCTTTAGCCTCCAGAACCCTGAGGGAGTGGATTTCAGTTATTCTAAGCCACCCAGTTGATGGCACCTTGCTCCAGTGGCCCCAGGACAAGGCTGCAGAGAGATGCCATGTGGATGCCACAGCAGAGGACATGGTCTCTACAAGTCCACAGTGATCGTGGTTTTGACAACAACTCTGTGAGCAGGAAATGACCACCTATGTCCAGAGTAAGAGGAGTCACCACTCCTTCCAGGACGGAAGTGTCCAGCCTAATCCCTTACCACCTTACCAGTGGGGGGTCCCCCAGAGAGTGGTGCCAGGTAGGGTCCTTACAAGGAAAGACAGAGGCAGAAGAGCCAGGGAAGGAGATGTGATGATGGAAGCAGTTTTTGGAGTGATGGGAGGCCATGAGCTGAGGGATGTGGGGACCCCACACGGTGGGACAGGCAATGAAACGATTCTCCCCCAGAGCTCCCGAAGGAACGTAGCCCTGCCCACTCCTTGGTTTTATCCCAATGAGACCCATTTTGGGCATTTGACCTCCAGAACTGTAAAGAGAACATATTTGGGTTGTTTGTTAAACCATGAAGTTTGTTGTAATTTGTTACCGTAGCAGCAGGCAACTGCCATATGACATACTTGGTGATTCATAGTTTTCAGTCTCCACCAGGGCCTGGCAGTGCTGGCTGTTTCTCAAGGAAGAACAGAAGAGGGCATGGCGGCTCTAACAGCTCAAGGTTCTGTGCTCCAATTCACTGTCTCGGCCTCCAAAACGTCAGGCACCACTCATCACCAGCTCTTCCGGTCCAAATGGCAAAGCAGCTTGCACAGCTGCCAGGACCTGGTGCAAAGCCGACTCTCACTCTGGACCTCACTCAGAATCAGGACCTTTGGGTTACTGAGTAAATGGGCCAGGGAGGCCTTTGGAGGGATTCGTTGCCGCCAAAATCTAATACCCAGCACCCACTAGGTGTCGGACCTCTCATTCACGGTTGCAGTGAGCAGATGCAACTGTCTGTCCAACCCCTGAAGGGGATATTTTGACACAACGCAGACCACTGAATTCCTAAATCTTCACCAAGGTGACGGCTTCCCACACCTTCAGAAACTGTGTGGACAGTGGCGGAGATGGGTCAAGTGGTGTCCAGCTTTCCACAGACATTCCAGCCAGGTGCTAACGAGCCCAGAGGGGAGAGGTGCACAGTCTGGGGAGAGGTGATGTAGTTGGTTAGGAAAAGAGAGGACCCAAAAGCCTTCAAGGCAGACAGAACAGCCAGACAAAATCTGAAACCGCCTGAGCCATCCTGGCCACAGATAGAACCCTGGTTTGAGGCTGGGAGAACAGGCTATAGATATTTTCAAGTTTCAAAAGGAAGGTGAGGAAGCAAATGAAGATTGATTTGGCTACTGGAGTGTTTGTCCCAGTTTTTAACTCAGAAATGTTTGAAACCTCCTCTTGGACTTTGAAGATTTCCAGAGAGGGCAAGACCTACACCTCCTGCACAAGGCGTCTCACAGCTGAGCCCCCACGTTTTTATTCTTTGAAGTCCTTGCTAACAAGGAGCCTTGTCCCTCCCCCTCATTTTATACAAGTAAACATCCTTAATTGAAACTCCTGGGCATTTAACATTATTTATAACTCTGCAAATTAAAAGCCTCACAGAACCCTGGTGCTGTCTCACAACCGGTGTTTCCTGGACCGCTCCCTGATTATTTGGGAGATGTTATGTAGCATCAGCAATTATAAGGTTGATTTAAAACAGAGCGATCAGGGCTGCTATTTCAAAGGGAGATGGACAGACATGTATATTTGGACATGAAAGCGTCTTCTGAAGAGAAGAGCCATCCAGGAGCTTCAGAAGCAGACGTCTAAGTTTCCACAGCGCGAACAAGAGCCCCTGGGAGGCTGCCATCCCCTCCCTGCCTTGTAACCCGACCTGGCGTTGTCTGTCCTACTTACTTACCTTCACCTGTCACATGCATTGCCTCAGATGTCCCTTCCTCCCCCGTAAGGGCTGCCTTCTCCCTGGAATCTGATGGAGCTGGCAGCTCACAAATTTTGCTATGACTAAGAACCACATAAAATTCCTGCTAAAATTCTGCTCCCTGGGCCCCCACTGGAAACTTTTGATCTGTAGGCCACAAGTTGGGGTCCGGGAAAGCCCCCGAGGTAAATGGGGTACACCCCCCAACCACGGAGTATATCCCCTTTAAGAAGCATTGGTTTAAAATATCCCCTGATGAATCTGTGCCAGTTTTCCCAGGATGATGGAATGCTGAGGCCATTGGGCACAGTCGCTGTGCTGCAGGCACAGCCTAGTGGCCACCTTGGGCTGGAAAGCGGCAGATAGAGGGGGCATGAATGTCAGGAGACAGAAAGCTCTTTGCTCCTGGACCACGTGGTCTCAGCTTCACTTTCTGTGTCCAGAGCTAGTTTGTACTGGTCGTCCACGGGCCAGTACAAAGCCATCCGAGGGCCTGTCCTCACCTTGTGGGGACCATCCTGCCTGCTCAGTCCACAGGCCCCGCTTTCAGGGCTGCTCCTGCTCTCCCACGTGCCAGACGCCTGCGTTTGGAAGCCCAGGCGCTGGCTTCTGCTCGTTCAGCACCTTGGAGAGCTGACCCGGTTGCAGGACTCAGCAGGGCTGTAACCTCAGCACTCTTTTTGTACAGTCCCTGCTCACAGCAAGCACAAGTGACAGGCCTCCTTCCAGGAACTGGGCACTGTGGCAGCCAGGCCTGAGCCCCCACGTGGAAGGGGACCCAAAAATGTCACCTCTCTTTGCAGGCTTAAAGGTAGAACCTAAAATTATACAACTTCTAGGAAAACATAAGAGAAAAATCTGTGGGATCTTGCGCTAGGCAGAGTTCTTAGATTTGACACCAAAAGCACATGTCATAAAAGGTAAAGGATAAATGGGATTTCATCAAATCTGAAAACTTTTGTTCTGTGGACAAACCTGCTATGGGGATAAGACACGGCCAAGCCTGGGATGGGAGAAGTATGTGCAGGTCACACACCTGACGAAGGTCTGGTGCCCAGAACACACGCGCGCAAGACTCCATTCTACAGAGATTCGCTCTCCCAGCTGTGGCTTTTCCCTTTCTAACAGGTCTTATGCTTAATTTTGTACAAAGACTCTCTTGCTCCAAGTGATATGATCAAATGGTTTTTCTTCACTAGACGGACAATACAGTGTATTGCACTGACTGATTTTCAAATGCGGACCTTTGCATTCCCAGGATGAGCCCCACTTGGTTGTGGTGTGTTTCTCTTTATGTTTTGCTGGGTTTACTTGCTTGATATTTTACTGAAAGTTTCTGTGGCTACATATGTTCATGAAGGATTTGCTCTGTAGTTTGGTTGTTGTTGGTTTTCTTATACCGTTGTTGTCCAGTTTAGGGGGTCATGGAAAGGCTGACCTCATAAAATAAGTTGAGAAGTGTTCTCTTTTCTACTTTCTAGAAGGGGATCTTCTTTAAAGGTTTCAGGAAAATTCTCCACTGAAATTATTTCACCTAGAGATTTATTTTCCCAAAGAATTTAATTGGAAATGTAATTACTTTAGTAGTTACAGCGTGATTTTGCTCATCTATTATTTCATGTTGAGTATGTTTTGGTGGTTTGTGCTTTTTGAGGAAATAATACGTTTCATCGAGGTTGTCAAATATGTGTGTAAACTTGTTTGCAGTTTCATGTCTGTGGGATCTGTTGTGATCTCCCATTTCATCACTGACATTGGTCATTTATATCTTCTTCCTTATTTTCTTTTTTTGTGTTGCTGTAAGTTTATCAATTTTATTGTCCTTCTAAAATTAAAAAGTGTCTTCATTGATTTTATCTATTATTTTTGTGTCTTCAATCTGTTCATCTTTATATTTCTTTCCTTCTACTTCCTTTGGATTTATTTTATGTTTCTTTTTCTCATTAATTAGTGTGAAAAGTTAGATTATTGATTTTAGACTTGTCTAATATAAGTTTTCCATGCTATAAATTTTACTCTAAGCAGTGCTGTAGCTGCTTCCTATAGATTTTGGTATATTGCACTTTCATTTTCATTCAGTTCACAATATTTTTGAATTTCCCATGAGTCGCTTTTTGTGACCTAAGGGTTATTTCGTAGTATGTGGTTTAATTGTCAAGGGTTTGGTGAGTTTAAGATACTTTTCTATTTCTGGTCTAATTTTATTATGGTTACAGCACATACTTTGTGAGATTTCAATTATTTTAAACTTGGAATGTTTTATAAGCCAAGGTTTGACTTACTGTATACCATATGCCCTTGCAAAGAATGTGCACTCTGCCTATGGTGGTGAAGTATTGTATACGTGTCCGTTAGGACAGTTGGTTGATGGTTTTTTCAGTTCTCCTGGACACTTATTTTCTGGTTCCATCTACTGAGAAAGGAGGACTGAAGTGTCCAGCTGAAAGTGTGGACTTGTCCATTTCTCCTTTCAGTTCTGTCCCTTTTTGCTTCCTGCGTTTTGAAGCACTGTTGTTAGGTGCATATATATTTATGGCGGTTATGTCTCTTGGACGAGTCAATATTTTGTCATTATGCTATGTCCCTCTTTATCCCTGGTAATTTCCACTGTTGTAAAGTCTAATTTATCTGGTATTAAAATAGTTCCCTGAGCTAGAGCTTCCACAACTTGTGTTGCTTTATTTTCTGTTGTTTCCCCGTAATCATGTGACGTCGGTGTGTTTCAGTAAACACACATACACGCATGCACGGGTGCACCCTTGCTTCGAAGTTTCAGTACAGTCTACTAAACATACTAACATCTGGGGGGAATGACATTAAACTGAAGCAACAAGGATGTCTAAATTCTTACAGACACCTCGTCTGAAATGCTGAGACATCCGATAACTGAATCATTTTACTGCCAGAGTTACAATATCAAACCCCCAAATCCCTGATTGAGGTCTGTGGCCAAATCTACATACACTGGCACATATAGGATGGCAATGGATTAACTGAAAAGTCTGTTTGCTACAGTACAGAGCTGATTAGATGCAAGTCCATGCATCTTATTTCCTTTCTACACTTGTTCAAAACTATATTGGACAAAAGAACAGTGTCAGACACTCCTTGAATTGGATGTTTCTGACCACCCGTCTTTGAAGTGCCAGCTTTCCACGTGTCAAGGCACAGCTGGGTCGAGAGCTGCCATCCAGTGTTTACATGTGAGGACAGAGAGAAGGGCTGGGGGTGCCAGGCTTCATCTGTGCAGAGCCATCTTTGAAGCTGTGTCCAGTCAAAGTCTCCTTTGCAGCTCTCAGGCCCCCGCTTCTCATTTCCAGGACAGCGTTTCTACCTGGTGGAACGTAGCAAGTTAAAGCACCTGTCAAGTGGAATCTGGATTTTTTCCAAATCAGTTTACATCATGTTCAGGTTACATGACAAGTTTCATGATTAAGTTTCAATGACTCCTACCAGGTCAGGCGTGCCTTAAACACCGTGCACAGATGTGTTTTCACACACAGAGAAGCAATGAGGGTTTTAGTGCTAACACCTCTGTGGGTGATGTTTACACGGGAAGTAATCTGATGCTCTAATTTGTCAGTTTAGGTTAAATGGGAGAAAGAAGATGACTAATGTGTGAGGATTTGTTTCATTCATTTCTTTGGCAAATATTAACTGAATAGTTAAGTGGTCCCAGCTTCCCCCGGGCGCTGGGGTCGGCACGTGGGACACAGGCTTTCCAGAGACACAGAGTAGGTGGATCAACTGTGGTTCCTTTGTCTGTACTCAGATCAGCTTAATTCCAATGTCGAGCCCCCTCCCTCATGCTGAAATGGGACTCTTAGTCTTGTCAACCTAAGGGACCCTCTGTCACTTTAGAATTCCTCATTAACCCGATTGAAGCGAATCCTACTCATGGTTGTGACCCACTCCTGCTTTCTCCTCGGTGACATCTCAATTCAGGAAAGCAGAGTGACATTGCTATTGCCATTTAGGTGACAAAGTCCTTCATGGGCTACAGCTTGTGAGGCCCAGGGGCGTCTGCCAACAGCGCCCCCTGCATGACCCCAGTGCCCCCTCCAGGCATCCCACATTTTGTCACAAGGACGATGTTTCAGTGTCCCTTCATTCTGGTCTGGATCTGCAGGAGGCGAGGCCTCTGTGCCTGAACCCACTGGCTGTCATTTACTTCCAGGTGGCAGCCATCGCCACACCTTTCCCAGGTGCATGTCTCTGCAAGGCTCTGTGTTGCTACATGGATGGTGGGTAAAAAACATTGGGTGGACGGGGGGTGAGGAAAGGATTTGAGTCAGAGGGAGCGGCGTTCGTAAACACCAAGCTTGAAGACCACGAGAAAGAGAAGTACCAGGAAGAGAGAACGGCTGGGACGGGGGTGGATGGAGAGGCCAAATGAACAGGGAGGACGTGGCCTGGGGAAGACGAGGGAGGGTCAGTGTGGGCTCTCTGGGGGCAGCCGTTAGTGAAACAGGACATCCTCATCCGGGAAGGAAGCACGGTCAGCATTACACCCATTGCTCGCTGACTCAGGTCCCAGGAGCTGAAATGGTGGGCCATTCAGTTGGGCAAAGGACAAGAGGAGAGTGGTCCTGAGAGGAGGGGCGCACCCAGCTCTGTTCTGGTCCAGCCCGGCTCCGGGAAGAGTTCAACGCCTTGTCCTGTTAAGGGAGTCGGGCTGTGTGCCCCTCCCCAGAGGCTGGGCATTTGCTTTCTGACCTCTGCTCCCTTCGAATGGTCAGGTTTTATTAGCAAAGGAGGACTTGTCATTAGGAACCGTGAAAGAAATGGGCTTTTAAAAACATAACTTGGAAAAACAAAGGTGGGATTGACTTACGTAAACCTCTAATTACCAGTGAAATGCAGCTCACAGAATGAAAAAATTGCCAGGTGAAGTGGTTTGTTTAACTAACTGGACACCTCAGCTATCACCCGACAGCTGGCTGTTTCTGGGGCAGGCCTGGCCCCGCGACCTCGCCCCGGGGCTACCTCGCCGACCTCTTCTGGGGTCCCTTTTCAGGGTTTCAGAGGGTCACAGCATTCCTCAGAGTGGATTCTGAGAGTCTTGTTCATAGGCCTTCTTCTATAACTGGAGTTCTGTTTTTTTAAACAAACAAACAAACAACAACAACAAAAAAAACAGGCATAAGCAACAGAGAGACGAAGGGCATGGGTCCCAAACAACTTCCCCCAGGAATTCCGGTGATTCTATAATTCATCAGAAATCCTTTCTTGTCAGGGAGACATCCGGGATAATCCCATCTATCTTTAGAAACAACTCAAAAATGTAATAAATCCATTTAGAAGAGAGATTATGAGACAAGAAGAAAAAACAAAGGAAAACAAATAAAATCCTTCTAGAAATCACAGCTGTATCCGACGCACTGACATTTGGGGGGAAATGACTGCAGTCAGATGACAGTTCTGTCATAGGAACAAAGACAAAGGAAAGAAATACAACACATAATTAGTGTTTTTGAGGAATAACACAAAAAGATATGCAAACGTATAACAAAAACTCACTTTCTTGAAGTAATGGAATACTTGAATGTGCAGATGGAAACAATCTGGCATCAGTCAAGGGGAAAATGCTGGGAAAAGATCAGCACTGAGCAGACTCTGAAGGAGACTGGCCGTCCAGGATGTCCTGAGAAGGCCGTAAGGCCGTAAGGCCGGCGGGGGCCCAGGCTCAGAGTCCTCACAGCAACAATCAGGGGGAAGATTAAACAATCGACCAGCGTCTATAAAGTTCTGACGAGGAGCAGGCAAAGTGCCCCTTAACGTAAAGATGAAGGACATCCCCATATGCAAAACCCCAGAAACGGCAGGACCCCAAAAGCCTTCTTGGGGGAAGATGATCCATCTCACAGAGAGAGGAATCTAAATAAACACAGATGGAGACGGCATTTTCAAGACGGGGAGGATGGACACTGAGAGGACTGAGCAGTAAACTACCTGTAAGTGACTGTGAAGCGGTGGGTGGGATTCCAACAGGAGACACGGCTCTCAGTACAGCCGCGGCCAGATAACTGCCTCATAGAAACGGGGCAGAAGTGTAACTGTGACACCCCTTCGCTTTCATGGGAGAGAGTCAAAAATTACTATAGAAATTCCAAACACATGCTTAAAACACACGATGATTGTTGTTCCACAAGGACGCCAGACAACTCAATGGGGAAGAAGGGTCTTTTCAACGAATGGCACTGTGACAACAGGACACCCACGTGAAGAAAAAGGAAGCTGAACCTCTAAGTCACACTATATACAAACATTAACTGAAAATGGACCCTAGATCTAAACACAAGAGCTAAAACTATAAAACTATTAGAAGAAAACAGAGTATTTACTGGTTTCTTGGATGTGACACCAAAAGGGCAAGCAATGCAACAAAAAAATAGGTAAATTGAACTTTATCAAAATTAAAAACTTATATGCTTCAAATGACACCATCAAGAAAGGTAAAAGGACCTCAGCATGGGAGAAAATATTTGCAAATCATCTATCTGATAAAGGACTTGTGTCCAGAATACATAAACAACTCTTACAAGCTCAGTAAGAAAAACATAAATGATCCTATTTTTAATGGTCAAGTTTCTATTGCATAGACATTTCTTGAAAGAAGAGACACAAATAGCCAATAAGTACATGAAGAGATGACCACTATCATTAGATATGAGGGAAATGCAAATCAAAACCACAATGAGACGACACTTTATACCCACAAGCATAGCGATTATTGAAAGAACTAACATTAACAAGTGTTGGTGAGGATGTGGAAAAAGGCCTCCAACATCACGGGCAGGAATGGAAAACGCAGCCACTGTGGAAGTCAGTTTGGCGGTTCCTCCAAATGTTAAACAAAATTATCAAGTAGCCCAGCAATTCCACTCCAACCTGTGTATACACCCAAGACGAATGAGAACACGTCCACACAAAAACTTGTGAACATAGGTTCACAACGGAATTACTCACAATAACCAAAAGATGGAAACAACCAAATGCCCACCAGCTGATGAGTCGATAAACGAAACATGGTGTGTTCGTCCAATGGACTAGTATTCGGTCATGAAAAGGAATGAAGTGCTGACACACACTACCGCAGGGATGGACTTTGAAAATATCATGCTAAGTGAAAGAAGCCAGTCACAGAAACCACATATTTGTATGATTTCATTTATCCGAAATGTCCAGGACAAGCAAATCTATAAAGACTGAAAATGCATTGGTGTTTATCAGGGTTGGAGGCTGGGGACCACGGAGAACACATTCAGAGTTAATGGCATAGGATTGCTTCTGGAGGTGATGACGCTGTTCCAAAATCAGGTCCCGCCTGCGCTACCTTGCGGATACACTAAACCCACTGAATTGTGCACTTTAGATGAGTGATTTTTATGGGATCTCAATTATATCTCAATGAAGCTGCCATAAAATACACAATAACTCCACTACACCGATGCAGTTAGTCACCATGTTATACTGAAATGTGTGCACAGCTTTGAAATGAATCAGTCTAGTGGGCGTATCTTTATTTGCCGTCCCTTGATCTCAGGGCCCTAACGCCCCGTGCACTGATGCGTATGTCAGGTGGCCACCACTGGCCTGTGCCCAGCAGCACATGACCCTCTGCACGTATCGGCATTAATCCCATCACTCCCCACGAGCACGGAGCATGTACTACTGTCCTCCCCGCCTCACAGAGTGGGACACTGAGACCTGAGGAGGTGACGTTGCTCTTCTCAGGCCGCACAGCTGGAAGGTGGGGACGTGGGATCTGAGCAGGGCAGCTCACTCCACAGCGGCGCCACTGACCTCTGCTCCACACACTTCCCCACGTAGAATGGTGCTGAACTCCTCCATTAAAAACTAGATGGATTGGAGCCCGTTTTCATTTTTATGAGCCCATTTCATCTGGCTCACACATTTATCTGCCAGTCTGTCAATTTATCCTGCAATCGGTACATAGCTACAGAGATAAGTCCAGAATAATCTTCTCCAAATATTATCTGTGGTTATCTCTGGGTTCTGAGAATTGTGGAATCTTTCATTTTTTCTTCTGTCAGCTCTGAGTCACTTCACTCACTTAGGATAAGCTTGAGTCATTTTTACAAAAAATAAAAATCGCTGTTTCTAAGATGGAAAGACCAATGGAAAGATGGACAGATATATAAATAGATAAGTAGATGGATGAATATTAGATAGAGATATAGATATATGCATGCATGATAGATGATAGATAGAAAGATAGACAGACAGGAAGAGAGGAGGAAGGAGGAAAAGTACCATGAGACACGTGGATTCTGCCCCAATCACAGGTCTCCTGGCTCTGAACCAGGACGGGACCCAGGTGCGCGGTGCTCTTCTGAACTGCAGTCCAGCGGGCCGCTGATGAGGGTTTGGGAGTGACTGATGTAGCAGGTCACGCGAGACGGGGCGTCTGGAGACCTGGTATCAGCTCTAAGTCCACACCATGTGCTCTGTGAGGATAAGACCCTTCACCTTGACGGGCTCCAGATTCCTGACAGTCATGAAGCACTGTGAGTGGGGAATCAGGCTCTGTGTCAATTTCGGTGAGTTTTCTTGCTTCAGGGAGCAGTGTGACAATCACAGCTGTACGTGACTATGCATTCTAAATTCTTAATCTGCGCTTTTCTCTCTAGCTTTGTTTTTAAATGACTTCTTAATTAGGACTTTATTTCTGAGCCACCCCAAGCTCCGAGTTTACATTATTCCATTGCTGACTTCATGTTCTCCCATTTCCCCTTCATTTCTCCTGATATTTGATGAAAGCATTTCCTTTAGCAGTTGTGTACGTTTAGTTCCATTTGCTTTACTTAATAAATGTACACCCTCCCTCCAAGAACCCCAGTCTTCCCATGAATTCTCTCATTTATTGTCTCACTCGCCCATTCATTGATTCATTTTTCATTATTTCTGAGTATATGGTGGGCCCGTCATGATTCTGGAGGCTGGGGACACGAAGTACCCAGTCAGAGCCCAGTTCCTGGTTATGTGTAAGGTGCAGGAGATGCTGTGGGTGGGATCAAAGCCACAGCAGAACAAGCCACGGGTCCTCAACACACACTCTCCCTGACTCAGTGAGCTCCTGTGTCCATGGAAAGACGCCGTGGGTTCACAAGAATCTCACAGTCCCGGTTGGTAAAGTTAACAAGCACGGAAAAAAAATAAAACATTCATTCATTCATTCATTCATTCATTCATTCATCCATTCACTCATTCACTCATTCACTCATTCATTGCCTGGTGAGTGCAGCTGGGCTGAGAGGTAGGTAGACAAACACATGCCCTTCTGTCCAGGAGCTCAGAGGCCACCTGGGGAGATGGACCTGACAGCCGTCACTCATAACAGGAGAGGAAGGAAGGCGGGGCTACCTCTCTGCAGCGGGGTTAATTCAGGAAGGTCTGAGTTAGGCTTGGACAGACAACTTGGAGTTGGATGAGTAATGAGGGGGAGGAGATTTCAGGATACAGGGAAGCTTGTGTGAAAGGGTGTAGGTGTGGAATTGTAAGGCAACTTGGGGTTTATCAATAGCTCAACGAAATGTGGCTGAAAGGCATGGTCCATGGACCATGAGGCTGGGGAGCGAAACGGGCAGGTTGCGGGCTTTGGCTTTGCACCGAAGGGGGCACTATTGCAGCCCAGGCAATGACAGGCCTGTGCAGGATCTCACACCCGGACCGCAAGATCAGACCTTCCTGTCCTTGAGGGGGGGCGATCAGGGCAGGAGACCCGCTGGGAAGTGTTGGCAATATTCTTGGTGACAGAGTCAGCAAGAGCAACGGCCTTGGGACTGGGAAGGAGGGAAGGACAGAGCCAAGAAAACAGGAAGTAGAATGTGTGGGGTCACCTGATTGGATGCTGCCACTGAGAGACCAGCGGGTTTGTAGCATCCCCGTTTGTGGGCGCAGGCGCACAGGGTCCCCAAAGACGGACACAGGCCACCAGGAGTCCGGTGTTTTGGGGAGTGGGGAGAGTTGGGATATTATCACTAATGAGGTACCATAGACCTCAACGTGGGTCAGATGTCAATACAAGAAATCCTCCATAAATCGCGAACAGTGTGAAGCAGGAAGACACTGACATCAGCTGAAGGGTCAGCGAAGCGCTGGGGTGGGGGTGGGGGAGGGGCTTGCCTTGTGTCTCAAAGATTTTAGAAAATGTCACGGGGCATTGACGACTGGGTAGCTCTTCTGAGCACACCCCCGCTGCAGCAGGAGCCCTAGGTGTCAGTTTCTGGAAAAATCATGTTTAATGGCTATTCCCCTGGATTTTGGACTCTACTTTTCTGTTAAGTTTTTCTTCCCTAAAAACAAAACAATGCAATAACAGAACCTGAAATCATCATTCTCGCCCCAATAATTTTATTGCTTAAAAAAAACAAATGAGACAATACACAAAGTGCCTGGACACAGAAGGCACTCAGTGGCCCCCCACCCCCGACCCCTCTCCCACTGCTCCCACCCTGGGCCTGCGGGTGTTTCCTCTGGGTGCCCGGAGCCTCTGCAGACGTCCTGCGGAAACGGAGCACCCCCAGCTCCACTGCCTCCAGCCTCCGGCTCCATCACCCCTCAGTGCATCCTGACTCCAATTGCCCATATTTCATCTCAGCTGTTGAAATGTTATGGCAGAAATCACCATATTTGTGAAAAAGCACCATGTTCTGCCATGAAGCCGGATAAATACGAGATTAAATTAAAAGCTGAGCGTTTGGTTTGGTCTTTACGGCTAATTTATGGGCCGGCCTCCCTGGCCCTTTATAGCACATGGGCTGTAATAGATGCTTCTATCCAAAGGTGCCCGTTCACGTCTGATTCTGCTCTGTCGCTGACAGGGACCCTGTGAGGACACGTTGACTTATCGCAAAGCTGCTGCACAGTCTGTAAAGATGCCTCGGGTCCAAGTTCACCCTCTGCTTAGACCAGGTAACTACACGAAAGAGATGTTTTATGATTTGGAAACTCCTATTATGATTCTTCAAGGACGTGCCTCCGTCACGGGCCACTCTCACGACCTGGAGACCCAGCATCACAGAGTCACCAGGAGATGCTTGTCTGGGCCTATCAGCCCCGCAAGGTTGGGGCTGCTGGTCTCTTTCTCCTGCTGAGACCAGTAGTCAATGGACTCTGCCGTCCTGGGTGATGTGTGTGGGGGTGGGATGAACGCTGTAGGAGCTTTTCTTAAATACTAGTTTGTTGCCACACCTCAGGCCTGCATGGGGAGGTGTGCTTTTGTGATATGACTCCTGTAAAGAACAGAAACAAATACTAGTAACAGCAATGAAAGCAGCCCACAGCCGTGAGCAGGCACTACACACCTCACAGGGACCGCTCTCTCTGCCTCGCTACCTTTTTTTTTTTATTAAAGTTTATTGGGGTGACAATTGTTAGTAAAGTTACATAGATTTCAGGTGTACAATTCTGTAACACATCATCTGTATCTCACATTGTGTGTTCACCACCCAGAGTCAGTTCTCTTTCCATCACCATATATTAGACCCCATTTACCCTCTTCTAGAGCCCTGCTCCCCCTTTTCCAATACGGGGCTAATATCCAAAATATACAAGTAACTCACACAACTCAACAACAAAAAAACAAACAACCCAATTGAAAAATGGGCAGAGGACCTGAAGAGACATTTCTCCAAAGAGGACATACAAATGGCAAATAGACATATGAAAAAATGCTCAACATCACTACTCATCAGAGAAATGCAAATAAAAACCACAGTGAGATATCACCTCACCCCAGTCAGAATGGCTCTCATCAACAAGACAAATAGTAACAAGTGTTGGAGAGGCTGTGGAGAAAAAGGAACCCTCATACACTGTTGGTGGGAATGCAGACTTCCGTTATGGAAGGCAGTGTGGAGGTTCCTCAAAAAATTATGACTAGAATTACCATGTGACCCAGCAATCCCTCTCCTGGGTATCTACCCAAAAAATCTGAAAACATTTATACATAAAGACACGTGTGCTCCAATGTTCATTGCAGCTTTATTCACGGTGGCCAAGACATGGAAATAACCAAAGTGTCCTCGGATAGATGAATGGATAAAGAAGTTGTGGTATATGTACACAATGGAATACTATTCGGGGGTAAGAAAAGATGCCCCTTTACCTTTGACCCTGCACAGCACCCCGTACAGTATTGTTCCCATTGGTCAGATGAAGACACTGACGGCTCGGGCTTCCCAGGGCAGATGGTGCTGAGAGGCTTTGGACCCCAGCTCTCTGATTCCGATTCCGTACCAAGCACTTCTCTCTTTTTTAACTTCAAGTTGCTGCATAACATACACACACACAAAACTGCCACAGCATAACAGCACACCTCTGAGAAATTTCATCAACAGAACCCACCCATGTAAACAGCGTCCACATCAAAAAAGACAGAAGCAGGTTGGGGTTAGGTCTGCCCACGGGGGGAAATGTGCACAGTGGATGTAGATTGAACGGATACTGGGCGGGCGGGCCCAGAACTAGGGCCACTTTCTCAAGATGCCACAAACCCTCCACTAGGAAGGAGTCAATAAAACATCTGCCTTTGTTTCCTGGCTGAGCTGCGGCAGGAAGGAAAACACTGCCAGCTGCAGTGGTGCACAGAGGGAGAGTTTATCTTACAAGGGTGAGGGTGAGGGTGCAGGAGACCAGCAGGAGGACGTCCCCCGTGCATAATCCCACTGGGGAGAGTGGTCAAGAATGGGCAGCGGAGCTGAGAGGTCGCCGGTGGGAAGAGCACAGTTGCACTGGGCTCAGCTCCCTGTGCACCCCCTATTAAAACCTCACCCCTTCCTTAATTTGTATTTTTACAATGCGTTTCATCCCTGGACATAAAAGTTCCTGGTTCACCATCTCTTCTGTGGAGTTCAAATGGGAAATGTCACATCACAGCTTTCTTTCCCGTGTAATTATGGGAGCTGAAGGTGAGGGTTTCCTGGCCTGAAAGCAAGGAGGCCTCAGCTCCTCCCTGCACGTTCCAGGGACGTGCACCTACGATGACGCCTCCAGGACGCGCCCACGCGATGCCTCCCGGCGCCTTCAAAGGCAAAATGTGGTGGAGCAATGGAATCGCACTTCAGTGTAGGCTCCTCAGGACTCGAGAAAGCCACCTGGGGAGGTGGCTCACTTGCCACAAATGTTTGGAGAGAGAAGGGCTGGCGTGTTGTGCTGTGTCGACCAGGGAGGCAAGGCTGCACCCACCACATCTCTCCCAGCTGCAGGCCCGAGGCAAGACCAGGGGAAGGGGACGAGGCACTTGCTGAGCTCTTGTCACCCACTCTATTGGACATCATAGCCTTTGTTTAAAAGCAAGTACCCTTAGGTCTGGCCTGATCTACCCCCTTGCATAGATGCCTGACCACTCTTTGGACACCTGGCTGCCACTGGACACTCAGCTGTGCTTCAGCTTGCCCAGTGGGAAGCAGAGGGGCAGAGTGGGCCCCGAAAAGGGGTGGGAATCAGAGCACACTGACGGTGCCCGTGGGGTCACCTGGGAGGTCAGAGAGGCCACTCACTGAAGTTCTGCAGGTGATTTTGCTGCTGCAGGAGCCAGCTGGAGTGGGAGGGGGTCGGGAGTTACGTTTGGACAGCTCAGCAGTGTTGCCAGGGGACGTCGGCCACCAGGTGTCCCAGGAGCCTAAGGCACCAGCCAGCCCTGGGAGCAAACAGCACGTGTGGAGAGGCCAGTGTCAGATAGAAGTAAAGTGAAGTGTTCCACCCACGGCAGGGAAAGAAGACCTGTTCTCAAAGAAAGCGACCAGGATTATACTTTCAAGAATCATCCACCAAAAAAAGGAAAACATGAAAACGTTGATGATGTTTCCTCGGCAATACCCAGGCCGTGTGCGCCGTGCAGGGCGATGGGAAGGGCAGGCGTGCAGGGGCCGAGGGGCTGGCTTCCAAGCCCCCCATTGGCTCTGCCAGCCTGTCACTCCTCAAAGCTCCCTGTCATGTTTGTGAAGGGTGACAGTGCTGGCCCCTCGATCTTGAAGGTTCCAAAGAGGAACTGTGCCTCCCTACAGGGAGCAGGGTTATAAAGACTTCAGGGACCTTTCAAAGGAAACAAAGTGACAGCAGATGCACACGGCAAGCCTATCAAGGTGAAGGATGGAAGGGAGGGTCAAGGTTCAGGGAATCTCACGTCCTGTACTTTGCAAAGAGGGAAGACGTGCTGCTTAACTTCTGACATCACCACGCCTGAAAGTGGTAAACATTAAGGAAACCATGTTAATTTTTAAAAATAGATGTAAAACCTCTAAATTATACAGAAAAGGAGGGCAACAGAGTCAATTCGATTCAACCAATGTACCGAAAAGGGGAAATAAAACAGACAGACAGAGACATAGCAATCGGTGAGCACAGAGTCGGAAGCTGGAGTGGGGCCCAGCAGCTCAGTGAGGTACATTCATCCAAACGGGTCGGACTCACCAGGTAACCTGCAAAGTCCTACATAAAATCCACACCCCCAAACAGGCCTCCACACGGTGCTACTCACAAGTACCTGAAAGCACTGAAAGGTTGACAGTGTGGGGACAGAAGTAATCCAGGCGTGGCCAAAATTAAAGAATAAAGCTCGGGGAGAGCTGGAGTAAAAATACCGATATTCCATAAAACAGACCATGAGACAAAAGCATCATTATGAACAAATGGGCCCCTTGACAATGATGGAGGGGCAAGGTGCTGAGTCAGGATGCACTTAATGCTCCCTTGAAAGAGACACCGCGGATGTGCACGGAGCCGCAGAAGATTCTGACACGTGCGCACACGTGCACACACACACACACACACACACACACACGCACACACCATCGCGGAGGCTCTGCAATAGATCACTCACAGGGACCCAGCCAGGAGTGGGCCCCGCCTGTTTCTGTGAGGAACATTTTCTTGGAGCTCAGCTGCACTCATGTATGTGTTGTTGTCTGTGACCGCTTTCAAGCTCAACGGAAACGTGAGGTGGTTGTGCCGGAGGCCGTGCGGCCCTGAGGCTGGAGATATTCCGGTCTGGCCCTTTCCTGGCCAAACCCTGACAGAAGATCAGAGGAGCTTCGGAGTGTGTCCGAGCTGCACGCGTGGGTAGAACCGTCCACACCGCAGTGAGGTAGAGCGTCCTCTTCTCGAGGACACAGGGACGGTTCTGACACGTGACCATATTTCAAGGCACAAGGAAGTCTCAAAACTACGAGAAAATCAATAGCGTCCAGATCACTGGCTGTAATTCTGTAACAATGCGTCTCTCAGTGATGTGTGAGCATAAAGAAGACACGCAAATGGAAAGGAGAGCGTGTTTGGAACTGGAAAGGAATGAAAATGCTACTTATCAAAACTTGTATGATGCTGTTAGAGCAGCACTTGAAAGAACATTTGTACCTGCGAGGGACTGTGCTTGGCAAGGGAAATGGGAAAATTAATGACTGAGGTGTCTCACCCAACATATTAGAAAAACAATAAGGAGAATCCAAAGAAGGTAGAAGGGGAAGTAATTTAAGTAAATATGTAGCTGTAAGTAGAAACTGGGCCTTGGGCGTGACTGGGGTCCCCAGTACAGCAAACCTCCGGTGTGCATGGGGGGGGGCTTTCCAGACGGAGGGAGGGGCCCTGCACCTTAGGGGAAAAGCGTGCTTTGGGATACGGAGACCTGGGAGGGGTTACGAGGTGGCTTTCTGTGCTTCCACACGGCCCAGACTCTAAACCTGAGAAGCAGCTGGATTCTGCAGGCCCTACAAAACCCTACTGTTGAAGGTTGAGTTTTGTCTCCCTTCAAAGGTAAGTTGACATCCTAACCCGAAGTCCTGCTGAATGTGGCCATTTTGGAAACAGGGTCTTCAGAGTAAATCAAATCACAATGAGGTCCTCAGTGCAGGCCCTAATACGACATGACTGTGTCCTTATAATAACGGGACACTTGGACCCAGAAGCAGACGTGCCCAGAGGGAAGATGGCCATGGAAGGTGGGGGACTACAGCCATGCTTGTGCCTAAGATTGTCAGCAGCCTCAGAAGCTGGGAGGAGACAGGAAGGAGCCTGCCACAGGCTTCAGAGGGAGGGTGGCCCTGCCAATTCCTTGATTTTGGACTTCCAGCCTCCAGACTGGGACCCAATGCGTGTTGTTCTCAGCCATCTAGTCATGGGGCTTTGTCTCGACAGCCCTTGCAAACTACTGACTTCACTGTGTGGTTGTGGGGGGTGGGGAGCAGGGCGGGGTCCGCTCCCCGAGGTGAGGCTCCTGCTTTGCGTTGCACTGGGGTATCCTTAGGGCCTCGCCTGGAGGACAAACCCGTCAGGTCACACCCTCCTCCTTGCTTTGTGTCTCTCCAAGTTGCTCAGCGCTGCTAACGTAATGCTCACGCCCTCACTGACCTGGTCAACTGGCTCCTCTCCTGTGACGTCGGCTCCAGGAGGGCGAGGACAGGCTGTCTCTTTCCTATGTACCAGTGTCTGGAACAGGGCCTGGAACCCGGGGAGAGCTCCCCACGTGTTTGTTGACTGAGTAATAAAACGAATGAACAGATACATATATTTTAAACTCCTCTGTTTAAAAAAAAAAAAAGAATAGAATGATCATAAAGACCATAAGCCACAATGAGTGTCCAGAGGTCGTTAAGAGAATGTACGACCAAAACCCACGAGGAAGCACTCCCTGTACCGGACACCTGCTGCGAAGCCTCTGTCATTATTAAAAATCTGAAATGGCATAAAAATAAACACATAGATGAACGGACTAGAACGGGGCACAGACATAACGTACAATATATTGAGGAATTTAATATAAAACCAAGAAATCTCTTAACTCAGCGTGAAAATGGTGGTTTATCATCCATGCAGAAGACGATAAAGCTGAACTCTCACTTCTTACCATAGACAAAAACAAATTAAAATGCGAAAAGAAATTCTTGGAATCAAATGATGCAAATTACATGTGTACATCTTCAGTATTAGGGATACACTGATAAATTAATTTTCAGTAATGGCTTTCCCCCTAAGAAGTCTAACAACAAGAACAAAGCTAATTCCACTATGGGTCAAGACAGAGTGAAAACAGACCTATTTCTGTGTGGTACTGGGTGGGGAGAAAAGGGCAGGGACACCAGTGTCCCCACACTGCTGCTCTCCCTCCCCAGCTCGGAGATAGAATATTCTTAGGAGCACGAGCGTGGTCTCCCTCAGCACGCAGGTGGCTCGGTGGCTAAGGTCACATCCTCCCCAGTAGGGCTGGGTCCTGGGACATAGCAGCCAGGAGCTGAGTCCCAATGGACACCAGGGAGGAGACTGGCAGGCTCAGCACAGCCCTCGCTCTCCCCCTATTTTGTTGGGATTTCGCGTCCTGTTAGTACTTGGCCAAGTGAGAAGCTCAGACCCCACCCAGTGCAGGGGTCCTGGCAGGTCCAGGGGTCGCAATGGCAGCTGTGTGTGCAACCAGGCCCTCGTCCTGCACGCCCAGCAGAACCATGACTGCCCAGCATGGGGCCCTCTCCCCCAGGCCTGGCACAGCAGACACTGAGGACCCAGCTTCCGGCGGCTTCTTTGGAAGCATGAGGATTTATTTACACTCAGCCCAAGTCCTCCTCTTCCTTAGGAAGAAAATATCGACAGCTGCACAAATCAATACCCTTTCCTTCCTGGGTGGTGTTGATCAACACCAAATTATCTCAGTTTTGTGACACATACTTTGATAAAGGATACTTACCACCCAGGTCCCAGCACGTCAATACGACCTTCGCTTTGATTTCCACTGGAGGGAAACGAGCCGAATCATGGAGAAGACGTCTCCCACAGTGTGTCTCCTGGACTCCTTTCCCTGCCTCACCGTTCAGGGAGCTACGGATCCATGACCAGAATTTTAAAATCATATTAACACAATGAAATGGGATATTTCTGAAAGTCCTTGTAAATTTTTCTTTTCACTCAAGTCCCCTGAAGTAATTTTGGTAAAAATGTTTCCATGATCTAGAAAATTGCTGTAAAGAACAGAACAGGAGTCCAAGAACCCACCTTCCAGATTTGATCAGTGCTGTCCTTTGCCGCTATGACTTCCTGCTGGGGAGGCGGGTCCTGCCAAACGCACCCCTCTTACCCCCACCCTTGCTGTGATTCAAGTTAGAGAGAGAGTCGGGATTCCAATGGCTAGAACCAAAGTGCCGTTTTTATCACACGTAAAAGCTGGCCTGGAGGAGATGCTGGAGTCGTGACCTCAGGCTTGGGTTCACCAATGGCAGCTGGATTGGCAGAAGTACAGCCACACGATGGACTATCCCTTGGCCGTGCAAAGGAGGGAAGCGCTGACACTGCGATACTACGACACGGATGGACCTTGAACATGGTATACGAGGTGCAAGAAGACAGGCACAGAAGGGCACGCGTCGTATGACCCCATGTGGAGGAAATGTCCGGAACGTGCCAACCTGGACAGAGTATACGTCAGTGGTCGCCGGGGCTGGGGTCGGAGTGAAGGCAGAGATGTGGGTAATGAGTGCAAGGTTCTTCCCGAGGCGGTGAACGTGCTGAGAGGGCGAGAGCTGCGATGTGCACAGCCCTGTGAATATACCAGGACCCACTGCATTGTATATTTAAAGGGGTACGTTTTTTGTCATGTGAATTACACCTCAATAAAGCTATTATTAAAGAGGCTTAGGTTAAGTTATTCAAGCTGGTTAATGTATGCTCAGAAACAGAAATGTAAATGTACATGGCAGTTAAAAGACCCACACAAAGATATACAGATATGTTAAGGCAACTCATACTAGAATAAATTATACGCTTTCTGGCTTCTGGAAATGGTGAGGTAGCATACACTGAACTAATTTTCCCATCAGTAAAATTATAAACTCTAGATCAGTTGTAAAGACAAATATTAAGATAATTATAAAAACGACTGTTTCAGGTACTGGAGAATGCCACCAAAAGCAGGCAGAAATTGGACACATCCAATGTTGGACAAAAGAAGAAACCACAGGGTGATACCTACATTTAACTGGAGGAATATAAAACAGTATTTTTCTTTTCATAAATTCTTTAAAGAAATGAATATTTAAAGCCAACATAAGGATCTCTTTTGATGTTTATACCATATATACAAGTAAAATATGTAACAACAAGAATACAATAGGCAGGCACATGAATGGAAAGCTCCTGCGTACTTTGAATTCAAGATAAACTATGATAAATGAAGGAAGAGTACTGCAATCGTTAAACAAGCACTAAAAGAAAACAAAAATCAAAAAGGGTGGTATAGGCAAAGAGCCAATTGAGGGCGTAGAGTGGAATACTAAAAATGCTTGACTAAATCAAAATAAAACAGGGAAGCAGAGGGAACGGTAGACAGCAGATAGCAAGATGAGCCCTTCACCCAAACACGTCTGTAATTACGTCCAACGCAAATGATGACGTGCTGCAATCATATATCAAAGTTTTTCAGACTAGATTTAAAAAATTAAACTTGAGACTCAGCTACATGCTGTCTAAAGAGGGACGTGTTAAGTGGAAAGGCACGGATAGGAGGACAGGGAAAGGATGGAGGACACAGCAGGCAAGCCAGGCTCACCGCGCAGTCACAGGGAGGCCACGCGCAGGGGACTTTAAAAGGAGGGGCCCTTCAGTGAGGAAGGCGGTCATGTCACGGTGAACCCTGGAGAAAGTCATCAAGACCTTACAAAACACAGGCCGAAACCTAATGTGTGTGCATCGAATGACCGAGTTTCAAAATAAATGAAGCAAAACTTGACAGAATGAAAGGGAAAACTAGAGAGGGCCGTGCTAAGAGCTGGAGACTGTAAGACCCCAGCTCTGCCACCGATAGAGGAACAAGACAAACACAAACAGAGGGAGGTCGCCGATCGAACAGCACAATTAACCACCTCAGCCACATGGATATTTATGGAACATACACCCAGCGACTGCAGGACACACTTTCTTTTCAAGTGCACACGATCCCTTCACCGAAACAGGCCCTGTCAGGGCCACAACACAAGTCACAATAAATGTCAACAGAATCAAATCATTCAGAGCATTTATCTCATGAAAACAGAATTAAATTCTATAATGATGATGTATCTAGAAAAATTACCAAACACGTTGAGATAAAAAACTCCCTGTAATTGATCTATAAATCGAGACAAATCCCAATCAACATGTCAGGAATTTTTTAATAGAAATTGACAGGTTGAAACCAAAACATGTGCAGAAATGGAAAGGTCTGGTAGAGCCAATGCGATTTTGAAAAAGAATAAATGTGGAATGTGCACACTACTTTATTTAATATAAAACTACAGTTACAAATGAGAAACAGAAACTTATGGACACAGACAATAGTTTCGTGGTTACCAGTGGCTAAGGGGGGTGGGGGGTGGGAGATGAGGGTAACGGGGATCAAATATATGGTGATGGAAGGAGAACTGACTCTGGGTGGTGAACACACAATGGGATTTATAGATGGTGTAATACAGAATTGTACACCTGAACTCTATGTAATTTTACTAACAATTGTCACCTCAATAAATTAAAAAAATAAATTTTAAAAAAAATAAATAATAATAAAAAATTAAAAAAAACAAACTGCAGTTACTAAGATAATGTGAAATAGTCTCAAGCAGCTGGAAAGAATAGAACCCAGACAGACACACATACACTTGGTTTTTGCCAAAAGGCTCTTGTAGGTTTTCACGCTCATTGGTTCTGAGACGGCTGGAACTAATTTTAGTGTTTAGAGAGAAGTACGATCACTTTTGTTTCCCTCCGCGCACTAACCAATTATCCCAGAGCAGCTCAATGCAAAAATCTAACCTTTTCACAAAAGGCTGTGTTTCATTTCAATGCGTTACTTTTTCTAATTAAAGAAATAAACGCTTACATTTAAAAATGAAACAGGGTGACGATGATAATGACGCTACCAGGGTCGCGTGCCGGCTGGTGACGCTGGACGGGCTGCACCCCTGTGGGCGGGAGGCGTGGGCCGCAGGGTGCTCTGCGCCGTGCAGACCTCCACGGACCCAGGGTCCTGTGCTCTGTGACTCTGCCATCCTAGGGCCTTGTGGTTCCCTGTTGGATTCTCTGCATCTGGCTGCCCAACAGGGGAAAGAGAAATAACAAGGATCCCAAGAGCGTTTTTTTAAGGCCAGGCCTAAAACCAGATGCACCCCTCGGTCCGCAGTCTCCTGACCAGCACTCAGTGACGTGGGCCACTAGTCACAGAGAGGCTGAGACAGCAGGCAAACCACGGACGGGAGGAATGAAAGCGCCGGTGAACACCTGGCAAGTCCCACCTAACGCTGGGGGCTGAGTGAGGATTTGCCCCGTGCCAAGTCCTGCCAATGAACATTCCCTGTTGTCCTCACAAAAGCCTTCTGAGATGGAAGCCACACTCTGTGTCATTTCATAGAAATGCAAACTCCGGTCACCATGAAGCCAGGATCAGGGCGTGGGGACTGGGGGGCCCAGGTGGCCGTCACATGGATTCCGCACGCAGGTCATGGTGACTCCTTGTGTTGGGGGGGGGAGGGGGAGGGTGCAGTGAGACAGAAGAAAATTCCAAAGAGCTTTCCAGGTTTTAAATGTGAATGTGAACATAACCGGCCAGTGACAATTTCTTCCTTGAATCTTTCTCGTGCGGTAAGAAATAAAATTATGTGTGATAATAAAGATTCTGCTTTGTATCCGTGGCTTTTATGAAATGCTAACACTGCTGTGGATGATTTCTTTGAGACAAACCGAAAAATAAATCAGGGAAGGAAAATCTAGCAACTCGTAAGACAGCCTTACATTACGACTGTGTGAGATCACAAGGTGCGGGCTCTGGGTCTTGCTTTCTTTTATCACCTATTTTTTTACACCTCGTCTTGTCAGAAGCACGTGGAGGTGGGCACTGAGTCAGACCAGGAAGCTGTACCCACCGTGGGGCTGTGGCGCCTGTGGATGTCGGGAAGAGACCCTGACCTGGACCAGGATTGGCCTGGGGAAACCAGGCTGCTCCTCAGCCTGTGCTGTCAGCCCAAAGCGGCAGCCACCTGGGCCACAGGCGGTCACCTGTGCATCAGCCCCTCGGCTCAGACACACTCCTGATGGCAACCCTGCTGCTGTCCCCAGCAGACGTCCAGCCGAAGCATCCAAGAGTGAGGGTCACCCTCCCACCCTTCCTCAGACACAAATGGCCCCCCATTCCCTGGGACAGGAAGCCCACACATGATGAGCTAATGCGGCCTCTTCCCACCACCCTCTTGCTGGTCTCGATTCCAGCAGCACAGCTCTGTGTAGTGGAGAGAGACTATTCCTTGGAGAACGTAGTCCTGAGTTCATTTCCACTCCAAATAGCTCAGTGGGCTGCCACTTTGGGTGAGAGCGGCGTCCACAGGCACATGTTTCCCGCATGGCACATGAGCTGGGAGTCGGGGCGGACGGGCTCAGGTCCTATGGATGCTTGTCCAGCACTCACACTGCCGCCCAATCGTCACAGACCCTTAAGGGACATTTAATAAATGATGACTCAGGAAGCTGTTCAATCTGGGGAAAAGCTGCCCATTCCTTCAGAATTATCACACATACACACACACACACACACACACACACACACACACACGGACACACACACGGACAGCAGGCTATTGGACAAGCACAAAATGCCGTGGAACAACACTGAAAAAATGATGTCATTTTGTTTGCTCAATTATAACCATGTAGGTGTGAATTGGACATGAATGTCCTCAGTGCTTTGAATTGAGAGTAATTTATCCCACCAGTTACTGAGAGGCAACGGGTTAAGGCCCAGTGATTCTCTGCCTGAAACTGATGGGAAAAGGGACAGTGTCTTATGGAAAGGAATCACTGCTTCGGTATTTCTAAGTTTTAGACTCGAGCAGAGCTCAGCTGCGCACCCCACGTCCTGGGCGTAGAGACAACAGGTGTGTGCGGCTGGGGGCTCAAGGCACAGCCGTCTCGGGTTTTTCACATCAACACCAGGTAGCAGCCTGATGTGTTTTTGTCACAAAATGGGTTTTTCTTGGTGGAAAGAACAGAGAACTTGCAGATGGAAGACCTTGGCCCTAGCCCGGTCATGGCATTGGAAAGCACACGTGCTTACTTGATGTGGCATGTGTTAGTTACATAATCCTCAACAAGGACCCGTGGAAGGGACCCTCTGGCAGGGGAGAGACTGGGTTGCATTGGTGGCTCACATGTGGTCTCCTGCACCCATGCTGTGTGCCTGGCATTGTCTCAGCATCTCCCACTCTGATTCTGAAGTCACCCGTGTGACATCATCAGTCAGGGGATGGATGGCAGCACCCACGAGACAAGTGGAGCATCTGAGAAGGGCATGCCTGCTTTCCACTCTCTCCTGGAATCCCGCCAATGCCATGGGCAAGCCAGGCACTTGCTGGGGTGGATCCAAATGGTCAAGCTGAGGCCGTCCTGAGAGACCCAGCCATCAGCCGGACCATGGACGACCAAAGCTGCGTGTCACCATCAGCCAGACCATAGACAACCAAAGCTGCGTGTCACCATCAGCCAGACCATGGACAACCAAAGCTGCGTGTCACCATCAGCCAGACCATAGACAACCAAAGCTGCGTGTCACCATCAGCCTGACCATGGACGACCAAAGCTGCGTGTCACCATCGACCTAGAAAGGCCCAGATCAGCAGAACCGCGTGGGCCAACCCACGCACCCTGAGAAATGTTACAGTGTTTCTCAGCCTTCGTGTGTGTACTGGACAGTTCTTTGCAGTGGGTGATGCCTGTGCATTGTCAGACGTTTAACAGCTTCCTGCCTTCCACCCAATGGATGCCAGTTGTCCCTTCCCCACGTCAAGACAATAAAGACGTCTCCAGACATTTCCAGGCGGTCCCCTGAGGGGTGAACACTGCTGACTGAGAGCGCTGCTCTCAGCTGGGGTGCAGCATTGGTGTGGTGACAGGTCACTCCTCCGTGGAACACAGAGAGAGCGAGAGTTCACCTGTTGAGCTGATTCACACCCTGGAGAGGACACAAGCACCTGTGTGCCTTCCCAGTCCTGCACCCCCGCTCCTGCAGGTGGGGGGCACTCACCCCACCACCTCTGCCCACCTGGGAACCAGCTCCAGCACCACACGGGGCTTCCGACCCTGCACAGCTGCGCTAGCCCAGGAGCACTGGGCTGTGTGCCCTGCATCCCTGCTCAGCCTCTTTCCAGAGGTGGAAATGCTGGGGAGTGTTCCCTACGTCCTCAGGACAGGATCAGGATTCAGCCCGAGAACAGTAAGCCTGGGACTCAGAAGATGAGGCGCTCACCTGGCATTTGGGCCGTGAACGCAGCTTGGGGTCCAGGCCCAGCCCCCGGGTCTCTGACTCCGTGGCGCACGGGCCCATCCCCCAGGTCCCTCTCGGCCACGGAGGGACTCCCTTCACATGTGCAGGATGACGACTCTCTCACGTTCTTTCACACCCTTGGAGTCCCTTGCAATGTGGTGATTCTGTGGAAACGGGTGGGGGTGGGGGAGACGTGCAGCAAACTAAGACACATGAGGGGAGGGCAGGCACCAAAGGTCTCGGTTACAGGGAGTCCGCTGTCCAAGCCCTGGGACGCGGGGAAGAGTGACAGGAGGGAGGGTTCAGAGCAGAGGCCCTGGGAGTGTGTGGTGGGCAGGGGCCCTTCTCCACCCTGTGGGTCATCACGGAGCTGCCTCGGCGGCTTTCCTGCTCCCTCCCTGTCACACCCCCATTCCGGGGCCACCCCAGTGAGGAGCAGGCTTCCTTCCACCTGGAGTCTCAAATGTCCTAACCTGAGCCTCGCCGCCCAGACCATCGACACAGCTGCCCTTGGGGGAACTTCGATCCAGCCGGGGCTACTCAGCCACCCAAATCCTCTCCCCGGTGTCCCCTGCGTCCCCTGCACATGTCCTGACCTGTCCTCATCCCTTTCTACCGTCACCTCACTCAGTCTCAGGCGCTGGAAGGAGCCAGTGTATCAGGAGTGACAGAAGAGGGGGTGGGGTGCAGAGCCATCTCTGCCCGCCGTCTGGCCTGGCAGCTGGCAGAATCGCCCCTGACTCTCCACCTGCTTTCCTGGTTCAGACACAAACACAAGTATTGTTGTCACTGATTTCCCTGTGAAGGAAAAATGTCACCAGGTTGGGCAATTCCCCTGATTTCCCCACAGTTTCTCGCCAACAATGACTCACATATTGGAGCCTGTTACCGTCAGGGAAACGGGTGTTTGGGGAGCACGGCTGCCCAGCTGCTCCGACCGTGAACCATTCAGCCCACATCCGTCCTGAGCGCCTGGCTGTCGGGAGGTCTCGGGGACATGATTCAGCTTGGCTTATTACCATCACCGTTTCTGAATGTCACCTGGCTCAGGTGGGCTTCAAGATCCAAGGACAGTCCTGCACGTGGGGACACAGAGGGGACCCAGAGGTGATGCGGGCTATGAGGTGGCACGGGCCTGCCTTCCCGGCCGGGCGCACAGAGCACCTCCCTGCCCGGCCCGCTCTCTGGGCTCTGAGAGCCTTGCACAGGAGGTACCTGGAGGGCTCTCGGCCACTGCCCCCACCCACTGGTCCCTCGCAGACAGGACCCACCTCTTGCTCCCAAGTCTGATGGGCCGACACAGAGCAGAAGATGGGGTCCGGTTTCAGGGTGGTCGGACGGGCCTCCAGAGGTAAGGCTCTCCGATGTGCTTCCCTGTTTGCTCCCCCGACATCTGGGCTGCGTAGTAACTATAGGAATGGACACATGAACAAATGGGGTTTGCTTTATTCCCACTGGAAGTGTTGATGGAGCAGTGAGCCTTTCCAGGCGTGCGCTGGGGCTGGCTCATCCCGGCCCACGAGAGAAGGTGGTTCAAATTCCAGGAATGTGGTGAGGTGCTTGCTTAAACGTAGGTGACGTGGGCTGAATTGTGGACCCCCCCCCAAAGACATGTGCTCCCAAATCCGTTCATGAGAGACCCCATATTTGGAAAAGGGGTCTTGGCAGGGGAGGCTCCTGAAATCAGACCATCCTGGATTAGGGGGGTGGGAACTAAATCCATGGGCAGGTGTCCTCGGAAGAGACAGATAGATGACATCTGAGACTGATACACATGGGGAGAGAGAGGCTGGCGTGATACGGCCACAAGCTAAACTAGCTGGGGGCTCCTGGGGGTGGAGAGGCAGGCAGGACCCTGCCCCCAGGCTCCGGAGGGAGCCTGCCCTGCGGTACTTTGATTTCAGACTTCTGGCCTCCAGAACTGTGAGAGAATGAATTTCTGTTGTTTTAAGCCACCTGTGTTTGTGGTAATTTGTTACGGCAGCCACAGGAAACTAATACAATAGACACGACTAAAAAGCATACTACGTAAATTTACAATTACATACATTAAAATAAAGACACCACATACTTAAAACTCAGCACTTCCTAATTGCCTTATTACATTTTACTATTATTTGTGCTTTTGAGGTCTTATTTAAAGCTGCTTGTTCTGTGTGGTGGAAACGCTACATGACCACGTGCCACGGTGCGTCCCTTCCAGACTCCTGGCTCAATGAACTCACGTGCGCAGCTGGAGACGGGCATGTTTACTATTCCGTTGATTGTCTAGAGGTAAGTGATGGGGAAACTGCTGTTTAATGCAGATTCAGCGGAAACGTGTGTCCTGGGAATAGCTGTTGCCTTTGGAAAAGCACACGAGAAATAAGCAGACTCATTAGGACAGGAAGACCGTCACCCAGTCCAGAAAGGGGCCTCCTGCGAGCTGTCATTTTTGTTGTCTGCTTTTGTCTTATGTACTATGCACGCTTGTCAACAAAAATACCAGCCAGCGTCTGTACTGAGGTTTTCATTCGCTAATTGGAACTACAGGTCGGCTGCAAACACAGGACTTCAGGGAAAACCAGTGAAAGCATTCCATGAGAACCAAGGGGCCAGGGGAATGTGTGACGAAGGACATTGTGTAGCTTCTTATGATTTGCAAATTGGGTGCCACACGTTCTTTACATCAGTAAAATTTATAATAAACAGAGGCCCTGAAGGCTGAGGGGCCTGGACCAGGTTCTAACCCACACTGGAGGGAGTTTAGTTACCTGAAGTTCCTTGGGATTACGGAGAAAAAGCAATTTTCAAACTTCAAGAGACTGAGAGGCAGGAGTGGGTTTATCAGTCCATCCCACCTGGCATATCCATTAAGCCCCCTTGATGGCCCAACACCGCTCTCCTCACCACAGAATGAAATAAATGGAGAGCAAAGCTCAGGAGTCTCGACCAGGGTCAGAGAGCTGCTCCTGACAGACCGTGGTGGGCAGGATGCAATGCCAGGCTCTTCCCGCGGGGTCACCTGCTCCCTCCTGGCCGTCCCCACCGCCACCCACAGGGTCACTGGGACTCCAGCTGTTGGATGGATCCCTTCTTCAAAAGAACTGTGAGTGAGTGGATGTTCCTGCATTTTCCTCAAACCCCGTAAGAATCCATGCAGAGAGGGCGGGGCCACAGGTGGAGGCCGGGAAGGACGGGAACTCACACTGCGTGACGTTGCTGTGGCCTGACCGACGCTTAGGAGCAGCAGTGTCACCTTGGGGCTCCACGCGGCTCCTCACTGAGCTTGTTGAGGGGCGGGGGCCTGGCCCCAGGCTCGGCCGGCGCTCTGTCCTCAGGGCACACACACCCGGCCTGACTGGGTTCCCACCCAGTTAAGGACAGAATGCCAGGACCCGACAGCTTGCGGCCCTGCCCAGTCAGGCCGGACTGCCATGGCTCCTGCACACAGCGTGGCCAGACGTCCGTGCAGACGCAGATCACGCCGAGTCACGCCTGTTGTCCCAGGCAGTGGTTGGTCGTGCCCCTTTCCATCCCAAGCACATTCCGACCTGAAGGATAGATTCTCTGCTCACTGTTCATCTCACAGCCTCAGTGACCTTACGTGATGTCCCTTCTACTTGCTCTTGACCTTCTGTTTCTGTCTGCCTCCTGCGACTTCCTTTGGATCCCGTGTCCCATAAGAAGTCCATCTGGGTCATCCCAACTACACCCCGAAGCGCGGCAGTCACAACTTGAGCACTTGGTCTGAGTCACCTGCTTATGTGTCCTCGACACCAGGTCCTCACGCCTCGCAGGGTCACACACACAGTGCCCCCCACTCTCAGACCCCTGCGACGTTTTGTTGAAATTGTACAATCAAAGCAGCATAGAGAAACAAACTTGGGAAACAAGGTACCTCTAGGACCCAAATGCCTCAAAGTACCTATGGCTTCCGGCGCGTGTAAACTCAAGGGCTCTGGAGTGATGAGAGCCTTTATCTAAATTAAACATAACTGCTTTGAGGAGACTCGGCTTCCAGAAAGGAGGCTGGGAACACATCTGCCTCTACTTTTGGTGCCTGAACAATAAATTCAGGCAATTATTGCTTCAGGATTGCGACTGAGTATCCATCCATCGTGTTTAAATCCCCATCGCTGCAACCCACACTAAAGACATTTAACAAGTCACCACACACCACACTTTTTCTCCCCAATTGGGGTTATAGTTGATGTACGTAACCAGAGGGCAGAGTTCCAATCTCCTTGGAGGAACAGGCATTCAGACACCAGCGTTGTTAGACGACGTGACCTGCTGGGTAGACGGGGCTGCCTCTCACCTCAGACCAAAGCCCAGAGCGGTGCCAGCACCCGTTAGGGCCCCTGGCCACCCCCAGGGAGCTTCGTAGCAGGACAGGGGTGACGCGGGGGCTGCCGAGCGGCCGTCCTCCCATCAGCTCAGGGGCTGCAGCTTCACAAACCACACGGCCCGCGGCTGCCTGGCGACTGTCTCCTGGTGCAAACCACGCGTCGGCAGACATCGATTGGGTCCTATTATCCGTCACTCAGCTTAATTCAGCAAATTACCCTGTTCTTGTAAACACGAGCCTGATCGCGGGGAGAACTCATCGTGCCCTCTCTCTCATTTGCTCATTTCCTCAAGCATCTCTCGTCAAGCGCCCACCCTGTCCCAGGGGCCAGGCACGTGGGACAAGCGTGCTCACAGTGACTGAACAGTGGCAGCGGCTGTGAGACTGCGCTTTGGGGAAGAACAGGTGTGGGGTCCCAGGGCACGTCCTGATGCAGGGACACCTTCAGAGGGGTTTTCAGTGGAGGTGACACCACACTTACTGATTCCCTCATTTATTCTCCCAACAAGCACTGGGGCAGTGACTATGTACCAGACACCATTCCCAGCTGTTTACGTGCATGGTGTCATTTAGTCCTCACCACAGTCTCCCAAAGCAGTTATTTCCAGCCCCTCTGCCCCCTACAGATGAAGAGATGGAAGCTGAGAAGAGTCGGCATCAGGCCCAAGGTCCCGTCATTACCAAATGGCATTGCTGAGGTGCTTCACTCAGCTCTCTGACTGCAGGGATCCTTCACAAGTGCATCCTGCCTCTGCCAGAGGCTAAAATACAAGCATGTGCATAGCAGCTCAGAGAAGTGGATCTACTGAGAAGTCCTCAGATGCGGAAACTCCCAGATTCTGGGTAAATTGCTATCTCTGTCTATCTGTTATGTATCTATCATCTATCTATCTATGAAATGTTTGACTAGATTCAAAAACAGTATTGGAATTACCTAAGGCAAGGAGATAAGTGAAGCCTGTGTCCAACCACAAGGATGGTAGGAGACTACGCTGAACCCTAAGAGCTGGAGCTGCTCTGCAGGAAAGCCCGTCCCAAGGACCCAGGAAGTGGGGCGTTCATGGCAGCTCGGGGTGTCAGGAGATGGGAGCTTGGCCCCTGCTTGGTTGGGAGCGAAGCCAAGGTGCCAGGCGGGGCTTCGCAGGAGCTGTGTCCTGTGAGAAAGGGCGGGAGTGGGACTCGACCTGACAGCGAAGGAAAGGGGCCCTGAACCCTGCCTTCTCTGCTGTTGTACCAGGTAGAAAAAAAGGACGCCAATAACACTTGTCTCCGTTGGTCATTTGCAGTGACCACACTGACCTCCTGCAGTTCTGATACTCGATTTTAAATGGCCTCCCCTGTGATGACTCTGAGAAATCAAAGCGATTTCAGGTTGCCCGTTCCTCCTGGCACATGGCACTTACAATACAATCTTTGTTTTCTGGAAAAATAAATTCTCAATCCAAACTCCTCAGAATTTCCACAGATTAAATTCAGACAAACATGAAATTGAAAAACAATTAACTAAAAATAAATGTAAAATAAAAATTTACCAATACACAAGGAACAAGCCACCAGAAGTAAGGGACAACATGAAAAGAGGGAGAGATTTAGCTCCCCCCTCATAGACTTTAGATATTTAACTATTAGTAAATGGATGGCAAATAATTCTCTATGAAAAATTTAAACATTGAAACATGATATTTGGGAAATGAACAAGAAGGAATAGACTATATAAATGAGCAGACAAATGTTATTATAAATAATAAAAGTTCTGAAAATTAAAACATAGTAGCTAAAATGAGAAGTACAATGGATGAGTTAAATAGCTGATTAAATACAGTTAAACAAAGAATCAAAGAACTAGAAGATATATCAGATAAAATTGCCATAACGTGACAGAGAAAGATGAAATTAAATATTTGACAAAAGGTAAAGAAATACAGAAAATAAACCAGAACGTCTGACATACATGCAACCAGAGTTCCAATAAGAGAAAAGGAGCAAAATAAATAATTGAAGTGAAAATGGCTGATCTTGTATTTTTTTCCAGATCTTAGGAAAGGCATGAATCCACAGGCACAAAAACCAAAACACAGAACCAGGATACATAAAAAGGAAATTACACCTAGACCCATAATGGTGAGACTGCATAATATGTAAAGATCCTAAAACTCTCTACAGGGAAAAGGGAGATCACCCAAAAAGCATTAACAATTATATTTACAGCAGGGTCCCAAATAGCAATAATGGAATCTAGAAAAATTGTGACTAATATCTTCAAATTGCTAAGAAAACATCAAGGTTAGCCTATAATTCTGTGACGAATAAAGTGTAAGGGGGAAGTAAAATGTTTTCAGAAAGAAAACACAAATAGAGCTTTACCAAAAGAACTTTTAACATGGGCTTTTACAATAAAGAAAAATGACCCCAAAATAAACATGAGATACAGGAAGAAATATTGACCAAAACCTTGATGAAACGTGAAAGAAGAACACGAGAGGTAAGAATAAACGCTGAGCACACTCATGAAATGTGGGTAAACATGAACAAATAATGATAAGTCATTTGTGATAATTAATAATAATATCTAACTTATGAGATTTAAAAATAACAATACATAGTCTACTTAAAATAATGAAAAAAGGAACTTTTATTGTGGGTTGCAGGATAAGACATTGGTCAAATGCCTCTGTGTTGTTCAAAAATAGTCAAGTTATTGACTCCGTTTGACATTTATAATGATTATTAGGTCTGGTAAATTTTAATTACAATTCCAAAGTATAAATGGGAAATCATGGAAGGAAAGAAAAGTTAGCCAATCTGAAAAAAGATAAGAAGAGAGAAACTATGACATAGAAAAGCTGGTAAATAGTAAACACAAACTCCAACAGTCCTAATGATTCCGTGAACACCAGTTATCCCAATAAATGTGAATGAAGAAACTTAAATGTTTAAAATATGAAGATTGCCGAAATGTATCACAAGAGGTACAACTATATGCTGTAAACTAGCTACAAAGTTGAAACAAAAGGAAACAGATTAGATGGAGTTGAAAAGACACGAGAAAAAAATATACACCCAGCAGACACTCCCTGGGAGAAAGCGGGAGCAGCTTTGCTGGCACGAAAACACACGTGAACAAAATTATCAGCTGGTACTTCTTCCATGGGTGAGGGAGGCGCAGTAGTTCTAAGTTTGTGGGCCTCTGAGGAGATCGCTTCTACACACACACACACATGCGTACACACACACATGCGTACGTACACACACATCGTACGTACATACACATCGTACGTACACACACATCGTATGTACACACACACATCGTACGTACACACATCGTACGTACATACACACACACACACACACACGCACACCCCAAATGACTGGGGCCAGACGTCCAGTTGGGAGTCATGTGGTGGGTTCTCAAGGGGCCTGATAACTAGTGACAACTGCACCTGTCAGGGTCATGGTGAGGCCAGGCCGAGCGCCCAGGAAGCTGGGTGCTGAGCTCCAGACTCTCGACTCTCCTGCTGCAGGACAGATGCCAGTGGGCCGGAAACAGGAAGACTGTGTCTTCTCCCATATCCCGCCTCCCCATCTCCCACCAGGGCCTCCCACAAGCAGGACCTAAGGAGAAGCCGCTACAAGGTCGTCACAGAGCTTGACCCTGGCTCCCAGAGCAGGGGCCAGAGGGTGGTGACCTGAGAGGCAAATGGGCAAATACTCAGCACAGGACACTCTCCAAAGCTTGCAGCAAAGCTTCCGCTTAATAAAATGCAAACTCGTTTCATTTACAATCATGCATGAGAGGGAAGAACTCCCGTATCACTATTTTTACGTGAGAACTTGTAGACAGCGTGATAAAATAAGGTCAAAGATGTAAGAAAGGGTGAGGGACACGTCGTTATTTGGAGGCATTACAGGTGTATAAGTAGAAGCCCTGATGGAGTCTATGAAAACGGTTCAAACTGGTACGCAGTTAGTAAAGCGCTAGATATCAGGCCACAAATATGCAAACAAACACAATTACTCTTATAAATTGGCAATGCTTAAAAGGTAAGTTTTAAAGATATTTATATTATAATAATAACAATATAAGGTGCATAGGAAGAAATCAAACTAAATGTGTGCAAAACCTCATGTGAAACAACGTATACATCTTTATGGAAAACGGAAATGTATTGAAAGATATTCCATATTTATGGGGAGGAAGATTCAATATTTGAAGGTGTCAGATCTGCCTACACGGAGACTCACTGGAAATGCCAGTGCTGATCTCGGCAGGAATTGACAAGATAATTCTAACCTTTCTACGGAGGAGCAAGAACAGACAGGTGCTCCCAGAGCCGACATTGAGCGTCATAAACCCACAGTCACGACCAGCGTGGTGTTGGTGCGAGGACAGAAAAGGCCGCTGGAGCAGAGCACAGAGCCCAGGAGAGGGTGCAGGGTGGGCACGGCCCTGCCGCTCAGCGAGGGAAGGAAGTATTCAGTATTGATTCAGGACAGCGATTTATCCACATGGACCAAAGGGACACAGAGGAAAAGAGAAGAGATTTTCACAATGTTAAAAGCATCAATTATACTTTCAAAGAATTAAAAGTAAGAAGCATGGCTATAAATATTTTCAAAAAAAAAACACACGATAGGAATTCATGAATTGCTTTAAAAAGACACCAAAGCACTAACCATAAAACATCTTAGAAGTAAAAACCTTTGTTTATGAAATAACACCATTAAAAAGCAGGAGAAATGCCATGAAATGTGATAATTTATAGTGAGGAGCGGTATCCGGAATAACAATCTATAAATTCATAGGAAGAAGACGTGCCAACCAAGGAAAACTGGAGACAATGCATAAAACATATTTCACAAAATCAGATAGATTAATAGCCAATAAACATTTTAAATGATGGCAAAACTTGTTATTTGAGGGAAAGCAAGTTAAAGACACACTGAGATCGGTATCGCCCACGAGGTTGATAAAATTAAAAAGGCAGAGAATACCAGGTGTTGGTAAGAATGAGAGGAAGGAGAATATTTGCCCGCAGCTGGTGGGCTCGTGCGCAGTGAGACAACACAGTGGGAAGCAAGACTCCGACCCCTGCAGGGCTGCTGTGTGCGTCCCTCTGCTCGGCGACCCGGCCGGCATAGCCCCCAGCACCACTGGCGGTGGAGGGTGGGTCGGGAGATGGTGTCCACAAGCCTGGTGCCCTGCCAAGGATGGGGTGCAGCCCAGCCAGGAGGAGGAGGTAACCACGCTGCAGGGCGATCGTGCAGTGGGGTGCACACCTCAGAGACAGGGCACACACACGAGGGTGAATCTCAAAATCCGCACTGGAGGAAGAGGGAAGTGACACAGGGTGCAGAGAGAAATGTCACCTGTCAACAAGTCCTCAGACTGAAAACTGTACAATATGTCTTTTAGGGAGGGCCCCATATAGAGTAAAATATGATGAAAAAAGTAAACCTCATGTTAAATGAAGAAACAGTGGTGTTTACCCTGGACAGCTGTCCAGAGGGACCGAAGAGGAAGGTGGGGTGGGGATTCAGTGTCTTCCCCTGATGGCAGAGGCATGGCTGTTTGTCTTATAACACTTTTACCAGGTATATTGCATGTGCACGTGCATTGATTTTTAATGGAATGGAGGTAAGAGTTTGTAATAAAAACAAATGCATAGCAAGTGAAACAAGTCCTCTAAAACTGACATGATTCCTGGCCACTTTCTCTGGGTTGCGGGCTCTTCTTACCATCACAAGAGCCCAGGAGGGGAGTAGCCTTGCTGTTCCCATTTCACAGATGAGAAAATTGAGGCGCCAACTAGGACATGGAGGCTCAGGCTTGCCGTGCAGCCTGCACCTTCACCACTGCAGTACTATGTCCTAGAATGAAATGGGACGGTGCTCCAAGTCTGGAGGTAGAGTTGTGCTAGCCCTGGGAGGGCCACAGAAAAGTGTGTGTCACTTCTTCCAGAGGCGGCCCAGGAGAAAAGACTGACACATGGCAGGTCCAGTTCTGTAGGCCCACAGTTCTCACTGGGCTAACATCAACGTGTGGGCAGGGCTGCCGTCTTTCCAGGGGCTTAAGGGGAAAATCCGTTCCTTGCCTTTCCCGGCTTCCAGGAGTGCCCACGTTTCTTGGCTCGTGGTCCCTTTCTCTGTCTTCCAAGCCAGCAATGATAAATCGAGTCTCTCTCACATTACATCACTCTGCATCTTTTCTCTTCCACTTTTCAGGAGCCTGGTGTTTGCATGGGGCCCAGCAGATTAACCAGGACAATCCCCGTTGGCTACAGTCAGCTCATTACTAAACGTCATTCCATCTGTAAGCCAAGCGTTCCTTTCACGCTGTATATAGCAGGAAACTCACAGGTTCCGGGACTAAGGCACAGGCATGGGGTGGGGGTTCTCATTCTACCCACCCCCAGGTCAGCTGTGTCCCTCAGCACACCTTTCTAACTTTTCAGAATCCCAGGGATGCACCTGCCATCTACCTCCTCCCTCGGGAGGGTGACAGAGCGGGGACCTGCCTGTGGACCAGTCTGCTCACCCCAGTGCCTCTGTACGGAAAGCCGGACTCTGCAGGCATAGCAGAGGGAGCTCGCACGGCCTGTCAGTCGTGCTTGCAAGCGTGTGGCAGCGATACACGCAGAAAGAGACCTGCATCAGCTCTGGGTACCTCCTTCCGTCTTGTGTTCTGGGGCTATGGGAAGGGTGGGGTGTAGAGGCTGAGCCCCCCAGGGAAGAGCAGGAGCAATCTCTGCCCAGCACGTGAGGGACCCCAGGGGGTGTGGGGTGAGATGGGAAGTGAAGGCAGCCTCAGACAGGGAAAGGGGTTTGGGTGCGTGAGCCATGGGTGCAGAAGCTTCTTGCCTCTGAAAGAGCCATGTCCAAGAACCGAAAGCTTCACTCACGTCTCTGTGTGAGTCACTTGAAACATTCATCCTGCAAACGTCCCAGACTTTCCTGTGCCCCTGTGTGCTCTCTGTGTGACCGTCTCGTGGTGAGGTGCCAGGCCTCTCCAGAGTCCCCACCCCAGATGAGGGTCCAGCTGCTCCAGGTTCAGCCTCGGGGGAGGCAGGGTGGCCGGGCCAGTCCGGGAACGCGGATAACGGTTCCATTTAGTGCTCACTTGCCTCCCCCATCCATTTCTCTTTAACCAGTTTACAAGTCCTCCAAATTGAATCGTGAACTCTTTAGGAGAGAATTGTGTTGCCTCTTTTTCTTCCATGCGCCATTCAGCCCAGGGCCCATCACTCAATATGTGCACAAAGCTGGTGGGACCAGGGGTGGAAAGAAAGCCATGCTGATCCCAGCGCCCCAACCAGCTGGAGGTGTGACTGCAGAACGCCTGACTTGTCTGGGCCTCCCCTCCGTCCCGGCCCAGGGAAGCCCTCCCCAAAACACCCCATAGTGGCAGATCGATTCTTTTGAAGTAAACTTACTGAGAAAGTCCTAATGCCAGAAGAACACACTGTAACCTCTCTGTCCCGCTTAAAGCAGGAGATACATCGCCCGCGTGCAAGGCACCCTCCCTGCACCTCAAGGTGGATGGTGATTCCTTTATCATTAGAATGAAGAAGCCAGAGCCAAGAGTCCCTGTAAACAAACCCTGTTGCCTCTTTGTGACTCAGCACCGGTGCCCAAACCTTGCTTCCACGCCTCACTAATGAATTCCTTTCTGAGGAGCACTGACTTTTGTTGTCCTGTCAGTTCCTCAAATCTGTGTTGTTTCTTTCCCCAAAAAAGTATAAAAATATACCTGGTTTGATCATTTCTTCAATACTCATTTTATGAGCTGAGAGCATTTGAGACTGTCTCATGTGCATGTATTAAACAGTTGTTCTTCTGTTAATCTATGTGTCAATTTTGTTATTATTGGTCCAGCCATAAGAACTAAAGAAGGGTAGAGGGGAAGCTCTCCCCCTCCCGACCCCGCTGGCGCACCCCTCCCAGCTGCAGCCTGGCCGACCACACACAGGAGGGGGCACAGGCGTGGGGCCCGTCACTGTGGAAGCCGGGTGCCTGGACGCCCAAGGTGAGGTTCATGGCCAGCGGCATGGGCACCACGTGGGAGCAGAATTGCCGTCCCCAGGGCCTGATGTGACCACAGCCCAAGGCCACCTGCATGCACGTTAGAGTTCCAGGGGCCTGCATCCCATCCCAGGACTTGCCCAAATGTCGTAAGAGTCCCTCACTAGCTTGTTGAATGGATGAGTCCAGGACCTCGACTGTGGTGATTCTGGGTCTGGGGAGGGGCCACACAAAGTGCCACAGAGGTGGCACCTCACACAGCTCACATTTGTCTTCTCCCAGGTCTGGAGGTGGGAAATCCAAGGAGACAGTGTGAGCAGAGCTGCTTCCTTTGGAGCCCCGTGAGGGAGAATCTGGTCAGGCCCTTTCCTTTGTTTGTAGAAGGCTATCTTCTGCCTACATCGCTCATGGCATCTGTCTATGTCTGTCTGTGTCTGAATGTCCCCTTTTTATCAGGACCCAGTCACATCGGACCAGGGCCCCTGCTCCTGTGTGACATTATCTTAACTAGTGACACCTGCAATGATCCTCTTTCCAAATAAGATCCTGTTGAGAGGTTCTGGGGGGAGGAATTCGATGCATGGATTTTGGGCAGACACGGATCAGGACCTACACACCTGTTTTTAGTGACTGTGCTATGGAATTTTGAGGCTCAGCCATCTGGGCACCGCTGGACGTGGCAGCTGAGGGCACTGGGCAGAGGGGGCAGTGGGCAGAGAGGGCTGCTGTGCCAGGAAGCTCGTCTCCAAGGCCCAGACCTGCAGTCCCTCCCACCAGGGAGGGCAGCGTGGGTGACTGTCATGCGGGGGACCCTGCTCGCTGCGCCATTTGTCGTGCAGGGAGGCCTGCGGGGTCTCTGCTCCCACTCCCCACACAAGAACGCAGGACATGGTGAGGCCAAAAAGGAACACCCACGGAGCCATAGGTAGGGGAGTCATACCACTATATTCTCTCTGGCGGCACTATACTCTCACTGGAGGCTGGATCCACACTGTCCGCAAACCGCCATCCACGCTTGCCAGCCCAGCCGCCATCTTCCTGCTAGCCCCCATTCTCTCTCTCTCCCTCTGCTAGCACAGCCACAGCAGTTATATTAGTGGCCATTGGCTCACTGGTTACAGCTGACGGCCAACTAGCCACAGCTGATGGCCATGCAATCACAGTTGATGGCCATTTACTACCTGAGCCAGGCACCTGTCTATCTGAGGCTGAGAGCCTGAAAACTACTTTCTGGGGCTCTGCCCCCACAGTGACACATCATTTACAGGGACCGCCTGCCCTGCTGGGGGCTGCAAAGTGCCTCTTCTTTTCCTTCTCTGCTGTTCTGTTCCTAGAAAAACAAAACAGGTCCTTCAGAGGGGTCCCTGGGGTCTTGTTGCTGTCGGGGGCTGTGTGGGAAGGCACTGCACCCGGGATGCCTACCAGCAGCCAGTGGCCCTCATTCGGCTGTGCCCGTCACCTGCCGTGGCCCACGTTTGTCCAAATGTGTGTGTTCTTCCTACACTTGCAGTCAGCTTTGTAAGCCCTCGCACACCTGGGAGCTTAGCTGGCCCTTTGTGTAGGAAGACACCTCCTTCATCGGGAACGAGGCTCCTGTCGTAGTGGGAAGAGCTGGGGCCGTGGGAAGGAGATGGATTGAGTTCACACCGCAGGCCTTACACACAAGATACGCCCTGGTGCTGGCGTTGGTGGGAGGGACATGCCCAGCTGAAGGTGACTTAACTCTCAGTGTGAGGACCCCACTGTGCCGGCCGAACGTGCAGGAAATAAAGGTGCCCCCACGTGCTGTGCCTGCCCCCGTCATCTCCCCCTCGCCAGCTCTTTGTCCCCTAAGCTCTCGGGCTCACTTCTCAAAGTTGGGTTCATTTTCCTCTGCCCTCCTAGATTTCCACTGAAAGCCAAACCAAGTCATTGCTTGAACTGGAATATTTTATCAGCCCTTAGGTGATATTTATAGTCCAACGATTTCCAGAGACGCGGCATAGACACCGGTAATCTAGACGAGGACGGGGGACATAAAGCCTGCTTTCAGGGGCTCAGGCGGGAATTCCCGGCCCAAACCACAGGGAGGAATGTGGCCAGGTGTCCCCCTGCACCAGCTATGAAGGGAGCTTTCAGACAGGAATGAATACAGGGAGAAGAGCTCCTGCCTGAGAAACAAGGCTTTGAAATCATTTGCAGAACAAAGAATGACAGGAGCCGTTACAAAAGATCCTTATCTAATCTCCGCAGCCAGCCCTCCTGATAACTGCCGCTGTTCCTCTTTGTGGAGAGCGTGTTCAGAGGGAATGAGCTGTTTCTGGAATAACAGCCCGTAATTGAGATCGCCCATTAACAGACGCCCGTCCTCTGTAGTCCCGGACTCTGACTCTGCCTGCCGCCTGCTCTGTGCTTCCTCAGGGCACGGTCAGCACTGAGCGGTCAGCGTGAAGACCGGGCTGACACCCTACCAAGCTCTTCCACTGGGTCTTAACTAAACGGTTGAAGACGGTGGCGCACGTGCCAGGTGCCCCTGAGACGGTGGCGCACGTGCCAGGTGCCCCTGAGACGGTGGTGCACATGTGTCACACACTCCTTTATGTCCACAGGGAGTTCTGGAGGTGCGGTTGTCACCTCAGTGCGTCAAGGTGTGGGAAGGGGTGACAAGGCTGTCCCCACTGGCTAACATGAGTCCCTTAAGGAAATACTACAGTTGTCCAGAGACACTCTGGTAATTCAGGTAAAGATGCAAGCCAGGTGTCTCCCTCAGGTGCTGCACTGATGGCCACACACATCTATGACCTTACAGTCCAGGTATTTCAAGCAGAAAGGAATTGAGTAGGGGGGTTCTGGACGGGCTGGGGTCACAGCCAGGCGACTATGTACGGTGACGTGCCCCGGTGGCTGCCATCAGGAGCCAGACTGAGACCCCACGACTGTCCATCACACCCACAAAGCCGGGACTGGAGGCGGTCAGGCCACGTCGTCTGGCTGTGACGGCTGCCCAGACACTTATGTCGTGTGAACTTGCTTGTTAAAAGTGGGGGCAGAAGCAGGACTCCGTTTTTCCAATTCTAAGTGAGGGAATCAAGTGGCAGTGATGTCACTTTTAGCTTTTCAGCTGCTACTGGAAAGAGGGTGCGATGGAGGCTGTGGAAGCTGAGGCTTGGCACCGCCGTGGTGCGTGGTGCAGACACTGGAGCTGACATGGCACAGGAGGGAGGGTGGGGCGCTGGCACACGCCCAGTATGTGACCCCCGCACTGACGTGCCACTGGCAACATCCCTGCGAGGCCCGGGGGTTAGGTTCCCTCAGTGCCAGGGCGCTGGCCACCCCCTGTGTGTGCTCTGTGCCTCACTGGTCAATTCAGGGCTAATCGTGATGCGTCTTTAGTAGTTGAACGAAGACCCACAGCCGGTTTTACCCAGGAAATGGAATCGCTATCTCACAGTGGTCCTGGCGAGATGGCAAAGGCTGGCGCCTGGGGAGAGAAGCAGATACGCAAAACCAGTTCACCCCCTTGGGCCTCTTGCACAGTAAAGCCAACATGACCTGTGACGGCATTCCATCTGTCTGGGGCCTCAGACCTCTGACATCCTCAGGGTCTTCGGTGAGAAGGGGACATCGGCGCAATTAACCAGGACAGGCAGCCCTGACTGAATCAGGGCTGGAGCCTGGGAAACACGGGGTCGCCTACCTCACTGGATGGTGATGACACTCCCACAGGTGGGCAGGAAGCAGAAGGTGCCACAGAGGCTACGGTGGTGCCCAGTCTCCAATATGCTTCCTGTGCGTCCTGCACTCGCGGGGTTTGTGCCTGGGACAGTCGTCGAATGCAAACATGAGCATTAAAACGCTTCAAGATTCTAAGTAAACAAGACCTGCCCCTAAGTGCTATTTGGGGCCGATTCTGCCCCCTGTAGGATAAAAGGCCTGCAGCTTTCTCAGAAGATGACATTTCAAGTGAATTACGGAATATATTTTCTTCTGTTTAAAAAAATGAAGAAAGCTTCCCTGCAGTGTGTGTACCTTTTGTGAGCCGGATCGGAGCTGCGTGCAAACAACCCAGCATCCCCGACAGTTTGCTTGGAAAGTGCCGATGCCTCACGCTGTGACAGACAGCCCTGAATACTTACAAGTCAACACACGTCTCGTGCACCTACTATGAGCCCAATCGGCTCTGGGCCCCGAGGAAGATACTTTTTGTAAAGAAACAAGAAACCAAAACACTGGAAGTGAATGAACCGATGGCATTGGATGACCGTGAAGTGACAGGACAGACACACATACGTGAGTGTTGCCTTTCCAAGGCCTTCTCTGGAAGGAAGGGGGCCTCCCTCTTGCCTGGGTCACACCAACGCCCGAGGAGAATTCTGCGGATTTCCACTGAGACCACAGTTACTGACCTCGGACTGATTCTGAGGGTCTTTCTCAAAGAGGCGTCCTGACTCTGGGTAGTTTCTTAACCTGGGGCAGGCATGACCAGCACTCACTGACGCCCAAGCCTTTGTCCCTGTCCAGCCCCCAGCACTGCAGTGATACAATGTCTGGGTGACCAAAGGGCCGTACCTGAAGGTAACAGGTGTCATTTGCTAAGTCGCCCTCCCACCCCTGGGAGCCCAGAGCAGGCTCAGCTCTGATGGCCCAGCCCGGGACGGCAGACCTCCCCCCACCGGGGCCCCTCGCAAGGGTGCAGAGGAGCCAACAGTCGTGAGTGTATGTGCGTGTGTGTGTGTACGACACAAAGAGTCCACGGCGACTTCTTGTATATGATGGTTTTCTGATCATTTCTTGGTTCTGTCATATGGTGAGTCGTTGTCACCGTTGTCCGTTTGCTCAGTTTATCTTTTTCCTTCCGTATTGAAATACACATATCATGCTGAAAAATATACAACGTTGTAGTAGTTTCAAGTGCACAATATAATTATTTCACACTTGTGTACATTGTGAAATCACCACCGTGAGGCTAGTTATCGTCCATTTCCTCCCATATTGCAGACTTTTCCTCGTGATGCAAGCTTTTCAGCCCCACTCTCTCAGCACAGCTATTGTTTTACTGCAGCACAATCTGACTTTTCCTGGCAGTACACGTCTCACTCCCTTTACCCTTGGACACCAGTTTGCCAGCCGTGCTCCTCACAGAAAGGTCTAGAATGTCCAGGTAGGGTGCGGGGTGCCGATCAGGTGAGTCTGGTTTTGTTTTCACTGAGTTTCTTAGATGTTGTTCTTAGAAAGATGTGGAAATTGGTTAACCTGACTGTAGGAACATTCTAGAAAAAGAGAGATCCTGCACTGCACTGCGGGAGGGTTCTTTCCTCCTTCCCTCCCTCCCTCCTTCCCTCCTTCCCTCCTTCTCTCTCTCTCTCTCCCCACCCCGACCCTACTGTCCCTCCTTCCTATTTTTTACTAAATGAGAAGCCATGTGACCAAGGGTAGAATGAAGTTGCTGTGACGTCACATCTTGGTTTGCGCCTGGCTCAGTGGTCGTCCTGAGTGGCCCCGGGCTGACCATTCCGTTGGCTGAGCCTGTTTCCTCCTTAGTGAGATGAGGGCACCGACAGCACCTCTGTAAACGGAAACTGATAAGACTGGGCACACACGGCCCCTGGCACCGGTAACCTGGACCCAGCAACTGCCATCCCCCAGCAACCCACACGATCGAGGTCCAGGGCTGCGTCCTAAGAGGTCCCAACACCCAGGAGGCAGGGTCGCTGAGACTGGCCAGAGGAGAGGAGGTGGGCAGTGGATGAAGATTTCTTTGCGGCCGGGAGACAACTGGCTTTTCATAAGATGGAGACTTTCAGCCACATAAACTCTTCCAAAAACCTTGCTTATATTTGCAAGATGTATGAAACGGAATAAAAGTATCCAAACAAGCCTGACTCAAAAGCTCGCCTCTGACTTAAGCCGTGGATTTCAGTTTGCACTTTGCAAACCCTGCCCGGAGTTATATCTTGGAGTCACTTTGCACAATCCTGCTCTTAGAGTAATTTTCTAAAAGAGAAAATGCCTAAAGCAAATCTCATTCAACAGTGGTTTCCTTTGCTCACCGTCCCCATCTCCTGAGACAGGGGACAGGGGCGTCCTCCACCCACCTCACTCCCTCGTGGGGGCGGCAGGAGGCACGGGGACGGAGGGGGTCAGAGTCTGTCCTGAGCTGCACGTTACGGCCTTCTCAGCCGGGCCTGTGCACCCACAGACCTGCCCCTGCACTCACCCCCCTCCCGTGCACACAGAGGTTGGCCTTGGAGCGGGCTGAGGAAATTGGTTCACTGTTTTAAATGCAGGTGTGTATTATAGCTGCTCCTGGAAGAACGCTGGGTAAACTCAGAGCTCAGAGGGCTGTGAGCGACTGGGTTGGGAGGCACGGGCACGACACCTCCTTGCCTGACTTCAGGTGCCTCCTGCTCGTCACAGACGCCTGGAGGGCAGGGGTGCCCTCTCCTGCTGGCATCCCCCCTGCAGGGAGGCCGTGGCCTGGTCGGTGCCCAGTGGGTGCAGGTGAACGGAGTGACATGTCATGTCCAGCCCCTCTCAGGCTGACCCCTGTCAGTGGAACGGAGGCCTCCCTCGTCCCATGCTGACTGCACGCTGCCCAGCCCCCCGTGAATGGGTCCTGGCTGTTTCTGGGGCACCCAGAGCAGGAAGCCTGCTGAGTTTTGCAGGACGCCTCCAAGGACCTCCTTCCAGTCAGGTGGGCTCTCTCGTTTCCTGTAATAACAGTGCTTGTTCCTGTTCCCTGTGCACAGTTACTACCCCAGCCTTGGAAAGACTCAGAGAGCAGTGGGCGCCGAGTCTGTCCCCACCCTGGAGGACCCGGGAGCTCTCCCACCAACACGCAGAACGGCTGCAATGGGACCCCGTCGGGTGGCGTCTCGCTCCCTCGCTCAGCAGGTGCTGGAGGGCGTCCCCGGCTCTTCCAAGTCCTCTGTCCTCTGGGCCCCGCACACCATGCTTCCCTGCCTCTCCCTTCCTCATCCGAGCTGCCCTGCCAGCTCTTCCTCAGCTCAGTGAACCCAAATGTGGGCGTCCCGGGGCTCAGCGCCCCTCCTCTGCTCTGTGCCCACTACCCGGGGCTGTCTCGCCCAGCCGGGGTTGTCAGCACACCCACACCTGTGTGTCCAGGCCACGCGTCCTCTGCCCTCCCGTCTTGTCTTCCTGTGGACGCACCTGCACATTCCTCAGACGGGAAAGTTCAGGGGACATCTTGGTGTCACATGTGTTTCCCCTCAAAACCCGCTTCTGCTCATCCTCCTGCCTCCGCAGAGGAGAAACAGTTCTTTCAAGTTCTTGGCCTCAGTCCTGGGGTGACATCAAATCCTCTCTCCCTCCCTCCTCGTCGGTCCCTGATCAAAGCTGCCATCTTGGTATTGGAAGTCCAGCCACCACCGGGACCAAACGCAGGGAGCAGCTCCTAGATTCGTCCCACCGGCCCTGCTGGTCCCCTGCTCCCACCGCCCATGTCCCCCCAGCCTTCCTCCATGGCGCCCCCCAGAGGGTCTGTCCTGGTCAGCTCGGGCGGCTGCCACAAACACTGCAGGTGGGGCTTAAACAAGGCACTTGTTTCTCAGTCTCAAGGCTGCAGTCCGACATCTTGGCACTGGCTGGCATGACTGGGCGGTGCCGTCCTCTTCTGGGTCAGACACGTGCCCCTGTCCTCACAGGGAAGGGACAGGGAGCTCGAGGGTCTCTTCATGAGGGCTCCATCCTTGTGCCTCATCGCCTCCCGAAGGCCCCCCTGCTGACACTGTCACTCTGGGTGTTAGACCCTGGACATGTGAATTTAGGGGACACACATTCAGAATACATCAAGGGCCTCCTCTAAGAATTTGGCTGAAATCCTGTTGTCGTTAACAATAACGAGCTGACCCAGCTGTGTCCTCTGGGCGTGCAACCATGCCAGCCCACAGTAGGCACGCGCCAGCCCACAGTAGGCACGCGCCTTATGTGCCCTGGGTGGTGGGTGAGCCCCACACGATTCTGTGAGCCCCGACGGTCAGGCCCATCGCTCAGGGCATGTGCTCACTGGGCATCTGCTGAGTGGAGGAGAGAATGTACATCGTGTGGCTCGCAGACCTGCCCTGGGCACACACTCCGAAGGGGGGCATGTGGGGGCTGAGTGTGAGGGTCTCGGGGTGTCTGCAGCCCAGTAGGGAAGTGCAAGTACAGAGAAAGGGGGAGTGAGACAAAGACTCCTCCCGTGGAAACACGGGTCCTGAGAGCAAGGCTGTCCGTCCCGGACACTGAGGGGCTTCCAGCCTTTAGGGGTGGGTGACAGGTGCCTGTTAGATAAGCGAGGTAGGAGGGGGAGGGGGGAAGGAGGGAGGGAGGGAGGGAGGAGGAGGGAGGAGGGAGGAGGGAGGAGGGAGGAGGAGAGGGGGAGGAGGGAGGAGAGGAGGGAGGGAGGAGGGAGGACGAGAGGGCTGATCCTCTGGAAGCCCCACGTCCTCCCTGCACCCTGATTTCACAGCGGACCCCTCACTAGGACACTCTCTCGGAAGGTCTAGCCTTTCCGAAGACATTTCAGAGTTTCCTGGGAGAAGCCTCACTCGGGAGTGGATTCAATCTGATAACTGCAATCTCATATCTGTGAGCTTCTCTCCCTTCGGGAAACACGAGCCAACACTTTTAGCTGGTGACTGTGTGATTTCTGAGCACTGCCCCCAAGTAACCTCATTTAAAAACCATCTGTGCTGCATGCTACGGACATTACTCTCTCTCTTACCCCTGGGAGAGGTGTGTTTGCTGTTTCTTAAGTAAATAAAAAGTGTGTTAAACATTAAGAGGGAGTCGGGGGTGGAAACCAGGTTTCTGGATTGGCCGTGTAAGAACAATGGATTTTGCTCCCCAGGGTGCAGCTGGAGGGACAGCCTGCTTCACAGCTGGTGAGGGGCCCAGTGCCCAGTGAGCCCGGGTGAGGGGGCCCAGTGCCCAGTGAGCCCGGGTGAGGGGGCCCAGTGCCCAGTGAGCCCGGGTGAGGGGGCCCAGTGCCCAGTGAGCCCGGGTGAGGGGGCCCAGTGCCCAGTGAGCCCGGGCGAGGGGGCCCAGTGCCCAGTGAGCCCGGGTGAAGGGGCCCAGTGCCCAGTGAGCCTGGGTGAGGGGGCCCAGCACCAGTGCCCAGTGAGCCAGGAAAGCGAGCAGGGATGGGGTGGGAGGAGCATTGCTAAATAACCAGTAAGACCCTTTTAATTTTGGTTCCAATATAGAAATTTTACTTGTAAATAAGCCAACCTGTGGAGACCTGCATACACTAAATAGATACGTAAATAAAATAAAGCCAACAAGCAGCACGCCCAGGCTCCCTAGCTGCAGCACTGGGCCACTTCCCTCCCTCTCCCAGCCTCCGTTTGCTCATTGGAAGAAGCTGGAAGTGCTTCCTGCCGCCCAGTGCTGCCCAGGGGACTCAGTGTTTCTCACATAAATAAAATAGTCCTTATGAGCAATGGCAGAACCCAGGCAGTCGTTAGGAGAAGGTGGCCCTGTGTGGGCTGTCTCAGAGTGCCAGGGATTCACACACCCCGGCCAGGTGCCGCCTGCTGCAGACAGGTGTGGGGCTAAGCAATAGGCTGGTGTCCCCAGGGAAGGGCCTCCCTGGCTGAGGACAGCCCTCTGCCCAGGAGCCAGCCAGCCCTGTGCTGTGACATCCAGAGCCAGGAGCCAGAAGCGGCAAGGCTTTGGTCGGCTCTCAAACGTGACCCACACCCAAGGGCGTCATCCCCAGCTCTCCACACCAGTCTCTCTGCTGAAGGCAAAACCTCTGAAAACAAACAAGTGGAATTTGCTAAGAAGCTTTGCCACAGCTTTACCTTCATGGATTTGCTGGCTTTCTCTCGGGCGGCAAACCCTGGATGATTGTCCGCCGTAGAGCGTGGACACACGGTGTCTGCCCCAGGCACTCAGGACTGTTTGTGCCCTGGCCCCCTGCACACTGGCTGTGTAGGCAAGACCGGGATTCTCCTGGGCTTCTCCCCCCGGCTTTCCCACTGCGGCTGATTGGGGAAGCCTGGAAACAAACGTTCCCGGGGGTCCCTGTGACACTACTTTGTCACAGCAGGCATTCATGTCAGCTGGCTTCTCTCTCCAGCTCCCCCTTAACCCTGCTGGGGCAGGGCCTCGCTCCACACACTGGTGGCTGCCCACTGGGGGACGAGGCCTTTGCTCTCTGGGGAACCACAGTGATGCCGGGACACTGTCGAAATTCAAGGCAAGGAGAAAAGACAGACATTTCAGCCGGACTCAAGAATCTTTCTCTAATAGGCTGAAACGTGGCAGGCGCTGTCTTAGAAACTGGATAAGGTACTGAACACAGAGCCAGGAAAAGTGGGATCACATTGGAAATAACTCTGACAACATGACTTTAAACACATCACGTGACCGTCTCCTGCCGTCTCGGCGTAAGGACACCTCCCCGTGACTACTGGAGAGGCCCTTGGCTCCTTCAGCAAACATCCCGTGGCATCTCCTGCAGGCAGGTGCTGGGACCACGTAAGCCAGAGCACCCAGTGGAAGGAGGGGACCAGCAGAGGGACAGCCACACAGCGTGCCATCAGAGGGCAGTGATGCCGGCTCGGCTCAGACCTGGGGAAACCACCCAGGGACCCTGAGTGCAAGGATGCAGTCTTATCCACCTCCTTGTATCGGGACCGACCGTGCAGTCTAACACACCAGGCGAAAAGTTCTTGAGCAAATGGATTAAAGACTGTGGAAGCTTCTAAGGAAAAGATGCTGGCATCTGAGCAGCTGGCAGCGTGCTACATGCAAAAATCATGGACGGGATGCAGCAAGTGCACTGTGTTCAAAGTGTCAACTTCTCAGTGTGTCCAAGGGCCATGGGGGTGGGTCCGTGTGGCAGTGAGAAGCAAGGCAGGAACGCTGCATGTCACTGCTGGGCGGAGAGCATCGCTGCAGGGCAATCGGTAGCCGTCCCCTTGGTGACTCCGCTGTTTGTCAGGGAAACAAAATCTTGTGAGTTCCACCTCCTCCTGGCCTCTGGGGAGCAGCCGCAACTCCCCAACAGTTACTGCGTTTCTGGACACCGATTCCTCCTTCAGAGCTGCCCTGGAGGACCTGGCCACCCACCGTGCTTGGCACCCAGTTTCTGTTCTTGTAGCACGTGGGGAACCCTTATCGTGTCCCTCCATGTAATGTCCAGTCACCGGGGTGGTGTCGTGTGTGGTCAGCTGGGGTTCTTGCCCAGCCGTTCACACCCACATACTCCAAACCCAATGTTGCACAAATCTGATGCGTATGAGAAATGTTGTGTGCTGTTTCCGTGGAAACCTTCTCCCCCACCCTGTCCCCACCGCCACTCCTTGGTTTTAAGCTTAATTCTGTAAAAACATGCAACTCAGCTGGCAGGAGCGTTCGGATTTAAATATAGAGATTGGACTAAATGGGGGTTGGGCCTGTGTTTGAGTCCATAGGGCAAAAAAGAAGTGAAACCTGGTAATGGTACGGAATGTGGTAGGGGACCGAGGTGGGGGTTAGGACCAGACCCTGTGCTCAGTGTCACATAATGCTCCAAGGAGCCTGGTTTGGGTGCTTTATTAACATGGGTGCTCAGGCATCTTTAAGGGAGACGTAGTTTTGTTTTTTTAAATGGGACTTTGCATTCTGCTTGCATAACGCATTTTTCTCTTCCAGTCCGTGGTCGGGGGCCCCAAAGTTGCAGCTTCTTCCTGTCTTTACCTCTGAAATTTGGGTTGGCCTCGGCACACACGCCCGTGAACAGAGCAGAAGGAATGTACAATCCTGACCTGTCTCTTTGAGCTGGGCTCACTTCAATTCTTGCTTTTGGAGACTGGCGACCACCAAGATATGAGTAAGCCCCAGCTAGCCTGCTGGGTGACAATACACACGTCCCTGTCACCAGGGCCCAGAGTCGTGTGAGCAAGGCCATCGCCTGTGGGCTGACCACACACGCCTACATGAACCAGCCAGGACTGGGGGCATTGCCCGGCTGAGCTCAACCCAAACTGTGAACCCACAGACTGTAAGCTAGAAATTTGATTCAAACATTGTGTTCTGAGGAGTTTTTGTGCAACAAAACCTAGCTGCTACATGGCCCAACAACATAGCATTGGCTTATCTTTGTTGCACAGAAGTTGGAGAAAAAACCCACAACAAGTGGCCATTTCAGCCTCTCTTAATGTGGGGTACTGCATGATTTCTTGATGAACGGGGCAGCGATGCTCGTGGGACCCCATGAAATTCAGATCCTACAGCCTTCATGTGCCACCTGCTCTTGTCTCTCCCTCCACACAAGGTCACAGGTGGGTCCTCCAAGCCAAGCCCTCTGGGGGCCAAGTTACAAGGGGCCCCACGCTGCTGCCCAGGCCTTTCTCGGGCCTGAACATTGAGTGGAAATGGACCACAATCGCGTTAGGACTATTCTTCATAGAACAACCCAGACCTTCTGTATAGCCTGTTACTGTCACGGACTGGGCTGCCCAAACGGTGCCGAGGAAACCCTGAAATGGCAGCTATGAGCACCTGCTCACATTCGCAGCACACACAGTGGGACCGCACGTTTGTTGAAGGAGTAAGTGACAGTGTCCCCGGCTACTGGTGCGGACGGAAGACCAGCCTGGGAGCACAGAGGCTTCCTGGGCCAGCCGAGGGCTGCCGACTGCCCAGGGAGGGGAGCTGCTGGGGACGTGGAGAACAGGGTGAGCGGTCCTCACAGCGCTTCCTCCACGGGGTCCGCTCAGCACTTACGAAGGTCACTGGAGGCACAGCAGGTCTTTCTGAGTAACAATGACACTGGTTCCTCTTTGGTGGCTTAACTTTCTCCTCCCTGGAGCTCGCTGGGGACTGTGAACGTTCCGGACTGGTTTCACGTCACGCTCTCCACTTTCCCAAGCTCCTCCTCCCTCCAGCCCACGTGGTATTTGTGTCTTTGCCACGGAAAGGAGACCTTTCAGGGAGGAATGCCAGCCAGGAGCTGGTCCGCTCCCAGGTGCTGCTGCCTCTGGCACACACTCGGCGGCTTAGATGGACAGCACGGCTCAGGCGGTAATGGTTTTTGCTGCTCTTAAATACTGAAGGCACCATACGTTTCATACGTGTAATCTCAGCTGACCTGTCCAACAGCACTTGGCATTGTCAGATGGCATTGTCCTACTTTACAGATTTAGACACAGAGGCTCCGAGAGAAGGAATCCCTGCCACGGTCAGAGGCAGACAAGGAGGCTGGGATCTGAAGCTGAGCGAGAGCAGAGACGCTCGGGCACCGGCTCTGCTGCAGGTTTGCTCCCTTTCCAGAGGCGCGTGCCTGTCCGACATCTTGGCCTGCATGTCCAGAAGTCTCCAACCAACAGAGAGCACATCCCATTTGCGTGTTTCTTGAAAAACAACCCTTTGGGGTTCAGCAAAGTACTCGGAATCCAATAGACACCTCGGAACGATTTGGTGAAGTGGGTTCATGAAAATCCAGAATGCTTTCTCAGGAGGAACGCACCAGGCGGGCACACAGGGACTGCTGTGGGCCATCTGCCGTGGGGCAGCCGGTGCCAGCAAACACACCTTCCAGGACGGCTAACACCGTGGAGGGAAACACGCCACGTCACCCCACAGCGTCGTGCCTATGTTGTTTATTTCCATATCGGCCACCAAAATGCAGGGACACGTTTCTCACCAGCTTCCAGCCAGAGCTCCAAAGTGTGCTCGCTTCACGTAGGCAAGCCCCACATGTCAGGTATTTTTATGTCTAAGATATTATTACCGAGTGGCGGCACAGTCAGCACTAATTGTCGCTTGGCTGAGTCCCGGCCTTTGTCATGATGGCAGGACGACATCTTGCCAACTCCATGTTTAATTCCAAGAAGCAGCCCCAGTGCCTCTGCGCTCCCTCAGAAGGCTGGCCCCAGGGAAGATGCGGGACGTCCTGCCAGCTCCTCTGCTTATGGCAACGGACCTACTGTGTGTCCGCGACGGTGGGATTTCAAACGATTCCACCACACATTTCTCCAGCCCCTCAGAAATGCTTCTAACTTGCTCATCCTGAATCTGGGCCGGCCTTACGACTTAGCTGACCAATACAGTGAGGAGGAAATGACCTCTGGGGGTCCCGAGGCTGGCTCGGACCCTGGGTCTCTTGGAATGCCCCTTCTAGGAGCCCAGCCACCCTGACGGGGGAGGCCCAGGATGCCCACCCCACCTGAACCGGCCCGTCAGCCACCCCAGCGGAGCTCCCAGAACACAGCGTCCACTCCCTACCAGGAGAGGAGCCGTCTTGATGGCCAGCCCAAGTCTCCCACGGTGTCCAGGCCTTGTGCCGTCCACTGCACCTGCATGGGAGCCCCCACAGAGGGCTGCTCCCCGAGTCTGGCAGCCCAGAGGGCCCTGAGCAGTCATGATGGAGAGGCCTGTTCTAAGACATGCTGGGCCTGGTGGCTGAGAGCATGGCGTTTGAACTCACACGAGACCTGGGTCCAGTGCCATACCCGTCACCCTCTGGCTGTGTCACTAACCCTCCCTAGGCCATAGGGCCCTCACGCTCTCAGGCTGAAGCAGCTATCGCGAGGTAGGTGCGGATGGAGAGGCCCCGTAAATGCAGGAACCACTGTGGTTCTGGTGCCCGAGGTGTGAGGTTGAGGGCAGGTGCAGACAGACACACTGTGCTCTCGGGGACAGACGGGGCCTGAGAGGGTGTCGGGAGAGGTTTGCCGGAGAACACAGCTATGTCCAGCCTGGGCGCGTTGCAGGTCTACATCCCACAGTTCACAGATTTCACAAGTGGGGACGGGCTTGTAGCACGCGGTGACTGCTTCACACATGGAAGGGTCTGCCAGGCACACAGCGTCCTCCTGGTCCAGTTCTCTCTGTTTCCTCTGAGGCCCATTAGGGCTAAGTGACCTGAGGGCCCCAGGCTAGTGGTGGACAAACTGCATTCAGCCCCCTCCCCTGTAACCTGGGGCCCGTGTTCTCCCCTTTCTGCACCAGGCTGTCTCGGGCGGCACTGCCTCGGGGGCTGGCAGGACACCCTACCTGTGTGTTGGGGGCAGCTCGACAGAGACCCAAGCACGTCCATCCTCAGGACCCACGAGGGTGCTGCCAGCAGGACCCCTACACACCACGGTGTGTGTTCTCCAGGCCGTGGACCCGACACTGGAGACCCAGAGCAATGTCACGCCACGCAGAAGACAACAGACGTTGGTCACGGTCTGAGCCACGAGGTTCAATGAAACGCTGCCAGCACCTCATTTTCAGCTCACTCAGCACTTTGGATCCCATGAAGAGCTTTCACACGCTGGCTGGCTCGTTAATGCCCGCAGCGGCCGCGTGAGTGGCACTGCAGTGTCATTAGTCACCCCGATGACAGAGGAGGACTCGGGCACCCACAGGCCGGGCCTCACTAAGGCCCCAGCCGGCACTCACGCCAGGCTCGCTGACCCCTGCCCTCTGCTCTCCTTACCCCGCAAGCTGATACGGAAGTGGTAATTCAGTAAAATCCCTGCTCCGACTCCGAGCCCTGTCCTGTGCTCGGAGGGGCAGATGCCAGACGCACACACCCTGCCTGTGCTGGGGGCAATGACAACGTCTCCCAAGTGCTGTGACAGGTGAGGCTCGGTCGCCTTGGGCCATAAACTTGGAGGAGGAGGGGTCAGCGGGTGTCCCATAAAGGCCACCAGGAAAGTTGGACATCTGTGCTTGTTCCCAAGGCCAGTGGAACTCAGTGAAAGAGGGGCCCTGGTGCGTGGGTGGGGGCGGGTCAACAGGAAAGAACGGGGGTGGGGGGTGGGGACAGGCCAGAGAATTTCCGGTGTGTCACACCACATGGTCCCATCGGCCCGGAGTGGAGGAGGTCCCACTTCCGGGACCCTCCTTTAGGAACGGAAGCCACACCTGTAACACCTCTGAGTCAGAAGTGGGTGGGCCAGGGCCCCGAGGCCTCCCCTCACCCAGGGATGCTCAGATGTGGCCTTTCCAAACTACAACCGTCTCATTCTTCACCCAAAAGGGGAGAGAGACTGAAGAAGACACATGGCTTTGGAGAACAGATGGCAGGTAGGACCCAGAGACCCTGTAGAGCAGCGGTGCCGCCAGTAACGGGACATGAGACACTCCGGGAGGCGAGTGTTAGCCCGGAGCTGTGTGGGGGCAGCTGTTGCTGTGATTGAAAGGCTGCCAATCAGCAGAGACCTTACGTTCGTCGGACACCCACCGACACGTGCTTGCATGTGGTCATAATACGTGGGGAAGTCACGGAATGCTCGAGTCTTCATAAGTCCTGCAGGGTTCTAACTCCGGGATAAGTAACATTAAGCCAAATAAAACCAACCGTCCAACCAACAAATATTTCCTATGTGCAGATGAGGAAAGTGGGCAGTTGGGTGAATTAAACCCAATTAAACAATCACATCCAAAGACATAAATGTCTGAATTGTGCCCAAACCTGCCATGTCAAGACTCTTAATAATAGTGTCTGGAATTCTGCTAACAAATATGTTTTGCATGAATGGAGAATTAAATGGACAAAGAGCTAACAGCTGGTGAGAAGGTTAGATTAGGTTATGTCGTGTGCTGATCCAGCGGCCAGAAGAAAGCGCCACCCACCCTTCCTCACAGGGTGACTACACGAGAACCCAGATGAGCTCGGGAGCTGTGGGCCAGTGTGGCCAAGCTGATCGGGGACAGGAGAGGCATAAAGTGTAGGTCTGCGTCCAGACACAGCGGTTAAAACTGGTTTCGAATGTGATGAGCCTTCACGTCTTCTCCGCAGCTCTGCCGGACGTGCCTGGGAGGGTCCACTGACTGGCAACTCAGTAGGTGCCAACAGTCTGCCCACAAGCACACTTGCACACTCACACGCTCACACATGCTCACACCCAATCAAACACACACACACTCACATGCCCAGAGGTAAGCATGGCGCCCCCTCCCACTCTCACTGCCGAGGGACTGTGGGCGTGGGGACCATTCCTGGCCTGGACTCCAGGTGCAGGAAAGCGCCTCCCAGCGGAGCCTGTCCTTGCCTTTCTGAGGCACAGCTGCCCCACCTGCAGCCTCTGGCCCAGCACAGAGGGAGGCCGTTTGCCCAGGGAAAAGCCACTCTGCTCCAGTGACATGCTGTGACCTCACATATGTTCACACGTAAGTGACGTGAGAGGCTGAACAAGCTACCTGAAATTTCAAGTTGGAAACTATATCCATCACCTTTTTTTTTTTTTTCAGTTTTCAGCCAAAAGACAATGTCAATTGGTCTATAGTTTCCAGCTGTTCGTGCACCTGACAGAAGGCTGCTTCCACCACGGCCCGGCCTGTGCCTGGCGCCCTGGGGACGGGTCTTCACAGCTCTCGCTCTGGTCGTCTGCGGAACCAACAAGACCTGGGCCCAAGAACAGGTGACGTGGCCAAAGCCACAGAGCTCTCAAGTGGCTGGTGAGTTGAGGCTCCAAATGTGCCGATGTTTGACTTTTTTGGATCCACGCCAGTCACAATTTCATCAAGTTTAAACCAATACAAAAGTCACAGAGCCAAGATGCAGACCAGGGTTTCCTGAATATAAAGTTTAATTCTTAATGAGTAAACAATGAACCGTCTTGGGAAAACGTGGGCTTTCTTCCCTTGCAGCAGCCTCTCAGAATCCTCGCTGCTGGAGCCGTGCTGACCCCTCTAGGACGGCCGGGTGTGGGGCGACCGCGGGTGGGCTGAGTGAGGCCCAGGCTCAGCCGTGGTCTGTGACCTGGGCTGGTGACGGCTCACCTGGAGCAGGGACGCCACCTTGGAACATCTGAGACTTCTCCTGGTTTATGTCCCTCGTCTCATTAGACATTTGCGATGACCTTGGGGTTACGTGTCATTACCGCATTTTACAAATGGAAGCTGAGGTCCAGAGTCGCATACTCAGGGAGTAAAGGAGCTGAGGTTTGCCCCCCAACCTGTGTGGTCCTAAAAGGCCACAATTTTTCTCCCCATTCCTCATCCTCCCTCTCCCATGTCAGGCTCCCGGTGAACGCAGACGCGTCACCAAGAAGGAGGTGAAACTAACCCACGAGTAATTAGCAGAAGCTTCTGGAAGCCCTGGGCAGGGAAAGCACTGCCTGCCAGTTCAGCGCTAAGCCCTCAGCCAACTCCAAATGCAAATCTATTATGTGTGCTTCACCCTTTTTATTTTCCCCAAATGCAGTCCTCCCTTTAAAAACCTCAAAGACAAATGTTTTCAGCAATCATTACTAACCTTATTACATCTCAATAATGCCACAAACCAGAGCAGAATCCAATTGCCACGTGCACTGAAATAATCTGCTCGCAAAAGGGAGAAGTGATATCCCCAAGTCTGACGAGCAGTACTGAGAGCAGTATCTGTTAAGACTGTGATAATTGTCTCTGCCACCGTGGGAGCTGGTGTCTGCAGCCCCGGGCAAGGCCACATGTGGCGGGTGTGTTTGTGACAATGAGCCCCACTGCTTATTTATAAACGGCTCACAAACAGGCAAACAGGAAACTCCCGGATGCGAATCATGGAGGAGTCCCCACAGCCTCCTCCTCAGGAACCCGCAGCTTTGGGGACAATATGAGAAGAGTCCTGGGTGGGATGGCACAGAGCATGGGGCCAACAGCCCATCACTGCTGCCCCGGACCACCTGGTGGAGCTCGTGTGAGGCTCCCTCGTCCTCCAGACAGAGTGGCCGACTGAGCCTCCTGCCTCGTGTCTCAGACACATACGATGTCTCAGACACATGTCAGGACACACCACAGGGAGGGCAGGACGCACACACTGGCTTTCTTCTGACGTGCTTGCTGGTGGGGAGGAAAGTACACACAACCTGCAGCGGACTGCCCAGCCATCTCCACCGCCCACAGCGGGACAGACGGCTCTCTGAACACCTACAGCTCCTTTGTCTGGGCCCAACCCCCGACTGCACCAAATACCTTCATCAAACGTAATAAAGACAGAACAATGCAGACGGCTTCCCTCTCGGATTCTTTATGGAAATCAGGCTCTGATAGGAGGCAGGTTAACCGGGCCTGGTGGTGACGGGTAGAGCAGAGCCAAGGGGAGGGAGAGAAGGAATGGACAGGAGGGAGTGACGGGCGTGTCCCCTAGAATTAGGGTGGGACGAAGGGTCCGCTCAGAGCTTCAGACATAAGGAGAGGGCAGGGTTCAGGGTGCACATCAGGTGTATGCTGTGGGGGGCTTGTACATTTCCAGAAGGAAGCTTCCACCACTGCCCAGTGAGTCTGTCGCCCAGCCCTGTCCCCAAAGAGGACGGCATGTCCGGTGGTGGCATGGGGAGTCTGGACGCAGTGTCAGTGGTCCTCCAAAAGGCAAGGGTAATTTGTGAAGGTGTGTGCTCCATGGGGCGGGCCCCTAGGCTCGCTAGGCTCTCCCGGTGGGCGGGCATCTGTCCTCCTCTCCTGCTTGTAGGGCAGCTCACCCCCACACCAGAAGACTCTAGAACAGTCACCCCTCAACTATCCCCCAGATGGTTTAGAACGCACCAAGAGAAAGAAACGCAGGTAAATGTCTCCTGCCGACTGCAGCCCACAGTGCCTTTGCCAGGAAGCCTGGGTCATCACGCTTGATAAATAGACTGGCATTTAAAAGCAAAAGTAGCAGTGGGACCGCCAGGGCTTCGGTGTGGCCAGGTGGGAGGAAGGTATTGTGTGCTGGCTGATGTCTGCAGATGTCAGGAGGCTGGCTCTGGCCCGTGGCCACCCCGCCTGCACAGGTGCACTAGCTCCACGACCTGTGTCATAGGCACTTCGGCGTCAGAGGTGCGATAAGCACAGGAGCACACGGCAGTCCCGTGAGACTCGTCTCGCACAGAGCTTTGGTGAAAGAGCTTCTTGGGCCTGGAGCCACAACGGCAGCCATGAGATGTTGGGCGCCAGGGGACTCGGGACGAGGCTGTGCCTCTGGACCACAGGACCGGCAGGAAGGGACACAGAGAGCTGACCCAACTCCACTCCTCTGACGCCCAAGAGGAGATGGGGCAGGAATGATTTCCAACCCGGACACAGACTCCTGGAGGCGTTTCCCGCAACACAGACTAAAGAGCATCTGAATTGCACTTACAAAAGCCTGGTGGGTGCTTCAGTGAACCAGGTTAAGAGGAACGCTGGGCTATTGCAGTAGAGATGCAGTTCACTGTTGGTCCAAGACCCACCCAGGGAGCCTTGGACTTGGAGGTCAGCAGGGCCTGCAACTGGGGAAGGACGTCGGGAGCAGGGTGTCCTGGTGAGCAGAGGACCATTTCGGCTCTGGCTGGAGAGGGAAGGCTGGGTGAGCGTCAGCTTGTGAAGGAAGAGGGACCCCATGAGGGGAAAGGGACAGAATGAAGGAGTCGGCACAGCTGCTTCTCTTATAGGGAGGACGGGAAGGGGGAGTGGGGACGGAGCCAGGAGTGCAGTTTCCAGGCTCTCGGCCTCATGTGGAAAGGTGCTGGCTCGGGTAGTAGATGGTCATCAGCTGTGACTAGTTGGCCATCAGCTGCTACTGGTTAGCCATTAGCCACTGATGTAACTGCCGTGGCTGAGCTACCAAGCGCGGATTGCGGCTAGCAAGTGAGGTTGGTTGGCAGAGAAGCAGATGGCGGATTGTAGATCGTGTGGCTCCTACTTCCTGTGTCTCCAACCCAGACGCCAGCGAGGATATAGTGGTGTGACTCCCCTATCTATGGCTCCGTGGGTGTTCCTTTTAGGCCTCACCATGTCCTGTGTCCACCTGCCGAGAGCGGGACCAGAGTCCCCGCATCACAGGGAACACGTCATCACAAATAGGACTGAAATACTCTTCCCCTGTTTCAAGAAATCATCAGAGGAAGAAAGGCAGAAACTCAAAGAGTAGACCCAGGGACGTCCCCCTGCAGGTGCAAAGCACAGCACCTGGAAGGCAAGAGTCCCCAAGTAACGGCACAGGATCTACCTTCAGATGCTGGGACAACTATGCCAGGCGGGGGTGGCGTTATGGTGACAGTTGCCACAAGCATGGGCTGCAGGTGTGGCATGGCCCTCTGCACAGGCCAGGAAGTGCCTGGGCAAGGCCCCACTGGGGACCCCTGCCGTCCACTACCAGGCCCAGGCCAGTCACGTGGTCAGCGTGGGTCTGAACTGGGGCCTGAAGAGCTGCTCTCAGGGCCCGGGGGGCAGGGAGCAGCTGCTGGGACAGTGACGCGTTGCTGGCTTCATGCAGACCAAGCGAGCGCCTGAACGCACATCTGTCAGTAGAGCAGAATGGGGGGCGCGGGGGTGGCAGAATCCAGAAGAGCAGAAAACAAGTTCCGAGCCCCGAATTGGAGCGAGCGAAGGAAGGGAAGCCTTACAATCGATCCCACAACGTTACTCCTGTAAGACGGAGAACAAAGGAACTTGAACAGCAGGTTCAAACGTTAAAAGCTCCAGCTTCTTGGAACTCGGGAAATGGAACAAAAGAGAAGTGTCTCATGGTGAAAAACAGGAGGTGACAGCAGGCAACGGTTCTTGCTGTCACCAAAGTGGCTTGATTCACTCAAGGCCGAACCATTCAGAGACCGAGGACAGACAGCGTCTGGGAAGAGCTCCGGGAGACGGGGGACGGGGACAGTAGAGGCATCCATCTGCCACGGCCTCCAGAGGCACGGGCGTCTGCAGCAGCAAAGGCAGGGTCCGTTCAGAAATGTGACGAGAGGGGACCCTGCAGCTGAGACCAGGGTGGATGGAGAGTGTCAGAGGCCTAAGTGACTCCGGAGCCAGAGGCAGCTGCCAAAGCCGAGGCAGAACAAGCGGCCAAGGCCTGTTGAGCAGGAAGAATGAAGGTGTCAGGTGCCCGGACACAGGCTCGATGGGGCAATGGCAGCTCTACGTTTTAAGTTAGTGGGATGGAAAGGAAAGTCATCGCGAACGAGAAGTGGTGACTGAGCAGGTCACACTGCAGTTTTACCCATGTGGATTCTGTCCCCTCCCCAGACAGGGTGACAGCTGTGATGTCCTAATCAGCTTCCTGCAGAGATTGGTTCTAGGGGCCATGGGCTCCGGGCACTAACGAGGCAGAATTGGGACATGTTTCTCTCTCCTGTGTCCTGCCCCCCGTCCCCTCACTCTCGTTTGCCAGTGAGCCGTTAGCCACAACAGTGTGGCTGTCACCTGTCTCAGATACCAAGTTCCAGGGACCTCGCTGAGCCTGCAACAACTGCTCCAGAGGCTGGTGACCTGTTTGGTGCTTTCTGAGTTCCTTGAGTGTGGGGCTGCGGCTACTGACTTCAAATGGGGGCCATTGGACTGACGGCTGGATTAACTCCCTCACAGGGACCTGCAGGGCCCCGTCTTTCTGGGGGGGCGGGGGAGCAGGTCAGGCTCAGCGGTGAGCAAAGCCAGACTCCGTCGGGACGTGGAGTGACACTGCTCTCAGCAAAATTAGGATTGCGAAGACATTGGCTTTCAACGGTCACTGCTTTGTACTTCAACGTGGAAAGTTTGGGCTTTGCTTTAAAAGGCTGTTTAATATTTGGACTTAAATATTGTCTTAAGTCTCTAATAGTGAAAGGTGGTCTATGCTGTTTTAATTTGGCAAACTTTCCTGAGTTGCAGGGGTTCTTTATATATACTGGACACAAGCGCTTTCTCAGCGATGGGACCCGCAGGTGTTTCCTTCCAGTCTCTGGCTTGTCTCCTCATCTTCTTAGAGGTGTCTTTTGAAGAGATGAAGTCCAATGTTTAATGGATTATGCTTTTGGTGGCTTAGCTGACAAGAACTGGCATAACCCGAGGTCTCCCATGTTTTAGTCTAGAACCTTTAAGGTTTTAGCTTTTATATGTAGGTCTATGATCCATTTTGAGTTTAATTGCATGTGTGGTGTCACACAAGGGATTTTTTTGCATGCGTATGTACAATTTTTCTAGCCCCATTTGTTTAAAAAGTTTCCTGCTCTGTTCACTGTGACAGGCTGGAGTCGTTTCCCAGGGCTGTCCTCGCAAAGCACCGCACTGGGGTGGGGGTGGGGGGCCCGAAACAACCGGGAGTTATTCTCTCCCAGTCTGGAGGCCGGAAACCGAGACCAGGGTGTGGGCAGGGCTGGTTCCACCTGAGGCCGTGTGGGGCAGTCTGTCCCCGGCCTCCTCCCAGCTTCTGGGCTTTGCTGGCTGGAGACTGAGTTCCTTGGTCTGTAGATGCATCACCAAGTCTCTGCTCCATCGTCACATGACCTTCTCCTTGTGTGTGTCTCTGTGTCCAAATGGTCACTTCTTATAAGGATGAGAGCCCCCCCCCCCATGATCTCCCCTTAACTAATGACATCTGCAATGACCCTGCTTCCAAAGAAGGCCCCTTCTGAGGTTCTGGGGGTTGGGATTCAGCATAAGAATGGGGGGGACACAGGTCACCCATGACAAGGTCCTAGCCCAGAATGGAGGGGAAAGAGGTTTCTTGGTTAGACATAAAGGCTGCTGGAACACCTGTACTCGCCAGCGGTACTCCACGCCTGGGGACCACGTCAGACTGCCACCAGGGCCGGTGGCCGCTGTCCCCCCGGCTCATGACTCAGCCCAGGAAGTGCAGGGATGGCTTCCCGGACCAGGACACACACCAGGGGCCTTGGTGCCCTCTCACATCAACCCTTGTCTGCTGTCTGCTGACACACGTGACTGTGCAGGCCCTACTTCCCCACTGCCAACCAGTGTGTGTGTCGTGGCTCCTGGCTGAGCTTTGCAGCTCTGCCCTCTGGGCCCTCACCGTCTGTGTGGTCTGCATGCAGCTGGGCAGGCCCGCTGATGCCACGTGGGCCAGACAGCCTCCGGCACAGCTACACGAACCCCAGCCCCTGGAAAGGCTGCCCCGTGGTTTTTAATTGAATGTTTTCGAATTTTGTACTTGAGCCCGGAGGCAATGTACTCTCAGAGGGCACAATTTTACAAATTGGAGAAAAAATACAATAAAATAAGTGAAAGGTCTGTTTGTTCCACTCTCTCTTCTCAGTACACTTACGACAAGACCAGCGTAACGAGACCGTGCTGGAGAAAGCCGACGGACTGTGCAGAGCCTCAGGAGTGCAGGGGACAGGGAGTCCCAGGGCTCTGCCACCTTCTCGTGGAAGAGTCAGGACGCAGAGTCCTGACCTGCCTGGGCCACAGGCTTAGCAAAGCAGGGTGGCCAGCACCCAGCCCCCCAGGCCCTGCCGTCCCCGTGCCCAGTCACGTTCATCAAAGGGCCCCCTGACCTATTGTAAGTGTCCAGTCGGTCCTCTGTGCCCATGGGTTTTGCATCCACGGATTCAACCAAACATGGATCAAGAATATTTGAAAAAACTGAAAAGCTCCCAGGAAGTCCCAGGAAGCCCGGCATGAACCTGCTGTGCTCGGAGCACTGAGCTCCCTCCACCCGTGCAGGCAGGCGTGGGCACGTCCGCGGCGGCCTCTGTGCACAGGTAGGCTGTGTGCAAACGCTCCGCCGTTTTGCCTAAGGGGCTGGGACGCCCACGGATTTTGGTGTCTGCTCGGGAGCCTGTCCCCACAGACACCGAGGGGTGACTGTGTGTGATTCACGCTCGATGGTGAGTGGGCTGCAGTAAGCATGAAAATACAGAAATCTGGATGCCTGGCTCACAGGGGGACAGCCCAGTCGTCACCACCCCCGTCACAGCCGCACATATGGGCGCCCACGCTCACTCGCACACACACGTACACACACACACTGCACACACACACATACACACATACACACACTCACATACACACACATACACACACTGACACACATACACACATACACACACTCACACACACACACACACACACACACACACACATACACACACACATACACACACACACACACACACATACACACACATACACACACACACACACACACACATACACACACACACACTCACACACACACACATACACACACATACACATGCGCACACACACACACACACACAGTCAGAGACTCAGTTACCCTACCCTCTGCAAGTTGTCCAAACAGGCCCCTCTAGGCCCCCACTTCCAAACCTTAAAGTACAGTTGGTGTCCCCTGACACAGACCAGACTGACCTGAGACCTTCTCCAGGGTTTTGCCAAACTGGATCTCAAAGAAGGTTGCTTTCCTCCCTGGTTGTCAAAATGCGAAGCTGAAACCCCTAGTCAGCATGCCACCTTATTCTCCAGCTTGGGGAAGGCCCAACTGTGTCCCAGGAAAAAATGGGGACCTGCAAAGGCAGTGGAGGTGACGGAGAGGGTGGTGGGGGAACCAGAGGTGGGGGAGAGGGCGGTGGGGAAAGGGGGAGGGCTGTGGAAGGGAGGGGGACAGGTGGTGGAGGGAGATGGTGGTGGGGGGAGATGGTGTTGGGGGGAGAGGGCTGACACCCCTGCATTTTTCATCATGAGACCTGTTCGTTCACAGAAGGTTTGGGTTAACCTGGCTTCTATCACTTCTCTTTTCTGCCACTGAGGAAATCCTGACACTGAGAGGCACAAGAGCAGCAGGAGGGGACAGAGGCCATTAGCTGGCCACTGGCATGTGCCCTTGACCTAGGAGGAGTCACCTGGAGTGCTGCCTTTGTGCTGACTTCTCAGGAGGTGGAGGGGTCTGCAGGGCAGGGCTGTGACGCGGTGTGCGCTCCACCTTACGGGGTCTCCACGCACAGTCACCACCCTCAGCCTGGCCGCGGAGGAGCTCATTGGACACACAGCCACGGTGGCCTGGCCGTAGATTTCCAGCAGCGGTGAGTCTGAAATGGGCGGTCGGGGCTGTCCGAGCAGGTGCATTTCATCGCTGGCCTCGGAGCCGGAGAGGTCATGACTGCCGCGTCACGCCCACTCTCCAAGCACGGTAGTTCCACTCTTAAGGCCGTGCACTGGAAAAGTCTCCAGACCTCACCACATTAACTTTTCTAAACATAAATGTGACCATGTCACTTCCTGTTTAGAAACCTCAAACGACTTTCCATCCTCGGAAGCACAAAGCCCTTACCTACCAGCCCTCTGCCTATCAAACCTCATGTGTCATAACCACTCCCTCCAGATACACCTGCCCTCCCGCCAGCCCCCACCACCTGAAAGGCACTGAACTTCCTGTCCAGCTATGTGCCTCTGAGCCTTTGATGAACCGATAGTACCTGATAAACTCCTATTCATCCCTCAAAACCCAATTTAAATATTCTCCGAGCTGGCACACTCTTTCCCCTCTCAGCAGAGCTTATGGGTCTGACTCTTAGTCCAGCCACTCTCCATTACACCGGGGCCACAGTGGATGTCCTCCCACTGGACCGTAAGCCCCTCCACCCCTGGGATGAGGTCTTGCTTGTTCTCAGGTACCCAGGGTGCCAAGCTCAGCACCTCCTCATGGCAGGTGCTCAGGAGCTCTCTGTGAAGTAAGTGGGTGGTCCTGTGGTGCCATGATTACCTTTTCAGAGAACATGCCATGGATGCCACACAGGTTTGTTCTCACGTACCATCTTTGTGTAAGTAAGGTCTTTTTGGTGCAGCATATTGCAGAGGTGAGTGGGGAAGAGTCTGGGCTCCGAGGCAGGGAGTGCAGATTAGTCATGTCTGCCCCAGAGAGCGGCTGGGAGACAGAGGTGTCAGAGTGCGGATGCTCCATCCTGATCTAGGCCAGACTTTGTCTTGCGGGGAGCAGGTGGATAATGCAGAGGGCACAGGAAGGGAAAGAACAGTTGCCAGGCAGCAGCACCCGAAATCTTCCAGCCGACGGCCTCTCTAAATCTCTGTCCAGGCAGAATTCACTCCTCGCACCTGGTGCCTCAGACCACTTTTCCAGGCGCCTCCTCCCAGCCTCCGGAACCCTGGCTGTGTGTCTTGTCGACTCAAATGCTTGCTGTGCACCTTTTTCATGACCCCAGGCCCCGAGTGGGGCGGAGACTCCCGTGGGCGGCTGGATGTGGAGTTAAGTGCGTATCTCAGCGGAGAGAACAAGGTGACTTTCTTCTGTGTCCCCACCCGTTTAGCCGCTGCTCACGGCCTTGCCTGTAAGCTGTTCATGAGGTAAATTCTGGTCCTGATTTCCCTGTGTCTCGGCGGTTCCTTATTTATGTTGTAACCGCGCTGTTTGTGCAGTTGGCAGCGCCTCCGTCAGAGCTATTGGAATCTGCCGCTGGCTCGGGACGTTGCACCGCATGAATATTTTATCAGGCCGCGTGCGTGGGAAAGGAAAATAAGCCTCTTGCAGACTGACGAAGTGGACTGCATCCCGCGGGGAGGGATGCCATGCGGCACCATCGTTCGCTTCTTTGACAACTAGGAGGGACACTGTGAGCCCGGGTGCTTTATTGGAACACAGGAAAGGATCTGGCTCCTTTCCATCTGTCACAGGTGACGATGAAGTGGCTCCTCGGGTCCCCTCTGCGAAGTCCTGCCATAACCACGTTGTCGCACAAGCACGGGGCAAGAACAAATGAGAACAGAAGTGACAAAAATGGGAGCACGCAGGAAATTTACAGGTGCATCGTCCAGCACAGTGAGTTGTGCTTCCAGGGGGTGTCTCTCTGGATTTGGGGTCTTTTTAGACACTGTGTGTGGGAAACGGCAGGCACACTGCCGAATTGAACAGATTTAGAGCTGGTGAGGACGGAGTACGTGGGTGTGTAAGAACTGACGTGATCTTCTCTGGGCTCATAACACACGGGCTATTGCGGCATTAAAATGTTATCTAAACAGAAACGTGCACACGCGTGTTCCCGGCAGTGCTATTCACAACAGTCAAAAGGAGGAAACAACCCAGACGTACACCAGCTGATGAATGGGAAAGTGGAATGAGGTCTGTCCCTACAGTGGAGCATTATTCACGCATATAAAGAAACGAAGGGCAGACACTCTCTACTCCATGGACGAACCTTGAAAACATTATGGTGGTAAAATCAGACAGACACACGGCTGTGAGTCCACGGGCGTGTAATGTCCGGGGTGGGCGAATCCACAGGCTGGGGGAGGGGAATGAGGGATGGCGACTCGGGGGCGGGGCTTCTTTTGGGGCTGATGGAATGTTACGGGACTAGATAGTGGTGGTGGTGGTGCATTGTGAATGTGCCAAATGTCACTAATTGTACATGTAGGGTGTGTGCATTTTACCACAATAAAAAATGATTCTACCCAGAGGTCCATCAACAGATAAAGAAAATGTGACATGTGGAAAATGGAACGTTATTCAGTCATTAAAAAGAATGAACTCGTGCCATTTGCTGCAACATAGATGGGTCTCGAGGGCCTTATGCTAAGTAAAGTAAGTCAGAGAAAGACAAATTCCATATGATCTCACTTACGTGTGGAATTTTCCTTAAAAAGTGAGCTCGTAGATACAGAAAGCAGACTAGTGGTTGTGAGAGGTGGGTAATGGGCCTGGGCAAAACGAGTAAGGAAAGTCCAAAGGTACAATCTTCCAGTTGTTAAATAATTGTCATGGGGGTGTGATGTATAACATATGACTCTAGTTAGTAATACTGTGTTGCCGCTTTGTAAGTTGCTAAGAGAATAGATCTTAAAAGTTCTCATCAGAAGAAAAATCAATTTTGTAATTAAGTATGGTGACAATGTCAAGTAGAATTACTCCGGTGATCATTTCACAATATATACAGATATTAAACCATTATGTTGTACACCTGAAACTAATATCATATTGTCTGCCAATTATTCTTCAATAAAAGAATAAATAATGACAACTAAGAAATGCATATTATTTGTCGACTTCGTGTACACTGGGGCCCTGCTAGATGCTTTCCATGCCACCGTTACTTTGTGTCCCCGTGGTGAGGCCAGCAAACCTATCCTCACGTCACAAATGAAGATGAGGACAAGGGAAGCAGTCTGCTGGTGAGAAATGGAGCCCAGATGTTAGCCCAGTGTGTCTAATGCCCAAATCCATGCTGGTCCTCACCGTGATGCCATTCAGTGATGCAAGCGTAAGGGTCCATGGTCAACTAATTTGGGGAACCTCCCCCCATTACACAACTGGTCCTGATTGACCATGAGCATCTCAAAGTCTTAGAAACACTAGGAAACATTTTGAAGCTCCAAGAGTGGGACCTAAGATGTTGTTTCTGAAATGCATTTGGACAAAGAATGCTGTTTTTCAGGCTACTTACTACCTATTACCCATAAGGGGTGTTCGGCAGACACTGGTCTCAGCCCCTTTGCTCGATTGTGCCAGAGCAGAAAAAGACAGACCCCTAGGTCAGGGTGACAACTAATGAAAGGGAGCAGGCACAAACCTGGAGGCTGGATACGGAGAAGACAGAGACAAAGCGAGCCCAGGAGGCTGCCTCAAGTTGCCCAAGGTCAACAAGCTGGACAGAAAACGCAGTGAAACAGGCAGATCTTAGCAGGTAAATCCCATCATTGACACCTTGGAGCTGCCTAGTCCAACAATACACATCCACTCATTTGTCCACCCACCTATTGATCCATCCATCCATCCACCCTCACCTCTATCCATTGACCTGCCCATTTACCCATCCATCCAATTATCCACCTGTCTGTCCGTCTGTCTATCCATCCATCCATTCATCCATCCATCCATCCATCCATCCATCCATCCATCCATCCATCCATCCACCTATCCATCCATCCATCCATCCATCCATCCATCCATCCATCCATCCACCCATCCATCCATCCATCCATCCATCCATCCATCCATCCATCCATCCACCCATCTATCCATCCATCCATTTATCCATCCATCCATCCATCCATCCATCCATCCATCCATCCACCCACCCACCCACCCACCCATCCACCCACCCACCCATCCATCCATCCATCCATCCATCCATCCATCCATCCACCCATCCATCCATCCACACATGCATTCATCCACCTGTTCACTCAGAACATATTATCTGAGGGTCTCCAATGCCTTCAGTACAGTTAGAGTGACTGGGGTTTCAATCGTGAAAAAATAAGTTCCTTCCATCTCCAGGGAAAGATGGACAAACACAGACAAACAGGCACACATCAACTATATCCAGGACTGCGAAGAGATATAAGCAGAGGCAGAAACTAGACGGTGACTGTACTTCCCTGTGGAATCAGCAATGGGAATGGGCGCCTCTTGAGCGAAAGTGCTACCGTTGGAATCCAAACCGGCCACTATCGAGCTCTGGCTCCTGATCACTGTCTGGAACCGTAGACGATGGAGCTGCCATCTCCCCTGTGCCACGTGCCCAGGTGTCCGAGCAGGTCTCCCCTGTGCCGTGTGCCCAGGTCTCTGAGCAGGTCTCCCCTGTGCCGTGTGCCCAGGTGTCCGAGCAGGTCTCCCCTGTGCCACGTGCCCAGGAGTCCGAGCAGGTCTCCCCTGTGCCACGTGCCCAGGAGTCCGAGCAGGTCTCCCCTGTGCCACGTGCCCAGGTGTCCGAGCAGGTCTCCCCTGTGCCGTGTGCCCAGGTGTCCGAGCAGGTCTCCCCTGTGCCACGTGCCCAGGTGTCCGAGCAGGTCTCCCCTGTGCCACGTGCCCAGGAGTCCGAGCAGGTCTCCCCTGTGCCGTGTGCCCAGGTGTCCGAGCAGGTCTCCCCTGTGCCACGTGCCCAGGTGTCCGAGCAGGTCTCCCCTGTGCCACGTGCCCAGGAGTCCGAGCAGGTCTCCCCTGTGCCACGTGCCCAGGTGTCCGAGCAGGTCTCCCCTGTGCCGTGTGCCCAGAAGTCCGAGCAGGTCTCCCCTGTGCCGTGTGCCCTGGTGTCCGAGCAGGTCTCCCCTGTGCCGTGTGCCCAGGAGTCCGAGCAGGTCTCCCCTGTGCCGTGTGCCCAGGAGTCCGAGCAGGTCTCCCCTGTGCCGTGTGCCCAGGAGTCCGAGCAGGTCTCCCCTGTGCCGTGTGCCCAGGAGTCCGAGCAGGTCTCCCCTGTGCCGTGTGCCCAGGAGTCCGAGCAGGTCTCCCCTGTGCCGTGTACCCTGGTGTCCGAGCAGGTCTCCCCTGTGCCGTGTGCCCAGGAGTCCAAGCAGGTCTCCCCTGTGCCGTGTACCCTGGTGTCCGAGCAGGTCTCCCCTGTGCCGTGTGCCCAGGTATCCAAGCAGGTCCACGTGGGCCTTTTCTGGCCCATATCTGGTGCCGTCAGGTTCTCGGTTCATGGCTCCCCTTTTCCTGGACCCCTCGTCCACTCACTCATACTCAGTATCTGTTTGCTGGATGTGTCCCATGGTCAGACCTTGTGTCAAGTGCACACTGTACACAAATGAGTGAGACCAAAATGTGGGTTTGGGGTTGTTAGGAGTTTCAGGAGGGGGAGAGAAAATTACAGCATAACGTGTGGTGGAGTCACGTAGAGTACCGGAGCCTCCATCTGGCTTCCCTGCCTCCAGGTGGGTCACCCCCAATCGTCCTGTCCAGTGTGGGGTCCAGAGGATCTTCCCAGAACACGAGCCAGCACACAACAGCATGTCCGTGGTAGGGGCACGGAGAGTAAGTAAATTCTGATGAAGCCACTTAATGAACTGCTATGTGTACTTAAAATCACTGCGGTCAGCTGTGTAACGAAACCAAAATGGTTTTCACAGAACACTGAGTACAAATGCAGATTATCAAACTCAGGATGTGCTACAGTGTGCTTCACACACACACACACGACACACTCACACATGCACACATGCATGCATGCACACATACACCTACTCAGACACATGCATAGGCACATATATGCACACACATATACACACACATGCACACACATTCACATACACTGAACCCCAGGCTGACAGGGAGAAGGGCGCCTGCCTGTCCTGTGGGCTGTGGAAGTGGCCTGGCCTGGAGTCAGGCAGCCCATAAGCCCTGGTCCCCCCCCCCCCCCCCCCCGTTGCCCTGCTTGGTCAGCTATCAAGTGAGGAATGAGCCTGCAAGTTTGCAGCCGGGGAGGGGAGGGGAGCCTGTGCAGGCCTGGAACGCGCGTGCCAGCCCTTCAGCCTGGCGTCAGGACACGACAGCCTGCACCTGAATATTACAGCATAAATTGTTACCTGTGGGATCGGCTGCCACGGAGAGAGTGAGCCGGACAAAATGACAACCTGTGACATTTTGGAACTGAAAATGGAAGTAGGATGAAGGAGCACAAAAGTGAGACTCTTTAATTTGCTCTCTTTTTATTGTCAGCCATGATCTTGGAAAAATTCTAAGGAAACTGCCTAATTTGTGGGGCGAGAAGGGGGAGCTGCAGTCGGGGGAGGAGGGAAGACAGAAGGGGAGCAGCTTTTCTCCTGGTTCTGGTCCTGCCGCCCTGCCCCGACCACCGGGACCCAGAGCCCAGCTCCGTGCTCAGCGGCCCCGCACCCTCCTAACTGGGCTCACACTTGGTCGGTGTGTGGACTGTGGCACACCCGCCCAGCGGCCCACTGTTCTCCCCCTTCAGTAGCTGGGACAACCCAGGCCCAGAGCTGGGAGGGGCTCGCCAAGCTCCCACAGCCAACTAGGGCATGAGATCGTCTTGGATCCACCCCAGGTCGGTCTGGGGGAAAAGAACATTCTGGAAGAGGCTGGAGTGGTTGCATTCCTACCACTGGAGGTTGCTGTGGACCATGCTTAGCGGCCCATGGGGGGTGGGTGGGCAGCCCCCCAGCTGGCTCCCTCTGAGCGCGGCGGCCAGATTCCCAGGCCGGCCTGGACACGGAGCTTGGGGCCTCCTGCCCAGGGGGGTGCTCAGGGATTATCCTGCGGCAGAGGCCCCATGGGTGTTGTGGGTTTGGCAATTACTGAAAAGAAAGCATGGTTATTATTCATGTCATGTGTTCAGAAATCTCTATAAAGTTTTACAGCCGCAAATGTAAGGAGGGTTTTTATTGGCTTCACATTCTCCCTTCTCTCCCACCCCACCCAGAATGTGCTTTGTCCCCTGCTTTCTGGGGGGAGGGGTGTCTGATGACAGCTGCTGCTGTGCATTCCCAGGGGGAATGGAGCCTTCTCCGTCCATCTTAGGAATTCCACCCAAGTTCATGGCCGAGTGGTCTGTCTTTCATTCGTTCTAGACGTGCCAAACCACAGAAGCGTTTCCCAGCTTCATTCGTTTACTCCACAAATATATTCTGAAGGTTGCAGTGGATCAGATAGCACATGAGGTGCTGAGAGCCGAGGTGAGCTAGAAAGAGATCATTTTCTGAAGGAAAAGAGAGAGACATAAGCAAGAAAACAAGTAAACACATACCCAGTGAGCAGGTCTGGCTCAGCGTCCCACACTCAGGAGCGTCTTATGCTGTGCCCTGCGGACGGATGGAATACATATGAACACACTCTCCTTTTGTACGGGGCCAACAGGGTGACAAGCCAGGGAGTGGCTGAGAGTCTGGTGAGGGTGGTGAGGGTGGCTGGGGAGGAAGAAGTGAAGATGGTCATGCGAGCAGACAGCTGAGTGGACGGGGTGGCGGAGGGGCAGGAACACCAGGTGTGAGCGAACACTGTCCCCGAGGCCAGCCTGGGTGTACGTCTCCAGCCAGAAAAGTGGTGGGAGTTTCGGGAGAGATAGGAAAGCCACGTGGTTACACAGGGTCGTGCCGTGGGTTAGAATAAGGGGCCGCCAGGAAGAAGCCCCAAACTGGAGGACGCCTCCACAACCAGGGGAAGGAATGAGGGAAGCCGTGGAGGCTTAGAATAAGGTGAATGGCAGCATCCTGCCTTTTCTCTGGAAGATTGCCTTGGCTGCTGTGCAAGAACTAGGCTGGGAGGGAGGAGGGCCAGGCGAATGACGGATGCAGCAGGACTAGGGACGCTGCCACAAAAGGGTGTGCGAGCGGGAGGCCAGAGGACCTGAGGGGCGGACCTGCACGAGGCCTGCTGGCTGACAGCTCCCGTCACCGTCATGGCTGGCTGCTCAGATCAGAGTCCCTGCACCGGCCACGGCGGCTTCCCCCCTCATGTCCACATGCAGTCCACCTGCCAACCAGGCTGGTTGACCTTGGAGTGCGATCCGGACTTCCCCCGTTAGGTCACATACAGGCACAAGCTGGGCAGATCCTGCAGCCTTTTAATGAGGGCTGACACTTGGCTCTGGCTGAGGAATCACGGGGACAGAGTTATGCCAGAAAGAGTTGACAGCATCACATGTTCACGGCAGCAGCCTGTCTCTGTTCCTCCATCAGACCAGGAAGGAAGGAGGGCAGAAGCATGTCACCAGCAAGGAACCTGGGGCCAGCCCTGAGCATCTCTCTCTTCCTACCAGAGGCTGGAGTGAAACTCCTGCTGGCTGCTGGGATTCCATCCATGAGCTGCCTTTGTAGAAACGTACCGAGAGGCTTCTGGCTTCTCCAACACAAAAAGAGCTTGGAGGTCACAAGGAAAAAGCCCAGTAAACTGAAAATCAACAACTTAGCTCCATCAGAGGATGGAGTCCCAAGGCAAAGCAGCACCTTGACCACTGGAGGAGACACACGGGGGATGCAGAGACCCACAGCTGAGATCAGCTGCCCAGGGCAGAAGCCGCTGGAGCCAGGAGCTAGTAAGACACTTGGACGGTAATAGGTGAATCAGTGGAGGCTGAGTGTGGAGCATTAAAACATCCTGGGGAAATGTCTCCTGTAGTAGACTTCACCTCCTGGAGCCCTGGCTGGGTCTCAGGGGAAGAGGGAGAGATCAGAGGAAAATCACTTCATGCTTCAGGGCAGCCCAGGAGAAAGTAACCAGTTATGACCAGAGGGCTCTCTCCTCAGTAACAAAGCCTGCCTTCTAAGACGCGACTTTCCCAGAGCCTTGTCTGACCTCCAGTCTTTTTATCTCACTAATGGGGACTGAAAAAGCCTGAAAAATACTCACGGAGGTCACAGCTCAAGAACTCAGGCCCACTAAAATCCCCTGAAATGTGATTCTCAGACCACAGAATGCTTCCCGTGTCCTATACCTTACCATCCACAGGTCCCCAAGATGACAGCCAGGGGCATAAATGAAAGACCTGCAAAATACAAGCTCGGCTGGGGAGGGAGTTCTTCTGTGAACCCAAAGAGAACAGGGGAGGAGATGACAAACACACAGGGGAGCCGGGACCCTGGGCCCACAGTGCGGAACACAGCCCTCGCCCAGGCGGAGCGACCCAAAACCTAGCACTGAAAGCCCGATGCCCCAGCTCCTAGTACCAGACACATCTTCTCCAGTATCAAGAAAAAACTGAACGCCGTGCCAAAATGAAAAACACAGTCTGAAGAGATAAAGCCAGTATCTGAGCAGACTCATATGGCCCAGACGGTGGGACGATCAGACTGGGAGTTTAAAGTACCCGTGATTAATACGTTAAGGGCTGTAATGAGGAAAGGAGACAACATTCAAGAGCAGACGGGTAACTTAATGAAAGAGATAAAAACTCTAACAAAGAATCAAAGGAACATGATAGAAATCAAAAACACTTTAACAGAAAGAAAGAAATGCCATGAAAGAGCCATCCAAGTCGACCAGATGTGGTCAGAGAAAGAATCACTGATCTTTGTCATGTGTCAACAAAGACTTGCAAACTAAAGTATGAAGAGAAAAAAAGCATGAAAAAAGAATGAAACAGAATATCCAAGAACTGTGAAAAAATTATAAAAATGTTTGCATGTGTGTCATGGAAATACTAGAAAGATAAGAGAGAGGCTAGAGAATATGAAATATTTAAAGCAATTATGGCCAACAATTTTCCAAAATTAATATCAGGCACCAAACCACAGATGCAGGAAGCTTACAGGACACCAGCTGGATAAATACCAAACATGCGCACAGAGGCATGCCGTTCTCAAATCACAGGAAGCAAGAAGCAAGGATAAAATCTTGAAAGAAACCAGAGGGAAAAAAACCTTACAACTTGTAGCAACAAAGAATTACATCAGACTTCTCATCAGAAACAATGCAAATAAGAAGAGATTGGAGTAAATTATTTAAAATGCTGAAAGCAAAACCCGTAAATGAAGATATCTGTGTTCAGCATAATTATCCTTCAAAAGTGAAGGAGAAACACTTTCTCAGACAAACACGGAGGGAATTTGTCAACCGTAGACCTGCCCTATAAGAAATGGTAAAAGATATTTTTCAGAGAGTAGGAAAATCATATAGGTCAGAAACTCACTGATTCACATAAAGAAAAGAACAGCATCAGGAAAAGAATAAAGGCAAAATAAATCTTTTATTTTACCTATTTTTAATTTGTTTGATGACTGTTCAAAGCAATAAGAGCAACAATATTTTGTGTGATGGTAAGATATGAATGGATGAAATGAATGACAGCAACATTATAAAGAATGGGAGGGAGAAATTCAGAACACTGCTGTAAGGAGTCTACATTATGTATGAAGCGATAGTACAGTGTTGTGTGAAGGTGACATTATATCAGATGTAAAAACGTATATTTCAAACTCTAGGGAAACCTCTCAATTTTTAAATGAAATCTAATGAGTAGGCTAACAAAGTACAAATAATGGAATAATAAAATATCCAGTTAAAACCAGAGATGGCAGAAAAAGAGGCAAGATTTTTAAAAATGGAAACAGCTAACAAGTGTAATGAATACAAAACAGTTATGAACATGGTGGATAGTAATCCAACTATATCAATAATCACTTTAAATGTGAATAGTCTGAATACACCAATTAAAAGACAGATACTGTCAGAGTGGATACAAAATAAACAAGATCCCACTATATATTACATATGAGAAACTCATTTTAAATATAAAGACACAGATACTTTAAAAGTCAAGGGGTGGAGAATGGTATGCCATGCTAATGCTGACCAAAAGAAAGCTTAAGTAGCTATATTAATTTCAGACAAAACAGACTTCAAAATAGGAAAAAATACCAGGAATAAAGAGAGGTGTTACACAGTGATAAAGGGATCGATTGTCCATAAATACGTAAGAATCTTAAATGTGTATATACCTCATAACAGTGTCAAAATGTGTGAGGGAGAAACTGCTGGAACTACAAGGAGAAGTGGACAAGCCCACTGTTAGAGTCGGAGACTTGAACACCCTCTATTAGTAACTGATTGATTCTGCAGATACAACCCAGTAAGAACACAGTTGAACTAAACAGCGTCATCAATCAACTGGGCCTAATTGGCATTTATAGAATACTTCACCCCACAACAGCAGAATACACATTCTGCTCAAGCTCACATGGGACATTAACCAAGGTAGACGTTCTGGATCGTAAAACACACCTAAACACATTTAAAAGAATATAAATTGTATAAAGTATTCTTGCATACCACAATGGATTTAAATTCAAACTCAGTAACACCTAGCTGGAAAATCCCAAAATATTTGGAGATTAAACACCACATTGTTAAATAACACACGGGCCAAGAAAATCTCAAGAGAAATTTAAAAATATATTTAATTAAATGAAAATGCAACCTACCAAAATTTATGGGATGGATCAAAAGCCGTGCTTACAGGGAAATGTGTAGCATTGAATGCATATATTAGAAAAGAAGGAAGATCAAAAGTCAATAATCTAAGCTACTACTTTAGAAATGTTGAAAGAAGAGCCCATCAAATCTAAAGTAAGCAGAAGAAAATAAATAATAAAAATTAGAGCGGAAATCAATAAAGTTGAAAATAGGAAATCAATAGAGAAAAATCCATAAGGATAAAAGCTGGTTCTTTAAAAAGATCAATAAAGGTGATAAACCTGTAGCCAAGCTAAGCAGGAAAAAAGGAGAGACACAAATCACTGATATCAGAAATGAAAGAAGAATAATCACTATTGATCCCAATGACATTTAAAAGATAATGCAGAAATATTATGAACAACTCTATGCCCACTACTTGTTCTCAAATTTAGTTTGTTACCACTTCTAGTCAACTTTGTACTGGGAGTTGTAGTTAATGCAATAAGACAAGGAAAAAAAGGAATATAGACTGGGAAAGAAGAAATAAAATAGCCCTTGTTTACAGATGATATGATTTTTATGCGGAAAATTCTAAAGAAATACACACACACACACACACACACACACACCCCGTACATCTTGAAACTAATAAGCAATCAAACAAGGCTGCAGAATCCAAGGTCAGCGTACAAACATCAATTGCTTTCCTACGTATGAGCAATGAACAACTGTAATTTGAAATTAAAAATACAATATTATTTACATTCTCACCAAAAAAGCAAAAGACTTATGTCTAAATCCAACATAATCTAACAAAACAAAAGGATTTATATGAGGAAACAACAAAACTCTGATTTAAAAAAATCAAAGATCCAAATAAAGGCGGAGACATATTCTCTCCCCATGGATTGGAGGGGACAATACTGTTAAGATGTCAGTTCTTCGCAACGTGATCTGTAGAGCCAGTGCAATCCCAAGCAAAATTCTCGTGTGCTATTTTGTGGGTATGGACAAACTGATTCTAAATCTTATGGAAAAGCAAAGACCCAGAATAGCCCGCACAGTACTGAAGAAGAACAAAGCTGGAGGAGTGACACCATGAGACTTCAAGACACCACAAAGCTGCAGCAATCAGAGAGTACGGTGTTCGAGAAAGAATAAACAAAGAGGTGAGTGGAGCAGAGTAGAGAGCCCAGAAATAGGCCGGCACTGAGAACGCAACTGACCTTTGCAAGTGAGCAAACACAGTTCAATGGTGAATTAAGTCTTTGCAACAAACAAGGTTGAGCAATTTATATGCAAAAAGCAAAACAAAACAAATTAACATAAGGACTTTACTTCATTTACACACACACACACACACACACACACACACACACACACACTACCTTAAAAGGGATCACAAAACTATAAAACACCTAGAAGATAACATAAAAAAAAATCTAGGAGACCTTGGGTTTAGAGATGAGTTTTTAGACACAACACCAAAATTGTGTTCTGTGAAAGAATCAATAAATTGGATTTCAGTGAAGTGAATAACTTCTGCTCGGCAAAAGTCACTGTTCAGAGAACGAAAGTGCAAACCATAGACAGACAGACAATTGTTTCACAGCACATGTCTGGTAAATGATTGTATCTCAAATAGTCATGGAAATTATTACACTTTATTTCTCAAAATTGTTAGAACTCAACAATAAGAAAACAACCCAGTTTTAAAAATGGATAAAGATATGAACTGAAATTTCAGCAAAGAAGATATACAGATGGCAAATAAACATATACAAATGATTTTCAATATCCTATGTCATTAGAGAATTACAAATTAAAACAAGACACCACGACACACCTATTCGAATGGCCCAAATCTGGGACACTGGCAACACCCAGCGCTGGTGAGGCCGTGGGCAGCAGGAACTGTCACTCAGTGCTGGTGGGGAGGCAAATGGAGCAGCCACTTTGGGAGACAGTCTGGAAGTTTCTTACAAAGCTAAACATACTCCTACTATACACTCAGTAATTGTGTTCTTAGGTATTTACCCAATTGATTTGAAAACTATGTCTAAAAAAGCAGGTGGTGGGGCAGGCTTTGCACAGCTGCTTACAGTAGTTTTACTCACAATTGCCAAAAACTGGAAGCAACTAAAATGTCCTTCAATGGTTGAACGGATAAACAAACTGAGATATAGCCATACACTGGAATGGTATTCAGCGATTAAAAACAAATGAGCATCAAGCCACAGAGACACTGAAGAACCCTAAATGCACATTGCTAAGTGAAAGAAGCCACTCTGAGAAGATTCATATGGTATGATCCTAATTACCTGCCATTCTAGGAGACAAAACTGTGGGGACAGTGAAAGGCCAGTGACTGCCAGAAGTTGCAAGAGTTGTGGGAGGGTGACTAGAACCGTGGGATTCGCAGGGTGGTGAACCTTCTGAATGAGACTGCACGGTGGGGATGTGACATCGTGCATTTGTGAAAGCCCAGAGAACTTTACAACACAGAGTGAACCATAATGTAAACTACGGAATTCGGTTAATAATAATATATCGATATTGTTTCATTAATTATAACAATTGTACCACATTAATGCAAGATGTTAATAGAGGAAAGCGTGCAGGGAAGAGGGCATATGGGAACTCTATGTGCTATCCGTGCACTTTTTCTATAAATCTACAACCATTCTAAAACATAAATCTATTAATTTAAAATATATATTCTGAGAAACTGTGTCAGGTTTACAAAGATGAAACAATTAAACAGACACAGCCACTGCCTTTAACAACTCACAGTCTGGTGGAAGAAACAGCAACATAACCCAGCAATTATGGACAGTGTGGACTGATGTGAAATGGGAATTATGGGGATGGAGACACCAAAGATAAAACAACTAGCTTTGTGGGGGAAAGGAGGTCAGTGGAATATTTCTGTGAACTACAGTGTTATAAAAATACAAATCAGTTATTACTATGGTGGTTGTTATTGTTCTTATGGCATTTCGTTTACCTTTTCAGACAAACAAAACTGAAGGAATTCATTGCCTGCAGACCTGAAAGGTTAAAAAAAATGTTTTAATGGAGAAGAAAAATAATGTCAGTTATAAACTTAGATCTCATAAAGAAAGGAAGAGTGTCAGAGATAGAATACTGAAGGTAAAATGCTTTTGTTTTTTATTCTCAATTGATCTAAAAGATAGCCAGTTGCTTGAAATAATAACAACATCCCAGGTGGCTATTGCATCTGGATGATTAAAACGAATGACAGCAGAGTCATAGGTGATGGGGCAGGGAACTGGGAGTCTGACCACACAGCACATGACGCCTTGTAGTATCATTGAAGGTGGACTTTAAATATTTAACTACACATTAAAACTTTAGGACAAGCACTAACAAGAGTATAGTTGATATGCTAAGAGAGGAGGGGAAATCACGTCATGTAAAATGTTCAGTTAAAACCAAAAAAGAAAAGAAAAACAGAAAAAGAAAGTAGTAAAAGAAGAAGGAGAAAAGCACCAAAGAACGAATGCAACAAATAGAAAACAGTTACAAACATGGTAGATATTAACCCAATCACATCAGTAATCGCTTTAAATGGGAACGGTCTAAACCAATTTAAAGACGGAGAATATCATAGTGGATAAAAAAGAGTCAGCTCTATGCTGTTGACAAAAAAATCTATTGTGCACATGAAGACACAGATAGGGTAAAAGTAATGGGATGGAGCAAGATAGCTCAAACCAACACTAATCAAAAGAAAGCTGGAGTAACTATGTATGTTCAGACTGAGGTGACTTCACAAGAAGGAACATTATCAGGGACAAGTAAGGGCATTACATGATGATAAAGGGATAGATTCTCCATTGTTTAGTACATAAGAGAAATGTTTAACATGCATGCTTCTAACAATAAAGCATTAAAATACATGAGGCAGAAACTGATAGAACTGTGAGAAGAAGCAGGCAAAGCCACTACGACAGCTGGAGACGTCAGCTTCTGCTAGCGATGGAGCCAGCATGTCAGTGAGGACGCAGACGGACGGCTCAAGTCGATTCAGTCCACACTTGTGGGACATTCCACAGCCCCACACACCGTCTCCCCGAGTGTTCATGGAACATTCACCAAGATTCTGGGCCATGACACACATCTTAGCACATTTTTAAAAATAGAAATAAGAATATGTCTTCAGACCACAATGAAATTAAAGTAGAAATAAATAGCAGAAAAATAGCTGGAAAATCCCAAATTACTTTCAGATTAAACAACACATTTCTAAATAACACACAGGGCAGATAAAAAGTCTCCAGAAAAGTTAAAGTGAACTAAATGAAAATGCAACAAATTGTAGGGCATTCTAGAAAATACCTGACAGTACTCTTCAAAACCATCCAGATCATCAAAACCAAGGATGGTCCGGAAAACAGCCATAGCTAAGAGGTGCCTAATGGGACGTGACAATCAAATGCAATGTGGGCTCCTAGAACAGAGAAAGGCACTGGTTAACAACTAAGAAAATCTGATTTTAGACAAGAATACGGTATCAATATTGGTCATGAATTGTAATGAATGTATCACATTAATGTAGGTGTTAATGGAAAGGACAATGGAAGATAAGGAAACCCGATCTTTACAATTTTTCTGTAAACCTAAAGCTCTTCTATAATTTTAAAGGTGTGTTTAATAAAAGTATAACCCCAAAAGTGGCGGGATGCAGTGAAAGCAGTGGTTAGAGGGCAATTTATAGCACATAATGCCCATCGTAGAAAAGAAGAAAAATCCAAAGCCAAGTCTACTCTTCAATCTAGGAAACTAGAGACAGAAGAGCAACTGGAGCCTAAATCAAGCTGAAGAAAATAAATAATAAAAATTAGAGCAGGAATCAATGAAGTTGAAAACTATAAAACGACAGAGAAAATCAATGAAACCAAAAATATGTTCTTTAAAAAGATCAATAAGATTGAACTCGTCTAACCAAGAAAATAAGGGAGAAGCTGTAAATTACTAACATCAGAAATGAGAGGGGCCATCACTCCCGATCTCATGGACGTTTAAAGGAAAATAAAGGAATCCTATGAACAACTTTGTGCCCACAAATTTGATAACGTAAGTGAAACAGACTGATTCCTTGAAAGACACAAACAACCAAAATGTCCATAAGGAGACATAGATAACCCGACTGGCTTATGTCTATTAAGGAAATTGCATCAATAATTTAAAAAATAACTTTCTAAAACAGGAAGTACCAAGTCCAGAGGGTTCACTGGTAAATTCTATGAAACATTAAAGAAGTAAATGAAACCAATTATTCGCATCCTTGCCAGAAACTAGAAGCAGAGGAAATACTTCCTAAATCATTCATGAAGTCAGCATTACCTTTATATCAAAATCAGCTACAGACATTACAGGAAAAGAAGACTATAGACCAGTATCTTGCAAATATCCTCAACAAAATACTAGCAGACTGACTCCAACAACACATACAAAGAATTATACATCACGGCCGAGGGGGACTCACTCCAGGTAGAAATTCTACTCCTTTTCGAAGCTCCTCATGATCGTGTTGACCTGGGAACTCTTAATGAGCCGTGGTTTCCATTTTATTTGCTATCCCCTCATCTCTGGGGAGATTGTTGCACCAAATGGCTCAGCCCCATCGCCAACAGGGATGTCCCTTGTCCCTCCTTCACTCAGCTCTTTGCAGCACGTCGCAAAGAGCTCGGTACTCACTGATCATCGTGAGAATTTGAAAAGACCCTAACAGTCCCTCAGTGGAGCGATGGCCACCTACGTCTTGGTGCTGCCACATGAAAGATGTATTTATGACGAGTGGTGCCTGTGCTTTTAGCAAATGATGAAGCAGAACACAAGTCTGTATCTATGGTTGTTTTGTAAGGACACACGCCAGTGTTCATGTGGCCAGAAGATGCTGGGGGAGCCGTGAGGATAGTCCTTTAGGGGACCTCTCTGGGGCCAGGAGCCCGGAGTCTTGCCCCTGCCCCCCACTGAGTGCCTGTGGCCTTGGGCAGCCAGGCATCGCCCTGCGCCTGCCCCTTTTCCATTGCAGCGGCCGGCTGCCCCACGGGGCTGCTGATGGGAGCAGGACGTCACTACGTAGGAATCACTCAGAATAAGGCCTGACCTATGGCATGGCCAGCTCTTTCATTTTATTTTTTTAGGCACAAAGCAAAGATCGAGATGGAAATACACAAAGAAAAGTAGTTCTTGCTCAAGTGCCTGGGTTAGGTACTTTCTTTTAACTTTTCTCTGTTTTCTACCATGTGCACACAATACATTCACAGGTGGGGGGTGGGGGAAGTACCTCAGGGCCAGGCGGCCGTCGGAGGTCCCTGGGCCAGGCCAGTGGTTGGGGTGCGTCCCTGCTCAGAGCCCCCTTCCTCTGTGAGAGAACTCAGGCCTGGGAACCGAGTGTCCGTCCTCTTCAGATAAACCCACTTCGAGTCACTTTGCGCCCTCTCTGGAGCTGGCGGCAGATGAAACGAGCCCTGAGGACTCGCCAGGGTCCTCCAGCGCCATTGGAGAACACAGCGCCTGCCTGGCACGCTCAGCACAGCGGGATGACAGGGACCCGCAGCTGGCTCGCTCCCCACACTCTCCGAATGTCCCTTCTTGGTTTGAGCCTAAAAAGATCGCCCTCCCCCCCCCCAGCCCTCATCCTTGGAGTTCGCAGGGCTGGGCTCCTGCAGAGCAAGCGATGACCTTGTCATTGTCGCCCAGGGTCTAGTGCCGCTTCCCCAGCCCTCGGGCTCTGAAATGTGCTGGTGGCCCTGACAGCCCCTCGGGTCAGATATGAAGGGAGGATGGGGTGCGAGGCCCTGGGGTGGTTCTGAGTTGCCGTGGACTTCCAGGCACGGAGGGAACAGAGCGGGTTTGCACCCTGCCCTCCTGCACAGCAGTGCGACCTTGGGCAGCTGGGGGGGGGTTCCCTTTCACCCACACCCCCTCCTCCAGCACGGCCTCCTGCAGCCTTTCTGTGGTCTCTGACACAGCTGTTATGACAGGAAGACACTCTGATGAGGAGTCAAAACTTAAAGCAGAATTTCAGCTCCACAAAGTCCCAGCATTGTCATTTCAACCCCATCTCCCATCTCCGGGCCCTCCAGAGCGGGGCAGGACGTCCTGAGGAACCGCCCCCACCCCCTCCTCAGCCAGCTGGGACACCCGGCTCTTCCCTACACAGGCGACCAGCTTCCGGCTGAGTAGCAGGCACGTGCAGTGGACGTGCAGACTCCCAGGCTCCCCCCATCCACCTGGGGAGTCGGGGTCCAGCGGCTCCCGCCCCAGCTCATGCGATTCTGGTCTTGCTCTCTGCAGCTCTCAGCGGCCTCTCCTCTGCAGGGTTTCCTCCGGGCATGCTGCCCCAGGACCTGCAGCCATGGCCAGCAGCTCTGCAAGACTCCCTGCCAGCCTGCCAGCCCTGAAGACACTCAAGAGAGGATGTGGCTTTTTTAGTGACACATCGCGGCAAAATCGCGGCCTGACCTCATTCGGTGCTAACTAACCCCAAACAAGCGTCACAGCCAGAACTCTCGTGGCCCATTCGGGTCCTGGGCCCATTCTGGGCGCAGCAAGGGCGAGCCACATCTAGACCATGGAGACTGCACACACATGTGGGACGGGGAAGGGGTGGTCCTCTTTGGTGCCACCTGAGAGGGAAGGTCCTGGAAGCTCGCTCTTGGTCTCCAGGAATCCCCGACGTCCAGCAGAGACGCCGTGTGTGGCCCAGTGGGAACCGGGCATCCTCCAAGTGGAACCCAAAGTCTGGGACATGGGACGGGGGCGGGGAGGGGGGTGTGGAGCTGGACGGTGGCGGCAGGTGGCCACATGTCACAGACAACGGTGTGTGTGGGACTGCGGGCCCTTCTCAGGAAGCGCAGCTGCTGCCTCATCACGAGGACGGCGCTGGATCCCGGCCCTGCAGCTCCCCTGACGCCCCCACGTGGGTGGGCCTGACAGCAGCGGAAGACGCAGGTGTCCCTTTCACAGAGGAAAGAAAGCCATGGTCCTCAGGGCCCCCGGCCAGGTGAACGTGGGAGTGGGACGTCCCTGTACAGCTGGGGCGCGGCAGGGGTGGAGGGACAGACACCGGGAGCGGATGGGGAGAGCGATGAGGGCTTCGGGGTCATTCCAAACCCAGAGAGAAGAGGGGTTCCCTGCGGGTGAGCGGCCGCCGCAGCGTCTCGGGGCGCAGTCAGGCCCACTGGGCAGGCTTCGCAGAGGCGCCGACCGGCACTGTCACCGGACCCTCCTCCTGCCTTCCTCCCGCAAACGCCCGGCTGGGGCTCCGGGCCTCCTTCAGCCTCGGAAGGATCGTGAAAGTTCCGGCACACGCGGGCCTTGACACTCCTCTGGGAGGGGGGCGCGCATCGGAAACAAGCTGCAGTGGCAGCACCGGGGGAGAAGGGGGGATGTCGGGGTTCAGACCAGGCTGGGAGGAGAGGACGCGCAGAGGCTCGCAAGGGTGGGCAGACTGGACAGGCGGTGGCAAAGGGGCAAATGGAAAAGCCCAATGGACTCTGAGGGCCCCAGGGGGAGGGTGGGGTGTGAGATCCCTCCTGACAGTTGTTGGGGTGTGAGATCCCTCCTGACAGCTGTTGGGGTGTGAGACCCCTCCTGACAGTTGTTGGGGTGTGAGATCCCTCCTGACAGTTGTTGGGGTGTGAGATCCCTCCTGACAGCTGTTGGGGTGTGAGATCCCTCCTGACAGCTGTTGGGGTGTGAGATCCCTCCTGACAGTTGTTGGGGTGTGAGATCCCTCCTGACAGCTGTTGGGGTGTGAGATCCCTCCTGACAGCTGTTGGGGTGTGAGATCCCTCCTGACAGCTGTTGGGGTGTGAGATCCCTCCTGACAGCTGTTGGGGTGTGAGATCCCTCCTGACAGCTGTTGGGGTGTGACATCCCTCCTGACAGCTGTTGGGGTGTGAGATCCCTCCTGACAGCTGTTGGGGTGTGAGATCCCTCCTGACAGTTGTTGGGGTGTGAGATCCCTCCTGACAGCTGTTGGGGTGTGAGACCCCTCCTGACAGTTGTTGGGGTGTGAGATCCCTCCTGACAGCTGTTGGGGTGTGAGATCCCTCCTGACAGCTGTTGGGGTGTGAGACCCCTCCTGACAGTTGTTGGGGTGTGAGATCCCTCCTGACAGTTGTTGGGGTGTGAGATCCCTCCTGACAGTTGTTGGGGTGTGAGATCCCTCCTGACAGTTGTTGGGGTGTGAGATCCCTCCTGACGGTTGTTGGGGTGTGAGATCCCTCCTGACAGCTGTAATGACTGAGCCAGGTTCCGATGTCTGTGCTTGGTGCCATGGAGAAGCCAGACCGTCAGGAGACGTGGTCCCTCGCTTTGTGCCCGTTTTGCCCATTTTGCCGTCACTTTACAGGAGGGACAGGAGTTCGCAGGGAGCCTCAGCGATATTCGTGCTGGAACAAGCCTCCAGGGGAGCTCAGCCCGGCAGACGGAGAGCGTCACACAGTCCCGGTGTTTTCCTCGCGTGTCCCAGCCACACACCTGGACCTGACACTGGACGATGACACATGGGGGTGTCAAAGACACAGATGAGCACAGGCGGGTCCCAGCCAAGCCAGGGGCTTTGCACCCCAGGCCCATGTCAGCAGATGGGGAGCAGTCAGACCAGCGCCTCCCATAACCTCTGCCCACAGGCTCTGAGCTGCTTCCAGCTCCCTCAGGGGAAAGGAGGGCTACCCCAGATGTGCCTTAATAGAGAAAAACGCTCTTGCCTGGTTGTCCAGGTTTAACAGACAATCATTTACTGAGAGCCCGAGAAGCTGTCCGCCAGTGGATTTTTACAGCCATGGCCCAGGCAGCCTTTTGTGGATAAACGGTTAAGAGCTATTTTTCCATAAATGGGCAGGAGAGAAAAACCTGTAAAACTTAGCAGTGGGCTTCAGAAATGTGCTATTTCCAGCAACACACTGTGGTATATGCTTGGAGCCCTGTGGTACCTCAGAGGGACACCTGGCTCAGTGTCACTGGGACTGTGACCTACCCCTCACAGTGACAGGAAAAACTAAAATAATAAAACAGGTGTCCTGTGATGAGTGATAAATGTGTGACTCTCACTGGGTGACGGTTACCACACCATCACCCTGGCGTGGGCAGCGTGTGCTCTGGGTGGACGGGCTCCGAGCTCAATGAGGACAGCATCTGGAGTATCCCCTGAGCATCAGAGAACAGACACAGGCTGGTCACTGCCAAGGGTCTGTCAGGCACCCTGACAGCTTCCCACGGCTACCACACTGCACGTCTGCAGGCACAAGGGGTGAACACATACCTATGTCGGGGATGGGTAAACTGAGGCACAGAGGGGCAGGGTCCGGCATCACCGGGCACCTGCTCTGTCCCAGACAATTGGCTTAACTCCCAAGTCTCGTTCCCAAGTTGCAACTGAGGAACTCCGGGGCTCAGAGAGAGTAGGACACGTGCCCAGAGTCACAGAGCGGCCAGTCAGGGGCATGATGGCTCCAAAGCCACTGTGTTGCATGAGGGTAGCCCGGGTCGCACCGCTCAGATGCACAATTTACCAGCTTCACTGATGGCTCGAGTGCTCCCGCCTCCTCAGAAGGCAGGCCTGTGTTTATGGATGAGCTTAGGCTTCCACAGAGCAGCCTGGCTCACGAACACGGATTTACAGCAAAGGAGCCCCAGAGGAATGAAGGACGCTCCCTGGTGTGTCCAGTTCCCAAGGACTGTGACCAGACAACAGGGGATTTGGTGTGGCCTGGAGGGGAAGGGAAAGGAGGGGAGGAGACAGGACCAGAAGGGACAAGAGGGCCTGTCTGGCTGGCTCAGGGGGCAGTTCCTGTGGGTCTCAGTCCAGTGCCTTTCGAAGGCCCCGGTCTGTAGCCCCACAGCTCCCAGCACAGCCCAGAGCTCACACTGAGAGCATCTTACCCTTATCCTTACCCTCGGGGCCCAGGTCCCCTTCTGAGAAAGGTCACATGAGTGCAGAGCCCCCCGTGTTTCACGTGACCCAGGTCCTTAAAATCCAGTGGGCATCCAGCGAGTAGGTGACTGTGCACAGAGATCCAGGCTCTGGCGCCCTGAGGTCTGCATTTACCTGCACGCTGACGGGGAGCCATGTGCACCCCCGTTCTCCAAGCCAGAGCTGCCCGGAGCCCCGAGCCTCGGAAGATGCCGGCACCCCCCAGCTCACCACTGCCTCTTTCCTCACCTGTACAGCTTTACCTTCATCAGGACGCTGCGTGGCCACATCTTCTCCATCAGGTGAAAGCCCGTGGCCCAGCTCTGCCCAGGGGAGGGCGTGAAGCTAGTGAAGAGTGGACAGCCCGGGTGGGAGGCAGGCCTTGCCGAGACCCCAGTGCCAGCATCTGAAGGCCCCTGGACGTCTGCCGGAGAAATGAGCACTCCTGAATTAGAAATGACACTAGAATTTAAAACGATGTTTCCTCGCAAATGAATTCTAAAATAAACACTCTGGAGGCAGCGTGCAGTTCCTGCGCCCTGCTTCTCTGAGCAGCCAGATTCACTGATGGTCTTGTCGGTTATAAATCGCAGCCTGCATGTCTCATATCAAAATGCACAGCCAGTGATATTTAACTCTAAAGAAATATATCCTCCAGCAATGAATACAGTCAGAAATTACTCACTGGATTTAACCAAGGCGAGAACGGAGCCATAGAGATGTACTGCATAAATTCTGGAATGTGGGACAATGGTCGCCATTTATTAACATTTTATCTCCTCGTGGAAACGTTTGACCTTGCTTCAGCAGTTTTATTGGGAGCAAACGCTCTGCGAGCTCCCGTTTCCCCCCTTTGCAAAAGCAACCTGAGCTGTTCGAAGTGGTGAACAGCACTCAGGTTGTCACGTTCCTGGTGTTTCCTTTAACCGAAAAGAAGGAGAAAACCATGGGGAGAAAGCTCTCCCCCCAAAAAAAGAATGGCCTTCGGAAAGCGTGGAAATTCAGGTCACTTAAGCTGGCTTCATAAAGGGAAATGAAAGCAGTTTAATTGTGAGAGGCTGCGGCTTCCGACAAGACCTCGGGCTCGGGAGAATAGCATATTGGAGAGGGGAATCGGGGGGCCTGTACCTGGCAGGTGTAACCAAATTAAATCCATTCGTTCCTGCCAGGGCCACATACTTCACGCTTGGTCTGCACTTGGCCATGGGCGGATGTAATGCACTCAGAGATGTGGAAGGATGGAGGTGGCGCCTGGCCGCCGGGAGCTGGCAGTTGGGACAAGATGATGTCAGTGAGTGGCCCCTGCACGGGAGACAAACACCCAACTGCAGGGGCGTGAAAAGAGCGACAGCTGAGGGGAGCGGCACTTCCCCTCCTCATATGAGCCCCTGTGCGATCTGTCCTTCCCTCCCTCACCTCCCTGCTTCACTCGTACTCACTGGCAGGTACAGAAATGCTCAGCCCAGAAGCTGCACTCCCAGGAGTGTGCAAGCAGGTGGAGGGGGCAGGCCAGGGGACCTGGCTGGGCCCAGTGTCCCCGCTCATCCTCATGGCTTGTTGAGGTTCCTGCACTTGGCCACATCCGTCTTTCACCCACATCCAAAACATACTGAATGCTCAGTAATGACCCAGCGGGCGCTGGCTGTGTGCCAAGCAGCCCCCAGCCCCCGTAAGAGGCTGGAGATGGCACCCCACCCAACCCCTGGGCTGTGGCCGGGATGTGCTGCCATGAGCTGCAAAGCCAGCCTTCCTTCATTTCCATGTTAGGGCGATGTCATCACTTTTGCAAATATAATGTGTGTTTATCATAAAGAACTACAGCACTCCCGAAAGTACAAAGAAGAAAGCCACAGATAACCCAAAATCCTACCACCCAGAAATGACATGATGATGCCAAAAGAAAAAAATAAAAACTTCTAGATCTCTCCTCATAGACACATATATGGATGGGCAGGGACTGTGAGGAGTAGACAGATAAGTGATAGAAACAGCCGTGTAAAATGAGACGATGACGTAATAGACAATGTCAGTAACAAACATCTTAATTTAGTTTTAGTCCCATTAAAAAAATAAAGAAGTCAAGTGAAACTAGAGGAATCGCAATGCTTTAGCTGTTTATTGGCCACCAGCAATTACAACTCTAAAAAAGAGTTATAGAGATGAAGAAAATAATTGTATTAAAACTGTAGGTTGACATTATTTTTTCCTCAACAGACTTTCATTTTACGTTGTGCCCCATGATCCCCACAGCTCCTGGGGCTCAAGACAGTCTGTTGAAGGATTGGATGCTGAAACACAGTTTTTCTGGGTATAAAATTTCTGGTCAATGCGTTCTTTCCCCTGGAACATCCCAGAAGTTTGTTCTGAGCTGATGTTGACTGAGGAATTTGTCGTCTTCATTTTTTCATCTCTTAATTTGCCCAGACTGTGCATATATGTTTTTCCAAAAAGTACTCGCTTGAGGATGTCTGACTTTTGCATATAAATTTAAATTTAAAAAATTAAATATAAAATTCTATATTTAAAATGTCAGAACTCTTAGGTCAGCGTCTTCCCCTGAAAAAGCTGCAGACATTGTTCCAGCACAGGGCGGGACGAGGGTGACCCTTGTGACGACAGGAACCTAAAACCTGCCTCTGCGATTCGGTGCCTGAGGCCCTTCCCCACACCTGAGCTCCTTGCAGAGAAGCCTGGCTTCAGCCTGATGTTTCCGTCTCAGGGGCGACTGCGTTTCGTGCTTTTCTGCCTACACGTACAGAGAATTATTTTGTCATCTCTAAAGTCCAATAACTTAATCAAGATGCATCTTAAGCTATTTCAGATTTTTCCATTAACAGCTTCAGTTTATTCATTTCAGGGAAGTTTTTCTCCCTAATATTCCTCTAAACACCCCCATTCTGTGTGTTGGTCTCTCTTTTACCACTGACCACGGGTCCTCCATGTGTAGTACTGACTGCTTACTATTCTCTCTGATTTTTCTTCCATGTTTCTCTGATTATCTTGGGCTTTTCCATATGGGAGTGACCCCAACGAGGTCAAGTTCATCCCTGTGAGTCCTAATTTAGTCATCATTTCTCTGTGGGTGTGGGTTGTGCCTCAGCTCTGCCCTCTTTCTTCCATCCCATGCAGACGCTTCATCATTGGGTCTTTAGCTCTTAGTTATTTTACTATTATTATTTTTTTAGCGTATCTCGTAAGAAGGTCATCTGTAGAGCAGACCTGTGGGGGACTGTCTTCGGCCACTGGGTCAGCTGGGTGCAGCCCGGGTGCCGCGCAGCCCCTCACACACTTGCTGCTGCACGAGTTTGCCCATTTCCCAGGTCTCTCTCTTCCTCCTCTTGTTCAGACAGGGGCTGGGGTCTCCTGAATTCCCCTTCCCACCTTAAAAGAGAGTCTTGTTTCCTTGGCCTCCACCCATAGGTGGTGACTGCTGGGGGAGGTGGTCCCAGGCAGACCTGGGAGGGCCAGAGATGAATTGATGGGGAGCTGAGGCCAGTGAATAGTAAGAGTGGCAGGAGGAAGCAGGTCTGAGCGGGAAAGGCTCCAGGCTGTGACAGACCTGAGGTCCCAACGACCCCACCGGTTGTTGTGGAGCAAAGAACGCCACTGTGGGGCGCTCAGCACCGAGCAGAGCACCAGCCCCCAACTGCTGACTGGCCCACGGTGTTTCATGTGACCCAGGGCCTTAAAATCCAGTGGGGATCAAGAGAGGCCGTGATTGCACAGAGATCTGGGCTCCAACGCCCTGAGGTCTGCATGGCCCCACGTGCTGCTGGGTAGCCGGGTCACCCCGTTCTCCAAGAGTCCCACCAGGCCCCTCACTAATTTAGGGTACCCCCCACCAGGGGCCTGACAGCACTGGAGTTTACCCCCAGGTTAAGTCATTTACCCAGCTGTTTAGAGCTTGAACCTCCACGCCTGACATTTGGGAGGAATTTTCCAGACGATGTAACGATGATCCCAGAGGCTGTGGTGACCCCGGGAGCCCCAGCACCAGCAGCTGCTCCGTGTGTCCCCCACGCCCTGTGCCCAGGGCCCCCGGGAAGGGACTGAGGCTCCCCCCACGGCGAGGAGCCGGCTGCCTGGAAGGAGTCAGCAGCTGCCTGGGGACCAGCCGGCCTCACGGCCCCACGCTCACCAAGGTTAAGGTTTGTCTTAGATAAGACGGTGTAATGAGCTGATTTCTTTATCATCCCCGAGGCACCTAATAAATTCTGCAGAAGGAGCAACAGCCTTGAAATTGGAGCGGAGCGGACAGGAGAAGAGAGAGGACTTAGAGAAACAGATCTCCCTGGAATATGGAAACATTGCCATATGCAAATCAGCACCTCCCGATTTAAATAAAACATTAGCATATTGTGCCAAGATCCCAGAACTCATAGATCAGAAATCCAGGCCAGCTCGGTGAGCCTTCCCCCAGGACCAGCCAGGGACAGCATGAGCAGGAACGCGGTCTCCACCTTGTCCCCTGCCCCCCTAACTTGCAACACCACCACCGGGCCCCTGAAAAACCCAGGGGGATCTTTGCAAACTGCCTGCCCCCAGAGTGCCGTTTCAGGACTGGGCAACCAGACCTCTCCCTCCATGGCAGCCTGAAGCAGCCCCAGGTGGATGTGATGGGGAGGCTGGTGTGGGGTGGGGCGGCCCCTCCAGCCATGCAGCCACCCCCAGGCCCAGCAGCATTCACAGGGATCTCTGCTGAATTTATTCCCCACCAGGTGTCTGAGACAGAGGTGGGACTGTCGCTGTCCAGCAGGCTTGCTGCCCCGGGGGTGGAGGGTGGAGGGAGGAGCTCCCAGCTGCAGGTCCGGGTCCTGGGGGCAGGGGCGGGTCTCCAGGTGGGCGGCCCAAGGGCCCTGGGCTTGTCAGTTGCACCCTGAGTGCTGAGCCTTTGCTTAGTGTCCTCCCATGTGAAATGGGGACAGGTGGGTGTGTCACAGGATGCCACGAGGATGCCCCCACTCACAGGGTGCTGCCTGCCCCAACAACTATGCAGAAAAGAAAAAAGTAAATAAAAGCGTGCAAGCAGACGGCTGATCGCTCTGTGCGGTGAGTAGCTAAGTGTGTGGGACCGCAAGGCTTTGTTCCTGGCTCTCTGCCTGGGCCCAAGAGGCTCCAGAAACTTAGCATGTGTGTCTGTGGGGGGTGACAGTGGGGAAGGACCTGGAGAATAAATGACCCCCCCACCCCGTCGTCCAGCCCCCTGCCTGCTGCCTGCCCTCACGTGCACCCTTACCCAGGCCCCTGACCCAGCCACCCCCACCCTCCCAGTATTCTGTCCCGCAGCTTGCATACCTCAGACACCTCCCTCAGGCGACCTCTGCAGCTGTGTGCACCAAAGGGAAGGGTGACCTTTGGGAAACCTCAGGAGAGCTGGGTCCGAGTCCTGACTGGCTCTGCTGCTCATTATCTGAAATGTTCAGCATGTCACTCCCTTCCCTGGTCTCTGACTGCAGATCAGACATAACCCTTCAGATCCCTCTCTGCTTTCCAGACGCCTGGCTCACACTCCCCAGTGACCCCTCCGGAGTCGTTCTCGGTGGCCCTCTCTGCAAGCCTCCACCTTGCACTGTGCTTCTTGCTCCGTGTGGCACACCCCTGAGACCCCCGCTCTTCCTGGTGTGGCCTCTCGCACACAGTATTTGTAATGAGGTCATTAGACAAACATGATGCGGCAATTTGTGGTCTCAGTGTGCATGGGGGCCCCACAAGGCCCTCTGCGTCATCAAGGGTTTCTGGGGCACAGAGTCTGAAGCAATATGTGGGCTTAGTAAATATTCGACGACGGATGAATGAACCAGAGAGCAAACAGAAGAACAAATGAATGAACAAAAGGAATGAATGATTGGCCTGGTTACCTCTACAGATAAAACGAGAGAAATTTAGCTCCTTCAATAGCCGGGGTGTCGCTCTGGGCAGGAAGACGTCCTCCTGACTAAAGGGGAGCAGAGCCTGTCCCACTGTCCTGCGTGGGGGAGGGCTTGTGGCACGAGGCAGCAGAGCTGCGTGGAAGTCGGTGCAGGGTGACAGAACACCCAGGACAGGTCAGAGAAAAGGCAGCCTGGGCCAGGAGCTGCCCGGACGCCCTTGCGTTGCGCCCTGCACTCACGCCCCACCAGAGAACCCTACCGTCCTCAGTGCGCTGCCTGGTAATGGCCCGTGAATCACACTAAGCAACTCAACATGGCGCTAATGACAAAATCTGGAGGAAAACCCACCTTCCTGGTATCCATCGACACGACGCTATGGATGGGAGCAGATGGAAGAGTGAAATATGTGTGGGTGCCAACCACCATCTGGTCACAATTGATGGCCCATCTGATGGCAGGTTATTACTGTTTTTCTAGCATCATTAAAGACGTGTTATTTGTCTCCGTGCCTTCTCCGGGTCTGACGTGGAGACCTTCAGGGACACCGTGCTCTTGTCTCCAGGGACCTGTCACTCACCAGTGCCCCGTGGTCTTCTCAGCTTTGTTCCTGAGGTCCCTCTGGCTGCTTCCATGTGGGTGAGGTGACTGATTAATTAAGCTATCCCTCCTCTCCCGGTTCTGTAGCCCTGGGTTATTCGCTCACAGCCGTCGTTCACCACGGGGCCTCGTTCGTCACGTTCAACTGCAGAAACTTCCCGAAGACTCAATTTTCACGCTGTACTTCACAGTCTTTCCACCAAATTAATCTCCATCTTTTTTCCTTTAATTTTACTGGGTGAGGAACATATATCCAGTTTACAGATACCTGGTTGTCTGGTTCAAACCATGATCAGACAACAACACAAATGGTGGCCTGACAGCCGACTATTCTCACGGGCTTCAGAAAAGGGACTGGTGTGTGTCACGAGGGGGACAGGCATTTATGAAACCCTCAAACCATCTGTTTAAAGGCAAAAACACTGGGCTCACATGAAAAAGAAAGGGAGTGTGTTCTTTTTAAGAAAACGATTTAAGTGTAAAAAGTACATTTTCCCTAATTGCAGAAGAAAACATAATTTTGGATTGTGGGGATTACGCATAAACATATCTTTCCGGTGTCTAATTTTATTGACAGGTGTGACTTTCAGGCCCCCTGGGTGCTCACTGCCACAGATGAGGTCCAGGTCTGAGCAGCAGGAGACGGTCCCCCTGCAGGGCTGGCTCCAGACAGACGCTGGCAGAATGGCACCGCAGGAAGTAGCCAGGCCAGCCCAGGCTGAGCTCGGGGCTGGGTGTCCAGGGAGGATTTTGTTGTTGCTGGTATTGCTTTGTTTGTTGTAAAATACACAGAACATAAAATCTTCCATCTTCACCCTGTTTAAGTGCAAGTTCAGGGGCATTAACTACATTCACCATTGCCCCCGTGCAGCTCCAGAGATTTCCATCTCCCCAAACTGGAACTCTGTCCCCAGTAAACGGTAACTCCCCAACCCCTGGTGACAAGCATCCTTCCCACCTCCGTGAATGTGGTTACTCCGGGGATCTCACAGAAGGGGCATCACACAGTGTTTAACTCTCTGTGCCTGGCTTATCTCACTGGGCAGGACGTCCTCACGGTCCGTCCGCGTTGCAGCAGGTGTCAGAAGTCCCTTCCTTTCAAGGCTGAATGCTATTCCACTGTGTGGACGGACCACACTTTCTTGTCATTCGTCCCCTGATGGACACGGCTGTGTCCTCCTCTGGGCTAACGTGAATAGCAGACATTGACACAAACACTAGTTCCCTTTCCTGCCTTTCAGCTCTTTAGGGTGTGTCCCCAGAAGTGAGGTTGCTGGGTCACATGGAAATTCTGTTTCATTTGGGAGGAACCACCATACTGTTTTCCACAGCAGCTGCACCATCTCCTAATTCTGCCAGCGATGGATGAGGGTTCTCTCTTCTCCGGGGGCATTACGTTACTACTCAGTTGAGCGAAAGCTAGGAGCAGGGCAGAACCAGTATAGACACACCAGGAGGTGCTGACCCCGAGGTCGCTGTCCAGAGCCACTGAACACCCAGTGACTGGGTCCGCGGGAAGAATGCTGAGAGCTGGCCCCTGATCACCCAGCGGCAGGGCGGGCTCACAGCACTGGATGTTGGGGTGAGCCCTGCCCTTTCCACACATACACTCTGTCGCAGTGCTCTGAGCCTCGTTTTGCAGAGGGGACATACTCTGGCTGACTCCCCGGTCACTCCACCGGCCACCTGGGTGAGCCCTTCTGCCCTCGGCCCCTCCCAGCCAAGCCCAGGCCCTTCCTTCCTCTAGCCGGCTGTTCCCTTTGCAGTGTCCACTCCCCGGCCCGGGGCCTGGCTGCAGAAGGAGAGCTGCCCTTCCCTGCGTGTCCACTGGTCACCCCGACCCAGCCAGCAGAGTGGACACACGAGTGCAAGCCTCCCAGCCGTCCACGCCTTGTCGTTTGGAGCCGCTGGCATGAGGCTTGGTGTGGGAAGCACATGTGTGTGTTCTGTGCTTCTGTGGCGCTGGTGCGGGGCCCACGGGCTGGTCAGAATCCATTCTCCTGCCCGGCACACACGTCCGCTGCGCCCACAGCTGCTGGGGTCCAGCTTCCCACAGGTGATTGCTCACCAGCTGATTGGCAGGAGCAGACGGGCCCCTGGAAGCCAGAGTCTGCCCCAGCCTGCATTAGGGCCGCCTTCTGCGCCCTTCGCCAAGCCCTGCAGAGCCTGTGTGCAGGCAGATTCCAGAATGTCTGAGCTCCTAATCCACGTGGCCGAGCACAGCTTTTCCCACAGCACGACACACGCTGGGGCACGTGGTGGGCACGCCACCCTCAACGAGGCAGCAGAGCAGATGGCCCGGGCAGTGGGGTCGCAATGCTTGGGGCTCGGGAATGTGGCCCTGGGAGGCCTCTGGCAGGCCCACGCCCCTCTGTCACCAGATGCCAGGGGAGCTGGCACTCGGCCAGCCCATGGCGACCTGAGCACACAGGTTCCTGCTGAAACTGGTTTCAGGAAGGGTGGGAGCCCAGGGGTGCAGGCTGACCCGCCTCTTCCAGAAGCCTACGTCTAACTTCAATCAGATTATTGATGGTTCAAAGTGGGCATCTACCGGCAGCCAATCAGGCAGACGAGGATGATCCGTGCCAGCCTGGTGGCAGCACATCAACCAGAACTGCACAGCAGCCGCCTCCAGCCCCACGGCCCGCTCCCCTGACAACTGGCCAGTTTGTGTCCTCGGCCCGGCCTTGCCGCCACCACAGGGGTCCCTTGGGCACCCCTGGCTCAGGCCACTCAGAGGAGCCTTCGCAAGGTACTGTGGGCCTCTCCATACGAGGCCTTGCTGGTTGGTGAGGGGTGCTTGGAGGAGAAGAGGCCACAGTTTGGGGAGGAAGGGGTGAGTGGCTTGGAGGCACAGGGGTCCAGGCTTCTGGTACGGGCAGAGGCAGGGGAGGGATGGGCCCCGAGCTGGTGCGGCCTTGATCCAGGCTCTCACTGCCATGGGGGTGCTCAGCACAAAGCCACGTGGAGTTCACAGACTGCGGGGGGGTGGGGGTGCAAGGCCCTCCACCTGCCATGATGCAATGTGTGTGTCGGTGTGTGTTGGTGTGTGTCGGTGTGTGTATGTGTGGTTGTTATGCACGCACATCCTCCACCAGTTCGGCAGTGGGCAGAGGCTTTGGCTCCATGGCTGCAGGGGCAAGACCCTCAGAGCCAGTGGGCCCTGCCCATCCCCAGGACCAGGACGAAGCAGGCAGGCAGGAGGCCACCTGGGGGGGACGTGGACGCGCTGGCACCCAGACCAGCCTGCGTTGTGCGGGCTCCACCTGTAAGCCACTGTGCCCTGTTGGCTACGTAACCTCTCCGTGTCTTCATTTCTTCCTCCGTCAAGTAAGATTGATTGACCTGAGGCTTGAAAGGGATAAGGTAGCCGTGCTGAGCAAATTGTGACCTGTCCCTCTGAATGTCCACAACACTCTCTCTTAAGCAGTGTCGGGACATAACTTCAAGTGTGAGTATTAGAAACTGATATTTCTTCTCCCTCTGGTTTAACCAAATGCCTTGGTGTCGGGTGCCGCTGGCGTCTGCTCGCAAGGCTGCCCCCCACAGGATGGGGTTCGGCAGATGAGCCTGGAAAAGGACTGGTAATGGGTGACAGTGCATAGATGGCCGGAGGGCAGAAGGTTCTGGAAGCCTTGGGCCTGGCGCAGCGCTTACTGGTCCGATCCCCTGAGCTCCTGGACCCACGTCTTCCTGGGCCCTCCTGGCCTCTCCAAGAGCTGAGGGAGCTCTTACAGTGTCATGCCACGTTCCAGGGCTGGAGGGGTCCCTAAGTCACCCCAGGCACCCCTTGGACACACAGGGGTCCCACTGGGAATGCCCTGAGGCCCAGGAGCCCAGCCCTGCCCACGGCCAGGGAGCCTCAGGGGCTAAAAAAGCCCCACGTGTGTCCTCGTCTCTGTCCTCCCACGAGCCATGTTTACACTCTCAGGTCCCCTAAAATTTTGCCTTGGCTTGCTTTCCATTCACTCATTTGTTCATTCATTCATTCATTCATTCATTCATTCATTCATTTCATAGTAGTCATTCCCAGTGTCATTCCCAGTGCTTTCTGGCTTTTCCTCCCAGGATGTGGTTTGGGTCACTGGGTTATTTTCTTTCTTCTTTTTTACTTGTAATAAAATTTACTATTTTAACCATTTCTTAGTGTCCAGTTCAGTGGCGATAAGTACATTCACATTATTGTGCCGCCATCACCACCGTCATCTCCAGAACTTTCCCTTAGTTCCGAAGAAAACTCTGTCCCCAGTAAACAGTGACTCCCCTCCCCTCCCCTCCTCCCAGCCCTGTCACCACCACCCTCCTCTCTGTCCCTGTGAATCTGACTCCTCCACGGACCTTCTCCACATGGACTCACACAGTGTTTGTCCCTCTGTGGCTGGCTTATCTCTGCGCATACTGTCCTCGAGGTCCCTCCACACTGTGGCATGTGCCGAAGGTCCTTCCTGTTAAGGCTGAGTGCTGTCTCACTGTGTGGATGGCCACATGTTGGGTACCCTCTCGTCCCTCGATGACACAGGGCTGGTTGTTTCTACTTTTCGGTTCCTGTGCATCGTGCTGCTACGAACATGGGGGTGCCAACGTCTGTTCAAGTCCCTACTTTCAGTTCTGTAGGGGGGTTTCCCCAGGAGTAGGGTTATCACTTACTCACTTGGTTCCAACTTCCATCCCAGCTGTGGACCCCTGAGCCCCAACCCCAAGAAGGGGGCCTCATCTGGGAGCCCGTGCCCGGTGCTCTGCACCGTGTTTGCCCCGTCTGCACACCTTGCCAGTGTCCACCATGCCTGCGGTCCCTCAGTGCCCAGCCCCAGGGTCCAGGGCCCAGCACCAAATGGGAGTCAGTCGGTGCTCGTTGAACAAAGCTGAGGGGACAAAGCCCCAAACTGTCCACGTGTTTCTCTGCTCCCCTGGGCAAGCCCCAGCACCTGCGAGAGGACAGTGTCCCTCTGCAGACATGCCCAGCCCTGGGCACCAGGAGGAACCACCTGCCAGGCAACCCCCCCACCCCCGCAGCAGTGAGGCCCCGCCCACGAGGTTCAGTAGCTGGGGGGGGGGGGCAGCATCCTCCAGGCCAACATCCAAGCTCTGAGTCAAACAGGCCTGGATTCAGTTGACTCCCTCCACGCCTGCAGCTCTGCAGGTCTCTCAAGTCCAGTCTTTCTATCTGTAAAGTGGGGGGTCAATAATACAGACCTCGTAAGATCATTTTTAGGGCACAGCCAATCACACAGTAAATGCCCAATAAACAGTCACTCAGTCACAGCAGTAGCAACAGGCAGAACACGTCAAGCTTGGTGTGCAGAACGGAGCAGGGACCCCCACCATGGAACCAAGACAGCGGGTTACATACACAGCCCCGCCTGACTCTCTCTCCTGAACCTGACAGAGCTGATGGGACACAGGACCCGTCCTCTCTCCTTCCTCACAGCCTTGCGTGAGTGTCTGAGTGGCCCGGGGGCCAGGCCAAGTGTCCTTAACTCTGCAGGGCAGCTCTGCCTCCCTTGGTCCCCAGTTTCCAGCTGACCTTCCTCCCTCGGGGACTCCCTGGCTGTGCCAAAGGCCCAGAGTCCAGGGGAGGCTGGCAGCGGTGCTCCGGGCATGGAAAGTGGAGGGGTTTGCCATGTCTTTGGGCCATGTTGTCACTGTGTTTATTGGACACTGCGCGCTCCAAGATGAACCCGACTCCTGGGCCCAGCTTGCTCCTCTCCGAGTGACAAAGCCAGTAACAATTCGTTTTTAATGTGCTCGTAATGGGGCTTGAAATGAACACAGGCTGGTTGTCCCTGTAGATTCCCAGGAACTATCCATGGTGCTGGCAGCACGGAACCAGGGAGTACGGGAGCCAACGCCGCCGTGACCACTGGCTCTGGCCACAGCCCGCCTCCCGCCCCGGCCGAGGGCCAGGCCCCAGACCCCAGGGCCCCTGTTGGGAAGAAACTAAAGCCCTGACTTGTCTTCTCCTGGACCCCCCACAACATGAGAGCCACGGGGGCAGAAAGCGAGTCTCATCAATTCTATATGCATTTACTTAGAGCCCATGTTTATTAAACTGGTTGGCTTCCAAAAACTCCTTGTGGATTTCTTTCTCAAAAATGTAAGTTTTATCTCTCCAGCCCCCATGCATTAAAAATGGGTCTCTGATGTACTCAGCAGATTCCGCCCCCCCAACCCCACTCTTGGCAAATGCAAGATTACAAATAATTTTTGATAATTTTTACTTTTGCGAAGGTTCTTTCTGTTGATGCAACAGTGCCTGGAGCTGGCAAGAGTATTTATACGCTGTGACAACATTGGAATAATTTCTGACAAAATAGTTTGAAATATAAATTTTAGTACATCTACAGCTGATAATTCTTGAAGAACACTTTTTCCAAAAAAAAGTTAACTCTTCAAACAAATCAGCTTTGTGTAATTCTGAAGTTAATTTCAAGTATGAATGTATACGAGGCATGTTAGTGTTTCCTCTGATATTTTCTGTTGCTTGGGCATTACACAAGAAACTGAAAGTGGTGTCACGATTTGTATGTCATCTGGATGCGTGTTTCTGAGTTCTAATGCTGTATCCTCCATGACGACGAAAGGTTTAACTTTAAAATTGTCTTCCTCGTTAATGATGGGCTCCTCTGAAGCTTTATATGGAAATAGTACTATTTTCTATCAAAGGCAATGCTTTTTAAATTTAGTTTCTATTTCTAAGCCTGTGAATGTTTGCTCTGCTCTGCTGTGTTGCAGCAGATTTTAAAACTGGAGATTCCGAGCTCTCTGAAGAACCCAGCCCCTCGCTGATACGCTTTATTGCAAAGGGCACGAGAAAGTTTTCATTTTGTAACAAGTAACCCATGAAGCTGGCTGCTGGCACTCAGGCAGGAGAGTCCAGCCTCGTGCAGGCCACTCCGGGATGGACGGGGAAGCCACCTTCCTGTGCAGCCCCAATGTGCCTCCACGCAGCCCCCTTGGGCTCTCAGGGCTGTGGCCCACCCACGACTGCATCCATCACCATCGCCTACCTGGTTTTAGTGCAGCTGCTTTGGGGACCCAGGGCTGCCCAGAGGCACGCACGTGCACACAGGGACCCAGGCCAATAGCTCAGCGCCCGCTGTGCCAGCTGCAGTTGCCAGGGCCTGAGCCTGCACACGCACTGCTGCTCTGCTCCACCGTCTCGTCGGACCTCACTCACAACACTCACATGTTCCAAGAGTGTTTCCTGTTCACCAGGCTGGGGGCTGGGAATATGCAGGGGAAGGTCATGACATTCCTGCCCCTTTAGAGCTCAGAGTCCAGCAAGAGAGCATAGAAAGACATGGACATTGGGAGTGTGGGCCCTTCAGGTCACCCCATCCCTCTGGGGATGTCGGGAGCAGCTGCCAATCACCTGACACTCAGGATAAACAATCACCACTTTTCAGCTGTGACATTCCACCTAAAAAGACAGAAACCCTTTGAGGGGCCTCAAAAGAACCAATACACTGTTTGTTCTCAGGGACAAGCAAAATTATTGTTCTCTTCCTTGAAAAGTTGAATTTCTTTTCTAAAATATTCAAAGCTCAGTCCATGAACAAACTCCACTTTCAGCTTTTCCCACATTTGGGTTCCCACTCTCACCTTCTTGGGCGAGAGCAGTAGCGGACACTGGGGCATTGTGATTAATATCTGGCTCATAAAATTAAATTTTAAGCATCAGATTCTAGGGATCACATGGAGATGTTGGTCCCAGCTCTGCTGCTCACAGAATTTGACCTTGAGTACATGACCTCACACTCGTGGGCCACAGTCTCCTCACGGAGGCAAGATCTCCCTCCCAGAATTGCCAGGATTAGATGTGACTGCATTCCAGAAATAACTGTAGTTACCAGCTGTTGAATTCTTCCAGGCATCAGGCATTAGCAATATTTGTAGTTGCTTTTTGTAATAAGGCTGTGGGGTGGGTACTAGTGTCTCCTTTATACTGATGAGATTACTGACACTTAAATCAATTAAGCAGTTTGCCCAAAGTCATGCAGCAGATTTGGGACCCACCACTCCCAGCTGCGTCTGACCCCAGGGTCCAGGCTTCCTCCTATTGCCTCACATTCTGATGCCGGGGGCAGGATGGCTGGCACATAATGGGTTCTCCAAAAGGGCTCTGTCACTGCATTTATTTGCTATGGCTGCCATAACAAAATACGATAGACTGGGTTCATTGAACAGCAGAAATTTATTTTCTCCCAATTCTGTAGTCTGGAAGTCCAAGACCCAGGTGTTGGCTTGGTCTCTTCTGAGGCCTCTCGTTGGCTGGGGGACTCTGCCTTCTCATCCTGTGTCCTCACAGGGTCTTTTCTCTGTATGTCTGTGTCCTAATCTCTTCTCAAAAGGACCCCAGTCAGATCGGATTGGGGCCTCACCCATATGGCCTCATTTTATTTAATCACCTCTGTAAAGGTCTTATCTCCATATATGGTTACATATTCTGAGGTCCTGGGGGTTGGGATTTCAACACATGAATTTGGGGGGACACAATTCAACCCACTACAGTCACCACCTGTAATGGGTTAAATGGCCATCCCCAGACAGAGATGTGGACAAACTGATCTCTGAACCCTGTGAATGTGCCGTATTTGGAAAAGGGGTCTGCAGACGTGATTAGGTTAACCGTCTCAGGGTGAGGCCATTGGATCAGGGTGGGCCTGTAATCAAAGGACAGTGTGTTTCTGATGCGTACAGACATGAGACACACACTCAGAAGACAGGCCCCAGGACGACAGAGGCAGACGTCGGAGTGATGTGGCCACAAGCCCAGGACGGCCAGGAACCACCAGACGCTGGAGGAGACAAGCCCTGCCAACGTGCTGATGTTGGACTCTGGCCTCCAGACCCGAGGGATAGTAAATGTCTGTAGTTCTTGGCCATCCAGTCTGAGCTCGTCCATTCCAGCAGCCGTAGGACAACCGCGCCCCTCCCTGGCTCACAGAGGCCAGGCTCACAGAGGCCAGGCTCACAGAGGCCAGGCTCACAGAGGCACATGCTGGGCACAGCAGCCAGGGTCTCAGAGGCTGACGCTGGACAGGACCCATATGAAGCAAGACAAGTCTCCGCTCTTTCCTCCGCAGGGAGCCCGGGGCTCCTGGATGCCCCCTGGAGAGAGTTCACTCCCACCTCCTCACCAGCAAACACAGCTGAGCTCTGCAGTCCCCTGCCGGGAATCTTGACTATTTCTTCATCGCAGCAACTCACCTCTTCTCTTCCTAGAGATGAAATAGCTGCATTTCCTATTCAGGATTTCATCTCTAGCTGCGTTATGTTATTCTGCAGAAACCTTTTGTTGTATTTCTGTGGGGTGACCACGGTCAGGCTTGATATGAAGGACCACTCTCTCTGAAAAGAGAGCTGTGACTTGGCATCATCGCTGCCTCTGCAGGGATTTTGAAAACAGGTTTCTCCTGAGCACATGTCCAGTGGGTGGGGTGGGGGATACGGATTAGCCAGGAGTGAGTGGTGAGTCCCTGGGTGGGTTCTTTCAGGAGAAATTGCATCCAGCTCCTGTGAGGTCAAAGGCACTTGGCTGGGGGCACCCAAAATGGGGCTGCCTGTGGTGCTAAGAGCATTTGTGAATTTGAACTTCCATAAGCAAAGCCATTGAACGCAGTGGAAGCAACGTGTGTTTTAAGAGCAGTAACCAGGAATCCATTTGCAGAGTGAGTGATGACCTCTGCTACCTCCACTTGGCAAAGCCAGATTTTAGTATTTAGGCTTCAATTTAAATGCAGGAGACTTAGTGACTAAAGGACGCAGGGAGGGCAGCCCTGTGAGCAAACCCGGCCACTGCTCCGTTCATTGACACGCACGGGAACACTGCCAGGAGAATCCTGACTCACAATTACACAGTCGTTTTCCTCTCACCTTTAATTAGCAGAAGGCTCTCCGCTTTGTCCACCTTCACCCCAGCCAAGCCTGAGTGTCTGCTGAGGTCAAAAGGTAGCCTTGGTGCAGTTCTCCACACGGAGGCTCAGCATCTCCTGGTGTCTGGCCAACCTCTGCTCCCAGCCTTGGAGGACCTTCCACCCCACAGGGCAGCCCTGCTCCCCACACCAACTCCCGCCTGCTTCTGGCAACCTCAGGCCCCACACGCGTGGCTGAGGCTCACCCTGCCCTGTCTCTTTCCCTCTACACCACCCACACGCCCCCGGAACTGGAAGGTCCTCCACGGCCAAACCACACATTCAAGCTGAGCCATCTCTGCAGGCCATTTCCTCGGTGCCTTCAACCCAGCAGCAGCTCTCACGCCTGCCTCACAGAAACACAGCTGGACCCGTGGCACCTCTCACTGCGGCCACCGTTCTCCTTTTCTGGCTGAGAATCTGGGCACTGCCTCACGGTCGTGGGAATGAAGTCACTGTGCTGGGACCCTCAGCAGCTGGGCGCCTCTGCCTTCCCTCCACACACCTGCCCAACACCCGGCTCCAAGGGCGTCTGCCCAGCTCACCCCCATAATACTGTGCACACTGACGCTTCTGGAACATTCTTCCCTCCACTGTCCCCTCGGGTAACTCCTCATGTTTCATACCTTGGCTTATGTATCACATCCTCAAAAAAGCCTTCTGTGATCACCCCCCTCACACACACACACACACACGGTGGAACTGGCCTTCCACGCCACTCCTTCAGGTGTCATTGTCAGTTACAGCATCTCTGTCCCCTTGGTAGTGACCTGATCTCTCGCCCACAAAGCAATAGACCCCATGGTTGAGCCCATCGCTGCCCTGTCCTGGGCTCCCAGCACGCAGCAGACCCCCCAGCCCAGCGGCTCAGCGCATGTCCTGGGAGGCACCAGGGTTCCCCACATGACACATCCTCAGCACCAGTCGAACCGTCAGATGACAGCAGCCTGGCCGACACATGACTGTAACTGCCTGGGAGGTTCAGGCGAGAAGCACTCAGCCGAGCCTTCCCGGGATGGCTGGTAACAGGAGCCGTGAGACAGTGAATACTTGTTGTTCTCAGCTGGTAAGTGTGAGCGATTTGCTACATAGCACTTGATAACTGAAGAAACATGCCTCCTGTCTCCTTCCAAATTCACCCACCAGGTAGGTCCCTTGGAAGGAGCAGGTGAAGGACGATAAGGAAACATCAAGAGGGATGAGCATTGCCCTCGGCATCCTCAGCTCTTCAGTTCCTTTTAACCTTCCATTCAGCCCGTTACCAGCCAATAGTGACCACCAGGGTGTCCCCCTGCCACCAGAGCCAACCTCTGGCTTTGTATATCCCCCAGGGCTACTGATAGTCAGTGTGGATTTCCCCCCAGAAGTCTCTCAAATGGCTCAGCGGATAATCGAATTAAATCTATGCCTAAAGCAGCAATGTACTCTCAAGTCTATTCCCCACGTGCCATGAACAGCGTCCGAGGTGGCCCCCAGCAGACCCCGCCATGGGCCTGCCCCCCCAGAATGCCCTCCCAGGGGTGTTAGCAGGACCTAGTCATGGCTCCTAGCCAAGAGAACACCCTGTGGGAGGGGCACGGAGCCAGTGGAAAAGCACCGAGTCCCAGGCTAGACCCTCTGCAGCCCCCTTGGTCCCGCGTGCAGAATGGAGGCACTGCCAGTGTACGCGGGGACACCCACAGTCCTTACTGCTCCCAGCGCCAGGGACCTCACCCTTACCATAGAAGGAGGACTGTCGTGGTTCTGTCCTCCTGTCCCCAAGACCCCAAAGAGGCTGCTATTCCTACCACCAACGCTTGCCCGTCCACCCAACCTGCCCTCTGCAGCCCAGCAGCATCTGGCCCAGGCCCCTGCCGCCTGTGTGGCCTCCCTGAGGCCACGAGCCCCCTGTCTCCCTAAAGGTGGGGCCTGCTTCATGCAGGCAGCCACGTGCCTATGGACGAAGCCCGCGGCTGCCAGCGCCTTTAGGATGAAAGCCCGTGTGCCTGGAGCTTGGCCGAGCACTAAGCTTGGCTGTGCCGAAAGCCGCCATGGTCAGCAGTGTTTTCTTTTTCTGTATGTAATTTGTGAAGAATCAGGCCCAGAGCACCAGAGCTGAGGTGTCTGGGCTGACACCACAACACTGCAGCCTCCTGCCTCCTCTGAACTTAGCGTGAAGCTGGGTAGGGCCAGGAGGTCGCCCTCCGTGGGCCCTCATCTGGGGCACTGACGAGCGAGAGAGGACCAGACACCTTCTTACTTGGACCCCAATGGAGAGAACAAGCCCAGCGTCCTGACGGACCTCACAGGGAGGACTGTGCTGGGGCCGGAGAGTGCCAAGCGGGTCCCCTGCCCTCAGCTCAGCTTCCCTGAGGGACACCAGGGGCAGGGACAGAGGGTGAAGGACTGGGGAGACTGGCGTTAATAGGGGACAGCCAGGCTGCCTCTGTGACCCTGAATAATGTCACGGCCCCCCTGGGGAGGGTGTTTGTGGCCCCTGGGGCTGTGTCCATGGTCTCGTCCTTCTGTGGCCACCCCTGCCCGTCCAGCAATAACTCATCACCACCAGCTGCCTAATGGCCCAGGGAGGAGCCAACCAAAAGCCCTCCGGGCCCAGCTGGACCCTGGTGAATTCCAGAGGCATTTGGGTAAGTGTGGGTTGCCCTGACTTAACGCCCTCCCACACCGCAGGGCGCACTCGTGGCCCCTCCCCACCCGCCTGAACCCTCTGCCACCTGCCCCCCCCTCTACCTGCTGATGTTCTGTTTCCCCTTTTAGTCCCATCCCCGCCTCCAGCCGTCATGGTGACACCCCGGGCCTCCCATGGGCGACAGGTGATGTATGTGACAGATGAGGTGTCTTTCACACACACTACAACGTAGCTTTGCACCCCCAACTCCAGCGGCCTCCAGCCGCCCTGGCTGAGCGCCTCCCCCATCGGCTCGAAGCACCCAGACGTCCTGCACTTCTGCATCTGGTCAGCAGACGGGCATTGGAGCTGTTCCACCAGTCCATGCAGCGGGCACCAGGGACACGCGCTGGCTGGAGATGTGGCCGGTGGGGTCAGGTCATGAGGGCATCCATCTGAGCTGCACCTGCCATCAGCCTCCTGCGCTGCCGTCACTGAGCCAGCTCAGAGCAGGCGCCAGGGCCCAGATTGGGGACCAGCCTCCCTGTCCTGCACTTGGCTCTGCAGCCCAGGCTGCTGTCCCCACCCAGGGACCTCACATTGAGCCTGTTTCTCTCCTCAGAGGTCACTGTCACCAGCTAAGGTCATCCCTAAAATGTCGTGGTTGCCCTTGATAACCAGTGGCTCTGTCACACCTTCATCTGTTCAAACCTCCGCTGAGGGGGCTGGATTTGCAGCCAGTGCCGCCTTCTGGGGCCACGGCTCCCCTGGGTTCACTCTCGGGGCAGAGAAAGCCGCCCTCAGGCTCTGAGCTACTCACTGGGGGTTCAGGGACCTGGGAGACGAGCCGGGGCGCCCTCTCCACCCTACACCTCAGTGAGCTGAATTTGAAAGGAGCAGAGGCTTTCTGTCCCTGGACTGGAGCCCCAGGGCTGCCTCCCTGGGAAGAAGAATGTACTGGATCCGGACGCCCTCCGAGCCGGCTGGTGACCACCATGGAGGGCCGTGTGGGGACACTGAGTGTGCAGGTGGGAGCCCCAGGCCCTGCGACGTGAGGTACCCACAGGCCCTCAGGGGGGGCTCCACACACCGCGGCTGAGGGCTGAGTGTGCAAACCAATCCCTCCACACTCCCACTGCACCACAGGCAGCAGTGGGTCGCTCGCTCTAAGAAACGACAAGCAGTCACTCCTGGCGGATCAGAAAGGCTGGGTGAGGCTGAGTCGGGGGAGCCAAGGTGGGGTTCAAGTGGCAGGCGCAGGAAAGGTGGCTGCACACTCCAGTCCTGACTCTCAGCTGAGCTCTTCCCGAAGCACAGCCCAAGGGGCGTTCTTGTGCCCGCTGACCTGCCAGGGGCTGACCATAAAGGGCTGACCGAGAGCAGGAGGGGTGATCGAGAGTCAGCCCCGCTCAGCACGAGCCCAGCGGCCGGCACCCTGGTCCCTGCGGTGGGATGTGCCCTATTTCTCTAAGGAGCACACTGTGGATGGGACGCGGAAGGCATGAAGTGACTAAGTGTAAGTGCCCTGGGTTCTGCCTGCAAGCACAGCTGTAGCATCTGTTCATGAGGGATCTAGAGAGCACCTGTTGTATACCAGGGTCTACGCTGGGTTCTAAGGTCACAGAGATCAATCTGGAGGAATGGGGAGGAGAGGTAGGCGGTCAGCCAGGACAGTGCCGAGTGTCAGGGCGGTACCCCAGGCGTGCGTCTCGTTCCGTGACAGCCCCCGGGGACAGGCTGGCTGGGCCGGAACACAGGGGGAGAGAGACCCGTGACGCTGGCACTCCCCAAGCGAGCCAGTACAGCAAGTCCCAGAGAGGGACAGGACTCACCCCAGGCGCCCCTGTCACACCCTCAGCACTGGGACCGTGATTGATTCTTTCTGGAGGACAATGATTTAGAAGCAGAGCATAAAGTCTGGAACAAGCCCAGCTTTGAGCCATTTGGCAGAGTCAATTGATCACATGTGGGTCTTCAAGGTCATGCTTCTGATGAAGAAGGATAAAAACCAAGGCGTTAATTAAACCAAATTCCAGGAAGCACACAGCGTCCGTACATGTCTCATCCTCCATCCTTCTGAGCCTGGGCCCCAAATGCCCTCTCCCATCGACTGCACATTCCCAGGCGTCTGCAGAAGTGGCCTGAACATGTCTTCCCAGGAGCACGTGCTGAGTCGGCAGGCCGCAGGCTCTGTGGGGTCCCCACCGTCTCCCCTTGGGTCCCAGCAGCCAGCACCCTCGCCTTTGTGGGGGTGTCCTCAGGCTGCAGAGCCCGTTTCCCACGTCTTGGCCGGCCACAAGTGCCAGGAACGAACATGGCCCACACGCCGGGGCCAGCCTGAGCAACGCTGGTGGGCATGGTGGTTTGACGACCCGGGCCCGCCATGCCCAACGGCCCTTGGCGAGGACCAGTTCCCAGCATTTACTGTGGAAGCTGAACTAATGTCTGCCCAGTGCAGTGTCTCCCCGACACCACACAGCCCTCGCTCGCTCTGTCCTGTGCAGCTCCTCGCCCTGTCCTCCGAGCTTTGGCTCAGGGGCTGCTCCTGGGGAAGCCTCACAACGAGACGCAGGACACAAAGTCCTCTTCAACATGTGGCTGTGTTTGAATCCCTTCTTGTGCCGGCAAACACTTCAAATCAATGGCAGCGGACGCTCCGGGACCATGTCTCCCTTTCAACAAGCAGGTTTTCTGCTCGCCGCGCTAAAGCCTGTACCCCAGGAGGAACACACATTCAAGCTTTGTCACGTCCTAAGTATGTGACCGCCGAGAGACCCTTACTCCCGAGGCAAGTCCTTCACTTTTACGACAGAATCGTTGCATGGAGGTTGGGAGACGTGATGTGTAAAGCTTGTCGGCTAAAAGTGACAATTGCCCCTCCCCATTCATTCTGGTCCAGGTCCAGGGGTCATCAGCTTTCCTCAAATCCATTCACCCAGAGACAGCTCTATTGCATGAAGCAAGGTCTCCACTTGCAAAGTGGATACTTTATTACGATTGACATTTCCATGTCAACATCCCTGGAAGCCCTACTTTGCACTGGCTTTGTTTTCAGCGCTGTGCAAATAGTAACGCATTCCAGGTTACAAAGTAGCTCGCTCGCTGCATTCATCCTCCTGCTCTGAATGAGGAGAGTGAGGCACAGAGAGGTTTCATAACTGGCCTGAGGTCACACAGCTAAGAGTCAGAGCCAAGACGTGAGCCCACACATAGGACCAGCTCTCAGACTCCCTGCGAAACGTCCCCTCAGAGCCCAAGGGACTGGCCACACATCTAACACACACGCAGGAGACCAATAACCAGGGGAAGGTAACTCCATCACAGGCTGGTTAACCCCCCTCTCTATTGAGATCACGTCTCAGCTGGGGTATTTTTAGGCCGTCTGACATTAGGATTCGTTAATGTTGAGACTGTATTAAACTCAGACCTACTTACCAAAAATACCCCCACGCGCATATTGCCTCTAACACTTACACGAGAGAACTGTCAGGAGCAACATGAGTCGGCCCCTCGCCTGCCGAGCTTTGCGTGGACACCACCTTGGTTTGCAATCTTAGGGAGGGGGACGTCTTGGCTCTCGTCGGTCGCAGGTGGTGCCATGTTTGAGATCTGGTTCTGAGAGACCATCCTAGGCCTTTCAGTATCGAGGGGGGACCTCCAACATGGATTAAAAAAAAAAAAGAATAAAACCAACAGAGAAACAGAGGAAATAACAGATTCCCTAGTTTCCTTAAACAAAGTGAGAAAGGGGCACCTGGGAAAGCTCGCCCGGGACGCTAACACACCTTTCCTAGTTCAGTTCCCGCTGCTTCCTACCCTGGTCAAGACAATAATGTCAAAACAGCAACGATGAACACGTGATTCAAGTCCAGGAAAGGAGACGAGGTCAAAGGAGGAGGGGGGGACACCTGCCGAGCTTTCCTGTGAGCCGGGCTCTGCCCCTGACCACCCACGTCTCCAACGTCGTCTGCACCAGCTCTTGGGAAGTAAGAACTGCCTCTGCTACTCAGAGAGCAGCAAAGTGCGAAGCGGGGAGACTCCCAAGGCCACACCCCAGCATGTGCCTGTAGGGCCCCAGCCAGCTCAGGCTCGAGGTGTCTCCTGCGCAGGCTGCCTCCCAGGATGAGCTGGGAAGGATCCAGTAACGTGAGTAACCGCACGAGGGGCCACAGGGCCAGGGCCAGCTGGGCGGAGAGCACGGCAAGGTCAGCCTCCCCGGAGCCCGACAGCGCTACCTCAGGCCGGACAGGTGTGTCGGGCACCTGTGAGGCACCTCAAGGGTGCAGACCCCGCGGCCTGTGCAGAGAGTGGAGCCATTTGTCCCACGATGGGGAATCTGTCCGCAGTGCAAAGGGGGTGAGCAAGTGACGGGGGATCAAGGCTGGAGACCCCGTCGGGGACAGTGCCGTGCGCTGGACAGAGGCCAAGCGTCGGAGAAGGGCTCAGCCTGGCCCATCGCCCCCCACGATGGACGCGCCCCCAGCCCTTCCAGTCCCCTCCTTTCCGGGTGCCGTGCAGCCACCATGGAAGAGCTTCTCCTGTTTTCTGCCAACAGGGACAAAAGCCTCCTTCTCAGTAATGGAGCCTCATTCTGGGCGCCTGACAACAGGAGCCACAGCTTCTGTGGATGTAAATTCATACCCGCCGGGACCAGCAGGCAGCCTGCAGGCGGGGACGGGGACCAACCATGACCAGGCCCTTGGGGAAGCTGGCAGCTCAGTACACGAGCCTCTTGCTGACACGTGAGGGGAACGGAGACTCCAGTGAAGCAGCCACTCCCAGGTCACTGCCCCCGGAAGCCACCCTGAGGGACTGGTGCACGGACACAAGGTCCCATGTGTGGAACTGCAGAGGCTCCTGTTCACAGGGCCTAAGGCAGGTGCTGACACTGCAGCTAGAGCCTCCCCTTGTCACCTGATCCCGAGCCCCGTGGCCTCAGGCACCCACAGCCACTCACCCTCCCAGGCCGCTCACAGGGCTGTCTTGGGATGGGAGGGAAGGGCCTGTCAGCCCCCTGCAGGGCGGTCACAGGGACACAGGTCAGAGGCCAACCCGGGGTCCCCCCCACCCCGGCTCTGGCCTCCCCTGGCTTCCTCTGGTCCACAGAACACACCGCGGGAGGGTGTGTGAGTCGCGAGGCTGGGCCTGGGGACAGCTCGGAGCCCCCACCACTGCTGGGGAGTCCTGCCTGGAGACCGCAGGGACAGAAAAGGGTCCAGCCGCTGGGGGGACGTGGAGGAGACCCCCCAGCACACGGACACCAGGGCTTCCGGGCTGAACTGGGTCCTGGGGACACCTCCCTGGACCCAGCAATAACCTCTCTACTTGGAAACTCACTTAGGTCAGGTTATTTCACCCCACAGACAGACAGACTCTCTCCTGGAGGCATTAATCGTGTCACGATGGACAGCAGCAGAATTCAGGACAGCCCTGTGCCGCCCGATGACAAGGGGATGGTTATGCCCACGTTTCATAAACCTGCCACCACAAAACCCTGATGTTTCGGGACTGGGAGAAACGTCCCCTGTGAGAAAAATAGGGGCTGGCTTCATTTTTGTTTTTGAACTTTATATACGCTTTAGGGAAATACTTGAGAAGCAATATATATGTATACAGTGTGTATATACAGCTTTCCAGGCAGTCACCTGAGAGGTACCGTTCCTGCAGGCGTCCAGCTCCCCACGGGCCGTGGTCACCACACAGCCCCCGCCAGAGCCCGGCCCCCACTCTGTCATCACGCAGGCCTCCTCCTTTCACATCGTTGTGGTGACTGACAGTGTCCATTCAGCTGATGCTACATCTGGGGGCCACTGTCATTGCTACCGGCTGACAAAGGGAAGCTTTCAAGGGAAACTACTCATCTGCTCTCTCGTGCGCTTCCGTGCATGTGACGGGCCAGCCGCCACGAGTCGATCAGGACCTGAATGGGGGAGTGGGAATGAAATAAAAGACACACACAAATGCTAATGCGGCCGGTCTTCAGTCATGCTGAAGCCCTGAGTTTATTATCTCTAACCAATATATACAGTTTGAGTACGTGCAGTTAAACGAAGAAGATATGCATTATCTCAGTGAAAGTAAATCTTTCCAGCCTCAACCTTACTTTGACATAGAAGATACAAGGTCACTGAAACTCACAAAAGTAAATATTTCAAGGAGACAGAACCTACCAATTGTCCAGAAAGCCCTTAGTCTTCTGTGTCTGGGAACTGGCCGTTTCCACCACATTCCTCAGCAGCCGTTAGGCGCTTCTCAGATAAGGCAGAGACAATGTTATGGGGGCAGAAACCGAGCCAGTCTGCAAGGTTCAGGGTTGCAAGAAACCATGGCTCCCCACACGTGCACCCCACTGACGGGCTTGGGGCGGGGGGCGGCTGTGACAGGGAAGCAGGCTGGGGTCCCACACAGACGGTCCTACGCGCTCACGTGAGAGTCGGGCGGTTCCGACGTCCCCTGCGGCACCACACACAGCCTCAGCGCAGCTTCACGGCCCAAGTGGCTGCCTCTGCTTCAGCCATCACATCTGCATCCCACCAGCCGGAAGGAAGAAAAGGAAACAGGTCACTTCCCCTTGAGGGGCGCACACAGCTTCGGGGGTTCTGTTGGCCAAAACTGTCCCCCAGTCACATCCAGCTATGATGAGGCTGCGAAAAGAAGCCTTTATTTTGGGCAACCTTGTGCCCGGTGATAACTGGGGGTGCCACTATGAGGGGAGAGGGACAGAAAGGACACTGGGGGCAACCAGCAGTCTCTTTAAAAATGAATAATATGTATTAATGTCATAAATTCAGTAAACTTTGAGTGCACTGGGTTAAATAAATTATGTTCCTTCTTCTTTCATGAATATACTGATTAAAATAAATACATGTTATTTTTTAGAGCAGTTTTAGGTTTACAGAAAAATTGAATAGAAAATACAGAGAGTTCCCAGGTATTACACACACACACACACACACACACACACACACACACACACACACGGAGTTTCCTGTCATTAACATCTTGCATTAGTGTGGTGTGTTAGTTGATGAACCAATATTAATATATTATTGTTAACTGAACTGAAACCCATAGTTTACATCAGGGCTCACTCACTCTTGGGGTTGGACATTCTGTGCGTTTGGACAAATGCATAATGACACGTATCCGTCATTATAGTGTCACACAGAGAAGTGTCACTGCCCTAAAAACCCTCTGAGCTCTGCCTGTTCACCCCTCCCCCAACCCCTGACAACCACTGATCCTTTTACTGTCCCCATAGTTCTGCCTTTTCCAGAAGGTCTGGAGTTGGAATCATACAGTGTGTGGCCTTTTCGGATTGGCTTCTTTCACTTAGTGACATGCATTGAGGTCCCTGCATTTCTTTTCGGTGCTGAATGACACTGCTTGTCTGGATGGACCCCAGTTTATTTCTCCATCACCTTCTGAAGGACGTCTCAGTTGCCTCCAAGTCTTGAAATGAATGAAGCTGTTATGAACGTTCATTTCTTTATGTGGACGTGCTTTCAACTCAGTTGAGTAAACACAGAGGAGCACGATTGCTGGAGCGTGTGGTGGGAGAGTGTTTGACTTTGTACGAAACCTTCCATCCGGCCTCCACGGGGCTGCACGGCTGCGTCCCCACCGTCAGGGAGTGAGAGTCCCGGTCACTCCTCGTCCTCGCCAGCACCGAGTGTCGTCAGTGCTTTTTAATTTTAACCATTCTGATCAGTGTGCTGTGACACCTCATTGTTTTATCTCACGGTTCCCTAGTGTCACGGGCTTATTGGCATCTATACATCTTCTTTTGTGAGGTTTCTGTTCAAATCTTTTACCCACTTTTTAATTAGGTTCTTTTCTTATTATTGAATTTTAATAGTTCTTTGTAGATTTTGGACACAAGTCCTTTATCAGATGTGTGCTGTGCAAATATTGTCTCCCAGCGGGCGGCTCTTAGCAGCATCTTGTGCTGAGCAGAAGTTTTTAATTTTAATGAAGCTCCACTTATCATTTTTTTTTCTTTCATGGATCTTGCTTTTGGTGTTATAGCTAAAACCTCATTATCAAACCCAAGGTCACTTAGATTTTCTCCTATGTTGTCTTCTAGGCATTTTATAGTTTGCCTTTTACATTTAAGTCTATGATCTATTTTGAGGTAAGTTTTTGAAAGTGTAAGGTCAGTGTCCAGATTAAGCTTTTGCATGCAGGTCTTGTGAATATTCTTGCCCCCGTTAAATATGAATTACGAGGACCACAAAGAAAGCGGGAAATACTGTGATGTGACGCTAAGTGGAAAGAAGCAGGCTGGTCTCATCTCCGCAGTATCTCAGGTGCAGAAGTTGCGTCTGGGTTGGTAAAGGGGGGATGGGGGATAAGAGAGAGGGGAGGGGGCTGAAAGCAGGGTGGGGCAGGATGGTCCCTGCAGACGTACCCCAGGGCCTTGGGGCTGCATGCTTGTGTCATGGGAGGGGACAGATGGAGCTGGCAAGGCCGGGGAGGGGACCTCCATGCTATGTCCCTGAGCTGTGGAGAGGGCCGAACAAAATGATGGGCAGGGAAGGGGATGGCTGGGACCCAGGGTGCTTCTGCTGTAAGAGAAAAGCCACCTGCCGGGTGCTGTGCTGTCACCAAAGCTCCATCGGCAGAAACAGGGCTGCATCTGAGAATCCTGCTAAGAAGCAGGTCTCCTGAGCTCCGAACTCAGGTGGCTCTCAGAGCTGTAGAGAGACAAGCTGCACGAGAGCCATTCACCTTCCTGAGGCCGAAGCCCCACACCTCTGCCTGAAAACCTGGGCCTGGCGAACGCAGGTGGATGGTGTGAGACAGAGGACCCTGTACTGAAGATCCACTGGCCTCAACGGCCCTGACCCAAAGCAGGACAGGCCCCATCCCCTACCTTTCTCTTGGGCCCCATGTCTCCCTGAGGACAGGTATTAGCCGACTGACATCCCACATTTCCTGGCCCACCCTTCAATTCCCAGCCCTCTCCTAAGGGTCAGCCTTTTGCCCACAGATCCCAACATGCCGCTGATACCAGCCTGGGTGGTGTCCTGACCACAGCCCCGCCTGGGGCCTCCAGAGCCCCTGAGCGGGCAAGTTTCCTGAGCACTGCCAGGGCCTGAATACCCGGCATCTATGAAGCCTAAAGGAGCTGCATAAAAATAAAAAGGCCCTGGTGACCATCTGTGATTGCCTTCACTCCAATTAGATGACTTACGAAAACAAGGCTGAGGGTGAAAGCAGCAATGGCGGTACCCTTCTGGGGCTGCCAAAGGCTTGTGCACCCAGAGCCTGGCTCCCTGCTGGAACCAGACCAGGTACCGACACCTGGGTGTCCGGCCACCATGCAGAGAGGGCCGAGATGTGGGTCCTGCCCCCGAGGGGCAGCGTCGAGGTTTGGAAACAACTCTTTCGTTCCTGCCAGGGGTGCTTGTTTTGAGTTCCGTGCAGACCCCTGGGGGCTCCCTGGCCTGGTGGAACATTAAGGACCCAGTTTGTTTCGTCTGGAACATAGAGGGTGGACGTGGTGATGAGAGCAGAATCCAGAGAGGAGGGAACGGCACAGTCATGGCGCCTGGAGAAGGAGCGAGACGCTTGTCCCCAGACCCTGGCCCCACACGTCCACCACAGACAGCGCCAAGACACACCTGGGACCACCATCCGTCCACCTGTCTGCCATCAGCATGCTGGGCCCGGGCTGCCCTGGGCCTCAGTCATCACTGAAGCCAGCCTCCCGCCCAGTCCAGGAGCCCTCCTGGTGAGTCTAGACCGGTGGACGGCCCCTCTGCTCAGAGACGCCCATGGACGGGATCCTGCTGGCACCTCAGGACATCTGGACTATTCCTACGTCACAACATTCTTTCTTGCATTAATCCTGTTAACCAGGACTGGTTGTCCCCAGCTTCCACCTGTCACAGCTGTGCCGATTGCTTTCAGTCAGTCGTTCAGTTCCCCCTCCTCGGGAAAGGACAGGTCCTTGTGTGTCTGCAACCAGCTATCATTTCCCGTCTCCCCCACCAACTCTGCAGCCCGAGGACAGCAGAGCTGACACATAGAGGCTCCCACTGTTGGTCAAGTGTTTTATTTGGGTCAAACCACAGTTGTTCCATGTAGAGATGGAGAAGCCGGGGTCCGGAGAGGTCTGCTGCTTGCCCAGGGTCACGCCAGGACACGGAGGTGCTGACGCAAACTCAGTCGGTCTGACACTGGGGCCACCTTCTCGCCAGGGCCTGCAGAGCGGTGGCCTGTCTTGTAGAGCTGAGCACCCCAATCCCATCAGCGCCCGTCAGGACTCCAATCCCTCGCCCCGCCATCCGCAGTCTTCTGCAAAGTTACCCTCAAGGCCCCGCCTCAGTCACAAGGGCAGCTCAGCTCTGGTCCCCTTCTGGATCCATTCGAGTGCTTTCAGGGCAGACAACAGCATGCCTGGCCAGCGTAAGTTTAGACACTGGGGTAGACGGTGCAGGGCTGGGGCTGGAACCGCCCGCAAGAACCCAGCCTCTTTTTGTCTTTGCTTTCCTCCATCCTCAGCCACAGAAGGGGCCTGTCGCCTCGTGTTGGCAAGAGGGCTGTTCCCCTCCCAGCGTGACGTCCCACAGGAACAAAGGGGACAGACACACGCTTTCTCCTCAGGCTGCCCTGGTTTGATTCAAGAAGGAAGCACATGTCCTTGGACGACTCATCCAGACTAGGTTTTATCCCCTCCAAAGACCAGTCACTGGCCGGGAGAAATGGAATGAGCGTGGCAGACTGAGACCCAGCCTCCTCCCTCCCTGGGTGGGGGACACTGCTGCCGGCCTCCTGTGTCCCCAGAGCTGCTTGGCGACCAGGAGTTCTGTCAGCTGGAAGTGGGGGCAGGTCCAAGGTGCCGACCAGTCACGAGGTCACAGAGGGTGTCAGCTTCACCCTCTGATATGCGATCAGCCTGACGTGCCAACGCAAGTCTCTGTTGGAGAGTCTCCTTTTCTGAGTGATCAGAAAGTTTAGCAACTCTACCAACAATTTAATGCTGGAATCTCAGGTCGCACCTGGCAGCAGGATGTGGTGTCTGTAGAAGGCAGACAAGAAGAGTCACCAAAAGGGGTCCAATAAATACGGAGGTACATGGAGGGAGGGAGGGAAGAAGACAGGTGCACAGGTGAGTGGGTGTAAGGAAGAAAGGAGGGGGGAGGGGTGGTGGAGAGGTGAATGGGTGGATGGATGGATGGATGATGGATGGATGGATGATGGATGATGGATGGATGGATGATGGATGGATGGACGGATGGATGATGGATGGATGATGGATGGATGGGTGAAGGCGAGCTATTTCAGAGAACTCCTTTGGAAAGTGCTTTGTCTCCTTTTCTCAATTCCTGAGGAATTGGCTTTGGTTGAAAACTGCCCAAGCAGAGTGCCGAGTGCTTTCTCTGTCGTTTAAACTCTTGTGGGGTTATCTGAGCTATGAGCAAACCACAGCTCCCAGGACGACTAGAGCTGGAAAGTGCTGGCTCCCATTGTCATGCTAAAGCAGGTAGGTGACAGCAGAGCTGTCTGAGGTGGCCTTTACTTCCCACTGGCACTTCCTTTGACTCCAGCCTGAAACCACTTCTGGCCATCCTCCACGGGATGGGGGGAGCGGGTACTCCGGCAGGATGGCCCAAAGAGCATCCTTGAAGGATAAACCAGCTCACCTTGTGTGTCCTGGGTAAAATCCACTCGTGTCTGGGGGTGGGGGTGGGCTGGGCTTGGGTCTGCCATATGCCCCCCAGCTTTGCCTTCATCAAGGCCTCTGGGCGGGGCCAGGGTCTGTGCACAGTGACAGCTGCAGGCGTTTGGCACAAAGGATGGAACGGTGAATACAGGAGGGCTCCCAGCTCCTGCTGTTAGGAGCTGCACCGCACACTGGGCTGGGCTGCCCAAGGGTGCAGGGTGGGGGTGACTCCCTCTGACCTGGACCTGCCACTGAGGGACACCAGCAGGCCCTCCCAGGTGTGTGCTGTGGGGAGGGGCCTCACCTGACATCACCGAAAAGGTCCAAGAAGTGGGAAGAGGCTCAGCAGTGCCAAGGCAGGGGCCTCCCAGACCCCACCAGGCTCACGCAGAGGTTCAAAGGCCCTGTGCTGCAGAGGACGCAGGGCCGTCCCTTACACGGGTGGTGGTGCCCAGCTCAAAGCCAGGGGCCGCAGGGTGGAGGGCAGGCTGCCGGGTGAGGAGACGGGGGCTGTGCTGGGCTGCGGGTGTTGGGCCTGAGAACGAGAATCCCACCCATTGCCGGTTTTTTATGGGCCATCTGTGCCTCTGTGGTTATTTCTTCCCTGTTTTCCCCAGATCTCAGCAAAGTCTTTTGGAAAATTCCAGGCTGGCTCAGCTGTGCTGAGAACAGGGACGCTTCAGGGATTGTGTGAGCAGTACCTGTAACCAGAGCTCCGAGTGCCCCAGCGGGAGGCGGCCGCCCCGGGACTGGCTGGGGGATGTGAGGCTCGTCCTCAGACACTCCCCACCCCAGGGGCTCTTTGAGCTCCGGCTTCAGAGGCTCCAGGGGCTGTTGGGGAACTTAGGTTTCAGTTTAACAAGGAAAGCGGTTCCCGCAGCTAAAAGGGGCGGCGGTGCCACAGCCCCTCCCGTGTCCCCCTGAACGGCTTCCTGTCCTGAGGTCTCCATGCCCCCGTCCCATCTGTGACATGAGGGTGCAGAGGCCTAGTGTGCAGAGCCGAGGGGACACCAGACAGCACCCAGAAGCCCACACGTGCGCACACAGCCAGTCAGTGAGGGCCGGAATCCCCATTGCCCACCAGGTCTACCCCACCACAGGCCGCAATGCCCGGAGAGGGCAGGAGGGAAACTTCCAGAGCACCACCACAATGAGGACAGTGCAGGTGACAAGCTGAGTCCTAAGACCCTGCCACCCGTCGTGTGGTCACTGAGTCCTCACACGCCCTGCCCACACCACACGGGACCCTCCCGCCCACGGAAGTGAAAACCGGACCCTCAGCTACAACACTGAATGCAAGAGGTTGAACCTTTTCTGAGAAGAGACGGACCAAGGCTCTCAGGCCAGGAGACGGCAGAAGGGGGTCACGTGCCGTGTGCCTACCAGTAATAGAGCTTGGCCGGCCTCTGCCCCCACCTCTACGTGCTTGGACTGTCCAGTGGGAGGCGTATCTGTGTCACATGCTGAGCCTTAGGCCACTCCTGGTTTGTACTGAGCTGATGTCACCGGGTCTGTGCTATGGGGATGACCCAGGATGGGGACGGTCATACGAGAAACCCACCATGGGACTGGGAGGCGGGGGTTCTGAGCCTGGGGGAGCAGCCCAGCCTCCCCATCTACCGGAGGGGAGGGCGCTGCGATGGGCTTCAACCTGCTGACCCTTCACTCAGTCAGCCTCACCTCCATAATGAAACCACAATCACAGCCTCGGACCCCGGAGCTCAGGTGAGTTTACCTGGTTGGCAATATCCTGTGTGCTGTCACACAGGGACGTACCTGGAGGGAAAGGTGACCCTGGCGACCCTCCCAGCTGAGCACTGCTCCTGTCGGATGTGTGTCCTTTTGCCACAATAAAACATTGTTAATCTCTTAATTCTACAATGGAGGTATATTATAATCCTATATAAGATGACCAAAATAACAGAAAAAGAAAGTCCTACCACTCCTAGTAAGACCCGAAGGACTGAGGGTTTCATAAATACCGGCCTAATGGCGTGAAACTGTCTCTCACTCTTTAGGAAACAGAATAAAGAAAACGGATGAAGCTTAAAACAATGGGGCTGATGTAATTATCAAACAAAATAAGACCACAAGGAGAGGGATTCTATTTTAGGTCCAATATCCAATAATTCATGAATGTTGCAAAAATTATCTTAGTCTGCTCACAAAAATCCCAACACATTTTCAAAAGGGAAAATTGCGGAGTTCATTTTCTCACTAAATTTAGAATTTATAGTTAAAGCAAACACACAGTCTATAGGTCAAAAATTGGGGGATAGGGCCCAACTGTACTTAGAAGGGCAAATTCTTAGTCCCTTTGTGTAAAAACAATGCAGGAGGGAGGGGGAGGAGAGGGAGGCGGAGGGGAAGAGACACTGGTCCCCAGCGTCCCAGGTCCCTGCGCTAGGCCAGCCCATGAGGCCCGACCCGGGGAGGACGCCCCAGCCCCCGCCCACTCTGCCTCCCACCCTTTGACCTCCCTTCATAGCCAAGTCATTCCCACAACTTGGTACTGGAAACGGGGCCCAATCGCACAGGCTCCCTGGAAACAAGGATCTTTGTGGAACCCAGGAAGCACGTCCTGACTGCTGCCCCAGCGCTGAGTTTGCCCCTGAGAAGGGGAGCAGTGACAGTTTCCTGGTTTGAGCCACAGGCCTGAGGCCAGACTACTGCGTGGTGAGTTTGCTTCAGGGGGGTCTGGTTGGAAGGGGTTGCCCAGGGCTGGGGGGCAGCCTAGCTGCTGGCCCAGGTGTCCCCAGATTGCTGGCCGCTTCCTGGAGCAGCTGCAGCTGGGACCCAGGACCCCACTCACGGGGGCAGCTCAGCAGGGCAGGACCCTGCCTTTGCCCTCCCTCTCCCCCATCCTGGGTCCAGCTCCCCTTCCGACCCCAGCCCACTGGCGCCCAGAGAGCCAGGCCACAGCCCCACTGCAGCCAGTGGGGTGGGGGGGGCTTGCTCTGGGCTTCTCTTGGCTCCCACATGGCCCCACTCGAATCCCTTATTCTGTGAATTCCTTTATTCCAGTTTTTTGTTTCGGTCACTTGTTGGTTCCCTTCCCACATCTATGTTCCCCCTCCTCCCCCCCCTCAGATCTTTCAGGTTCCCCTTGGGGACACTCCTCCCCACTGTGCGGTCAACCTATATCTGGAGGGGGCCACCCCAGCCTGAATCCCACGTGGGGTCGAATCCCACCTCATGGCCACAGGCCGTGATGCTGTTCTCTTGGGCCCCCCACAACCACCCTGAATGGGGAGAGTCACTGTGTACAGCTTCCTGCAGGAGGGAGCTGGCCCCCAGATCAATGCTGACTGAATGGGGGGGGCGGTTAGTCAAGGGAATCAGAAGAAAAGCAGAGTGGGGCTTCGGGGCCCAGCGGCCAAGCCCATGAAGCGTCTCTGTTGGCCCCTTGCAAGCGCCCCGATAACGTTACAGCAAGGCCAGGACACACACAAGATTCGTCAGAGCAGTAAGAAACAGACTGAATAGAAATGTGCGGTATTAAACGCAGGAGCGACACCTTGACTGAAAGGAATAGAAGGTGATTTCAGTAAATGAGGCAAAGCCCCAGGCTGCTGAATAGAGGAAAGTAGGGAACGGTGTCTGTGCCACGTTAACTTGCCCGAGTTACATAATTCTAATCCAACATCCATGGAGATTATGCGGACGGTATGATAAAAACATTCCTAAGTTTATTTGAGAAAAAGAAAACCAGCATGTGCTAGTCCTTTGAGGTATGTAAACAAAGAACAGTAAGGGACCCCGCCTGCCTGTCGTGAGGGAGACCCTGCTTGCTGCGCCATTTGTCATGCGGGGCGACCTGCGGGGTCTCTGCTCCCGCTCCCCACACAAGAACGCAGGATATGGTGAGGCCAAAAAGGAACACCCACGGAGCCATAGATGGGGGAGTCATACCACTATATTCTCTCTGGCGGCACTATACTCTCACTGGAGGCTGGATCCACACTGTCCGCAAACTGCCATCCACACTTGCCAGCCCAGCCGCCATCTTCTTGCTAGCCCCCGTTCTTTCTCCGTTTTTCCCCTCTGCTAGCGTAGCCACAGCAGTTATATTAGTGGCCAATGGCTCACTGGTTACAGCTGACGGCCAACCAGCCACAGCTGCTGGCCATCCCATCACAGTTGATGGCCATTTACTACCTGAGCCAGCACCTGTCTATGTGAGGCCGAGAGCCTGGAAACTACTTTCTGGGGCTCTGCCCCCACAGTGCCAAACCCCAGAGTGCATTGCAAAGCTGAGACAGTGACAGCGTGAACTGGTGCCCAGGGACAGGCAACCGGAGTGAGCCGAGTCCAACACCCCCTACTTACAGGACAGATTGAGAAGCCTGGAGGGGAAGGTGGGTCTTTCCCCCGGGGAACTGGGAAGTGGGTCTTTCCAGTGAAATTCGGCTCTGACTCCACCCCACCCAGGATGGCTTCCAAGTTCATCATAGAGTTAAAGGCCTAAAAATAGGCAACAGACAGGGGAGCGTTTCCCCAGCGGTAAGAGGGGCGTCATCAGCAAGGGAGGGAGAGGAAGGAATGCCTTTTGTTCCAGCTCAGAGTAAAATAAGGGGAGACCTGGCCACAGGGCTGTGGTCTTAGCCTGGCTGGACTGCTGCTTACTACTTCCCTGTTGTTTTGCCTGGTTTTGATAAATGGACATTTTTCTCGCCACTTCCTGTGTCATGAGCAGCCCGCAGGATTTTCCCAGTGGCCAGGAGGGTGTGGGGCTTCCGAGGTCCCGGGCTGTCATGGGAGCTGTAAGATCTGGGAACACTGGCCTTGGGGGGCAGGTAGAAACTGACTCCTCTGTAATCCCCTTTGACTGAAGTCTTCAGATGTTAGATTTCAGAAAGGGCAATTTCAGTTATACTCTAAACGTGACCGGAGGAGGAAAAATCCTCTCAATCAAAAGAAAGAGAGACAGAAATAAAATGTCAAATCTGCAAATATGCTGCCTTTTAAATTATCCAAGAATTCGCTGTAATTAGTATTCCAAACTAGGCAACCCGGAAAGTCACATCTACATTTAAATGAAGATCTTCAGAGGCCGACCCAGGGCTTCCAGCTGCACACACTTCCTGGGGCCCCAGGAGGGCCCCACAGGTGCATTCCCTCTGCTCGGGAGGGAGGCGGTGATGGTTCAGCTAGCTCCTCCCCCCCAGGTGAAATGCACAGGTGGGAGGGGTGGGGTTGCTCAACCTCCACGCCTGCGGGGGACTGTGATGTTTATTTCAAATGCAGACCGCTGGCCTCCATCTAGGACTGGCCATTTGTCTCAGAAAAGGTTACTTTCCTCAGGACTCCAGAGCCCAGTGTGTGGACTCCCTGCTCTGTGTGGCCCTGGAAATGGTCCCTTGGACACGTTGGTCCTCCCTGGAGCTGTTGCCCCAGAGCCCACGCCAACCTGGGTGGGCAGGACACAGACAGCTGAGCACAGGTCAGTGCAAAGAGATGACGTCAGGACAGCCGGTTTGGCCCTCAGGACCCTCCTGACTCTGCCCAGGCAGAGACCCCTCCCCCACCTCCTGGCACCACTCATCCCCGGAAGGGAGCTGAGCTGAGCTGAGTCCGGCTGAGCTGAGGTCCCTGGTTTCCAGTTTCTGTCCCTTCTGGAGTCCCCGGACGATGACACTCAGAGCTGCCTCCCAGCTCTGCGTACAGGGCTCTAACCTCCACAGCTGCCCAGTAGCAGGGTTATCAGCCCCATTGCACAGATGGGAAAACAAAACAAAACTGGCCTCAGCCGCCCAGGGTCACAGGTTCCCAGGAGATGGCCTCGGCCTGATCGCCCACTGGGCCTGGTACATCTGACCCCAAACCCAGGCGTTCTCGCCACATCCCATCACCTCCAAAGCTTCCCCCAAAGGCCCAGATGCTTCAGGAGCAGGTGATCTGGGCTGGTCTAGTCTTCTGAGAGCAGTGTGGTTGGGGCCATGCGGCTTCCTGAGTGACTGTCCCCACAGGGCCCCCGGCTCAGCGCTGAATGTTCAATGTTCGCGGTGTGGCTCCGCCCTTACGCATGGGGACAACAAAACTCCCGACTGGCTGACAAGTGAGGACACAGCCTCAGCAGGTGAGGCGTCTTCCCTGGTGTCCAGGCCACGTGTTGCAGGGCCAGTCTCTACGTGCCTTGGCCTCAGCTCTTGGAGCTTCAGCTGACACACTGGGGGACCCTGGGGACCCCCGACGAGGGGCAGACTGCAGGCCAAGGGTCAGCCATTCCAGCCTCCTCTTCTTAACAGAGTGAAACAGCACCGGACGCTGGAGGACCTTTTTTCCCCTTTTCTTCCTTGATTTTGTTAACTGGCCAAGTTCACACACGTGCTCCCAGCTGACTGTTCTTTGTGTCTCTTCCACGACTCGGCCTCGTTTTACCTGCCCAGGCTGCTGCCTCCACATCCCCTCACCATCCATGCATGCGTCCTCCCTGCAGGGTGCGTGGGTCACCTCTGTGGACCAGGCTGCTGGCCAGCAATGGAGGGGCTGATAAGCCAGAGCGTGGGACCCCAGGCGGCAACACCGCACCGGTGTTATAAGCGGCGGGTATGCTGGTGTCTGTAACTTCCGAGGCCGGGACAGAAAGGCCACACAGCTGCTGCTCTCTGGCCAAACGCGCTCTCTCATCCAGCTCCCTCGCGGAACCTGACCACCGTGCTGGAAAGCCCCGAGACACACACAGCGGCCACGTGACGCGCTCTGGTCGCCAGCCCCAGCCGAGCCAGCCTTCAAGACACACCTAGCCCTCCACATCTTCTGGGCTGAGGTCCCCAGGTCATGCAGCAGAAATGAGCTGTCCCCAGGAGCTCCATGCAAACTGCTGACCTACAGAACTCGTAAGCATGATAAGACGAGCCCTGTTTTACCCCACAAATTCAGGTTCGTTTGGTACAGCAGGAGGGACCCAGCATGGCCCAGTGTCCCTGCCGGGTGTCCTGTCCACCGTCCCCTCCCGTCTCACTCGCAAACCCCTTCAGTGGTTGGTGGGAGCTTGTCAGGAACGGCTGTGGCCCAAACCTCCCAGGCATCTGTCTGTCTGCACGGGTTCTCCTGGTGGGTATTCATGACCCCGTCCCCCAGCCTATTCGCATCTGGTCCACTTACCCCACGTCAGCGATGGAAATAATGAAATTGCTATCATCATGTTTCCAACACTTGACAATTTTAAAAATACTCTCAAATATACTAATTCCATTACATAAAGGAAATTTTGAGGTAGAGATTCATATTTCATTTTTACTGAAACACTAGCTCAAAAAGGGGACGTGACTTGCTCAAACTCACTTAAAAAAAAAAGCATCAAACTGACAGCAGACGGCCTCTGGCTGGGCTGGCTCCGTCCCACAGCCCCGTGCTCACCGCATTTATTCCAAACGCCTAAGCGTAGCACTCGCGCCCCGACAGGACCTGGCCCGAATGAAACTCTTCTGTTTCCTTTCTAGCATGAAATTCCTTTTGGGAATCGGTAAGGCCACAAACAGAAAGAGAAAATGAGACTCAGGGCCGACCGCCTGCCAATGGGAACGTGCGCCCTGTCGTCATCTTATTTCCTCTTTCGCTCTTGTGGCCAGGAAGCTCGGCCCAGCACCAAAGCTACAGGTAGCTCAACCTTCACAACAAGGCAGGACTCCAGGCTCTGCCGGCTGAATGTCACTTTCCCCTTAACTGTTTTTGGTTTGGGGTTCCCCCCCTCTCTCTCCATTAGATTTTTCCTTGTCCTGGTATCTTATTTATGCAGCACATAGGTTAGGATTTTTGCCTATTTTGCCCATCAATGAATTTCCAAAGCCTAGGACTGGGCCAGGCACGAAATGAATGAATGAATGAATGAATGAATGAATGAATGAATGAATGAATGCATTCTATGTTAGGGTGAGCATCTGTGACAGCCAGTGAGTCATTATTTCAAAGTGGAAAAAATGGAGAGGCAGATGGAGGGACAGAGCAGGCCATCGACCCCGGGTAAAGAAGGGAGGGAGGGCAGGATGCAGGGTCAGGGGCGGTGTGTTGGGTCTCAGTGAGGAGAGGCCAGGAAGGCCACGGGCTCTGCTGTCCCCTGGAGCCAGCCTGCCTCAGTGTCCCTGCTGTGCTCAGTCCTGGCTCCATCAGACGGTGGGAAGTGTGTCATAGGCATGATGACAGGATGGATTTCAGAGCAGTAGGGGGCCCTGGGAGAAGGGCCTCCCCCACTCAGAGGTGTGGGGTGCACACCAGTGTTCAGGAAGCACAGAGACAATGGCTCACACACCCCGAATCTGGTGATGGGTACATGGGGGCCTGACACGCGTGCTCTGCTGGTGTGAACGTAGTTTGTCTTAGCAAGTCTGCCTCTTTACCTGCAGGAAGTAATGAGATGGCTGATGGAGAGAGAAACCTGCTGTTTATCCCAGAATCGGCCCAGACAGTGGGGTTCGGTGGTTAAAGTAATGACTCTAGAGCCAGCCCTCCTGAGCTGGAATCCCAGCTCTGCTCTTGACTACCTGTGTGACCTTGGGCAAGGTACTTAACTGTTCTGTGCCTCAGTTTCCTCATCTGTAAAATGGGAGCAAATGCTCTCTCCGCAGAGATTCAGAGGTGATTATTGTCAAGCACCCCACACAGCAGCTGTCCCGTGGGACGGGCGGCCTTGGAGCTCACATCTCGGTGTATCTGCCCGTCCGTTTGGGTAGAGCCATGCAGCGACTTGTGATGGGCACGTGAAAGAGTGTCCACTGACCCAGGACGATGGTCCAGAGACCTTCTAAAGTTTAAAGAGAAGGCCCTTAAGAATGTGATAAGGTCCCATTTTTCTTTTAAACTTGGGCCTGCATCACATCCTGTCTGGTGGGATGATGGTTTCCTGCCCACACCCCCCATTTCTCAAGCGTCTGCCATGAACGTCTTTTCCTTCCATAACTAAGGAGACTGGAAGGGGCCAGGCCCCCATGAGGGCTGAGGTGTGAGGCCCTCTGGTGGCTGTCGCTCTATGGCCCCCAAAGGCGTCAGGCGGGAGGGGTCGGGCAACCCCTCCCAGCACCAGAGGGGATGCATCCAGGCAATGGCCCCTACTGGTCACAGGGTGCACCCCCGCCCTTCCAGGGGGGCCCACAGGGACGGCGGCATCTCACCGGCATTGGTGAAGCTCTGCCCACGTCACCAGGCACCACTTGTAAACTGTCCTCGGCCTATCGTATGCAGGGTGCAGCTGCCAGTGTGACTTGTAACTCCCCATGTTGACCTCCATCTGCGTCAAGTACCATTTGTCTCGTTTCTTAAAGCTGCTTCTTGCCCCTCCCCTTCCCATCCCGTCCTCTCTGGAAGGACATCTCAGTGTAGGTGCCACATTGAAGGGGTGGGGGCTATGCACCCCCATTTGAGGATGGAGTACATAACTACAGAAATTATTTGGAACTCTTCTGCACGGGAGGTCTGTCTCTTCTGTCCCGTTTATTTATTTTTACAATCATTTATCTCTCTGGCATGGACATAGATATTAATTCTGTACTTTGGATTATAGTCTAAAATTATTCTATTCCTCAAATTATCCCAACTTGGGTCATTGGGAGCAATTTCAGCTGGTTCCTGTGTCCTTTTGAAGTGCCTTTCTTTTTGCGTTCTTCGCATCACTGCATTTTTGTGTTTGTTTCGGTTTCATTTCTTAGCACTTCCTGGAATTACTCTTACGGGCATCGGGGGCATCGGGCATCGCAGTTACTAGCTATGCATTCGCACCCCCAGGCCTATAATCTATAATCGGAGCCACCTTTTCCTGTCGGAGCCCTGCTTCTTGTGGTGGGATATTATCAGAAACCAAGACCTGGGTTGCGAGGGTGCCGCTTCCGTAGGCCCTCTCTGTACACCTACCTCTGTACCCACATGTACACACACAACTGTAAGGACTTCTGCAGGTGACCTCTGTATGTACGGCAAGCTACAGGTGACTTCATATGATGTCTCAACTGTCCCATCACCACGTGAGTATTTCTGGCCTCTTTCCCTTGTGTATCTATAAATTCCCACTCTGATGGAGCAAACGTGGCTCCCATGTCACGGTCTGCCCCCCGTTTCCTAAACATGTCGATTGCAGTGTGACAAGTGGAGGACCCTGGGAATGGGCACCCACTCCCCAGCTGGAGAATGGTCTCAGCCAGAGTATGCTGCTCCGTGCACTTCCATGCTCTACAGACTCTTCTCATTTCCAAGGTCACTCAGGTCAGCACCTTCCCCACCCACGTCAGGGAGGTCGTTGCACACGTTTGTAATACAGTGAACTTCTCTTGTCACATCTGTATTCCTTCCTGGGATCCCATAACCTCCTAAATGATTCTCCAAATTTGCATAGATTAAGATTCACTCTGTGCTGTACAGGTCTGTGCGTTTTGACAGGTGCATAATCTCACTATTCATAGACTCCATCACCTATCACACATATATGCACATTGTACATATAATTTATCATGCCCACAGCTGTCACACAGACCAGTTTCGCAACCCTAAGACCCCCCCCTCCCATGCCACTGCCTTCCCCTCCCCCAGGCAACCGCTGAGCGTTTTACTGTCTCTATAACTCTGTCTATATATACAGAATGTCTCATAATTGAGATCCGAGAGTACGTCAGCTTTTCAGGCTGAATTCTTTCACTTAGAAATATGCGTCTAAAGTCCAATGCTGGTTTTCACGGCTTCCAAGGTCATGTGTTTTTATGATTTCATAATACTCCGTTGTCTGGAGGGACCAGGCTGTGTTTATCCGTTCACCCACTGAAGGACCTCACAGGTGCTTCCAGTTTTGGGCGACTGTGAATCAGGCTGCTGTGAGCGTTTACACGCAGGTTTTTGTGTGGGCCGTTGAGTAAATGCTGGAGAGTGTGATTGCTGGACTGGATGGTAAGGCTCTGGGTAGCCTTGTAAGAAACGTCTAAAGTGTTTTCCAAATTGACGGCACCGTTTTGCATTCTCACCAGCAGTAAATGAGAGTTGCGCTCAGCCATTCTAGTGGGTGTCTGTGTATCTCATTATTGTTTTAATTTGCAACTCTGTAATGACAAGTCATGTTGAGCATCTTTTCATATGGTGATTTGATATCTCCATGCATTTTTTTACCCGAGGTGGCTATTCACACCTTTGACCCATTTTTCAGCTGGGCTGTTTTCTCATTGTTGAGTTCCAGGAATTCTTTGCATATTTTGCATACAATTCCGTCATGAGACGTGTGTATTTTGCACATGTCCTTCCAGTCTACGACTTGTCTTTTCATCCTGTTAAGAGTCAGTCACTCGCAGAGCAGAAGTTTATAATTTAATAAATTCCAACTTGTGTTTTCTTCACGGATCGTGCTTTTGTGGTTTTATTGTCAAGTTTCACCATTAAAGCCAAGGTCACCTCAGCTTCCTCCTAGAAGTTTAGGATTCCTGCATTTTACCTTTAGATCGATGAGCCACGCTGAGTGAATTTGTGAAAGGTGTCAGGCGTGTGTCTCGTTGTGTGCTGCTCTGCATTTTCTCCAGCGTGCTTTGTGGAAAAGCCCATCCTCCCCGCAGGAAATTGCCTTGACTCGTTTCTCAAGGACCAGCTGGCCATCTTTCTGGGGGTCTTCTCCGGGTTCTCTGTTCTTCTTCCATCGCACTACCTGTCTCTTCTCGTACCAATGCCCTGCCATCCTGCCGCCTGCAGCTTTTCAGAAGTCTCAAAATCAGGTAGCGTGTGTGCTACAGCTTGGTTTCCATCGCTGCTGTGCCGGATATCTACTTTGTTTGCTTTTCTATGTAAACTTCAGAATCACTTCCTCAGCCTCTACAGAATAGCTTTCTGGGATTTTTATTGGGCCAGCATTGACTCAACAGATCAAATGAGAAAGGGCTGACATTTTAAAAATATTGAACCATTTAATTCATGAACATAGGATCCCCGTTTACTTGGAATTTGTATTTCTTTCATCAGAACTTGATGTCTGGGTGTAGATTTTTGGTATTTATCCCACCTTTGCCAGATCTGTGGTTTGGTGTCTGTAATGTTGGAAAATTAAATATTCCTGCTGCTGCCATCTATTTTCTCCTCATGGCATTTTCGTTGTGTATGTGTTAGGATTGTGTTATCATCTCACGGTTCTTGGATAGTCTGTCTCCCCTCCCCACACCCTGCTTTCTTGCATTATTTTTCTCTTTGCATTTTAGTTGGGAAGTTGCTATTGACGTGTCTTCACACCGCCTCCCTCCTGACTGTGTCCAGCCTGGCAGGGAGCCCGCAGAGGCAGTCTGCGCTTCTGTGACAGGGCGAAGCATGGCCTCCGGGATTTCCTTCCGACCCCGTCCTGTAGTCGCCACCTCTCTGCTCGCCTGACTCGTCTCTTCTCACATGTGACAGCTTCTGTCCCTTATTGCCCTTCACATTTTCATATTGGTTATTTTAAATTCCTGTCTGACTGTTTCCAAATCTGTGTCCTCTCTGAGTCTGGTTTGGGCGCTTCCTTTGTCTCTCATGACTCTGGGTTTTCTTGCCTCTCGCATGTCTTGCAATGTCTGTGGTTGAAATCTGGACATGGCGTCCTGGGCAGGAACTGAGACTAAAGACCTTTAGTGTGTTTCGTGATAACTTGGCTGGGAGTTGGGCCTCATGCCATGTGCACTGTAGCCGTGGTTTCAGATGTTTCCAGGCCCTTGCTACTGTCTCCCTGATGTGCCTGTGTTTTCCTAAGAACTCCTCTTAACGTGAGCTGCGCACGTTGGCTCTTCAGCTGCAATTCGTTAGGACAGAGTCCTGTGGATGGGGTGGCAGGTGTGAGAAAGGGAAGTGTCTGGCCTCACGGCCGAATGTCAGTCCTTTCGTGGGGCTCTGTCCTGCGCTGTGACTCTCGCAAGTGTCCCCCAGCTTTTTCCCTCCTCTCAGGGGACGCAGGAAGGCTACGGGGGTGGGGGTGGGGTGGAGCTGGCAACGGTACCCCGCGCCCCCCAGTCCGGGTGAGATAAGCCTCCCCTGAAGTTCTTTGCCTGGAGAGACCATCACTGTTACCCGAACGCTCTGAGCACTTTTCAGCAAGGTCATTTTCCTGTCCCCTTGCTGAGCCCCTGGGACGTTTTCCTTGGCTCCTCACTCTGAGGACCTGCTGGCATTCCTGTAGGCAGAACCCATAAAAGCATTGGCCCCAAGGCTGAGGTCCAGGGACTTCTCAGTGTCCTGTCCCAGCGTCTGTCAAAGGAGCACTGGGGTCCTCCGACCAGTTTGTGGTCCCCGTGGCTGCAGCTCCTCTAAACCCATCTCTGCTGTGACTCTTCTCCGCCCGTCCCACCAGGTTCCCGCTGGTGGTCTGTGTGGCCACCTCCGTTCTCTGATGGTTCATGTAGTCACTCCATTTCCGTCTGTTTAGCATTTTTCTTACTGCAAGGATGAGAGTGACAGCTTTCAAGCTCCTTCCTTGCTACAACTGAAAGTGGATGTCCCTAAATAGAATTTTATTTTAGAATTTACAGAAAAGTTGCAAAAATGGTACATTGAGTCCCCATATAGATCCACACCCAATTGCCCTGCTGTTATCATCTGCCATCAAAAGCTACGGTGCATCTGTCACAACTAATGGGCCTGTGTCGATATATTACAATTAACTGAAATCCATACTTTATTCAGGTGTTGTCAGTTTTTCCCTGATTTCCTCTGCCTGTCCCAGGATGCCAACCAGGGACATGGCATTCATTATGTTTAGTCTGCTTGGACACCTAAGCAGACTAAACTGGACGTGACAGTGTCTCAGGGTTTCCTGGTTTTTGGTGACTTTGACAATTTTAGGAGGACTGATCAGACATTTAGCAGAATGCCCTCGGTATGGATTTGTGTGTATATACACATCCCTCTAGCAGGTGGAGGGGAACATACTGTGTATATGCTTGAGTTCACCGACCTCGCTGCTGTATGTGTCTGCGTGTCCAAACTGGTAAACATACGTACACAGATGAACTCAGGTAGGCCCAGCCTGGGAGTTGTAGACAAGGCAGAGCCAGGTATGGTGGCCGACTCAGGTCTGGCGCTGAAAACAGAGCTGAAGGCACGGAGCTGGGAGAGAATCCTACTGTGCTCCGCGGAGTCTGCGTACGTGGCTTCATTCATTCATTCATTGATTCAGTCAGTCAGTCAGTCAGTCATTCAATCAGCACGACATTTCCTGAGCCTCTAGCACGTGGCAGGTGCCGAGCTCACCACTGAATAGCATGACTGACGGGTGTGACCACTGAAAAGCAGACATTGAAAACTGAGCACACACGCAAACATGTGAGGACACGTGTGATCTTCACGAGGAGCACGTGTGACAGGGACCCGGACCTGGCCTGGGGACGAGGCAGTGAGCTGACATGCACAGGATGAAAGGGGCATTCCAGGAGGAGGGGACGAGTCTGCAGGTGCAGGTCTGGGAGGACGTGGAGGGACTCCAAGGAACCGGAGGATGAGTGACAGTGGGGGTGGGGCTGAGAGTGGCTGTGCGGACAAGAGCTGGGCAGCTGCATGGGGTCGACGCCTGGAGCCTCGGGGAGGTGACAGCCAGGCCCCCAACGCGGAGGACCGCACTTAGTGGGACCCAGCGTCAGAGTCAAGAAAACGGGGGACAGCTGAGCACAATAAATGGGGAACCGACAGTCACACTTCGTAAAGCCCAGGCTTCCAGCAGGGTGCGACGCCGGCGGAGGAGGTGGCAGGAAGGCTGCTGGTCCAGGGTGAGGGGGTGAGTGAGAAGATGAGCAGGAGCCTGGTACTGAGCGCGAGTCCCAGGCAGCATTGCCCACCCATCACGCATTCCTCCAGGCAGCGTTTGTCAGCAGCGCAGCCACTTTCTGGGCACACGCTGGGGGCACAGTATTTCATTCACCAAGAATGTGGAAGGCTTCGCACGCCAGAATGGAGAAGGTGGCCTTGGTTTCCTTGATAACAAATCAGATGGATGTTTCTAGGCAGAGGAGCCATAAAGTAAAACAACGTGGAATAAGCCCCCGGCAGCAGGGATCCCATCTACTGCGTGTAGTTGGCAGTCTCTGCACGGCGCACGACGCCTGACAAGCAGTGAGACGCCATGAAGACCCGATGAATGACAGGTCATCAGAGCTGGGCGTGGGCGGGGCTGTGCAGTCAGGCGTGTGGGGAGCGTGGACCGGGCACGAGGAGATTCCTTAGGGAGCTGTGGGCGTGTCCCGGGAGCTGTGGGCGTGTCCCGGGAGCTGTGGGCGTGTCCCGGGAGCTGTGGGCGTGTCCCGGGAGTGTGGCGGGTCTGCCAGGGCAGAGCAGTGGGGTGGAGGGTGGAGGGGCAGGGCACAGAGACACAGCCTGGCCGTCCCAGCTCAGGGCCCCAAAGCAGACCTCAGCTGGAGGACCCTTGTGCAAGGCTGTGGTAAGGAAGTGTTGCCAGGAGACCCTGCGGGATGAGGGGTGCAGGGCAGGAAGAGGGGGAAGCCAGGCAGAGGTGCAACTGCAGGCAAAACGCCATGCGGCACCTTCCTCTGAGCCGTCCAGGCCCTTCTGCAACGTCAGCCACACGAAGACGTCCTGACCCAGGCAGGGAGGGACATTTCCACCCACACCAGTCGGTCCTTGGCTCAGGGGGCAGGTCACCGTCCACCAGACACATCAGGCCCTTTGTGTGGGCAAGCGTCACAGTGCACTAGGCCAGGGTCAGTCCCCAAAGAGAGAAGGGCGGCTGGCACGAGCTACAGCCAGGGGACAGACACATCAGAAAGGAAGGGCTTTCGGGGAGCCAGGCAGAGCCCAACCCGGCCAGCACGCAGGACTCCGAGGGAGGGCAGGGCGCTGTGAGGCTCCTGTCAGGCGCCGGTGCCTGGAGGGGCACAGTGACGTGCTGGTCTGTGCGAGGAAGCTTGAGGAAGGACAGGTGTGCAGGATGCCTGATGCTTTGGAGGAGCCCCTGGCCTGTGTTCTCGGACTTAGGAGCAAACCCGTTTACTGAACACCTACTAGGACCTAGTGCTGCCAGAAGCAGAGGATATCCTGTCCCATTTACTTGTCACCAGCCCGAGTACCAGTGAGAAGATCAGACTCCGAGACTATTTCATTCAAGTTCAGAAAAGGCAGTAAATGACAAAGCCAGATCCAAATAATCCCACAGCAGGGGCTGGGAAACACCACACATGCACATTTACGTCGTGAGGCGTGCGGGCGGCCCATCGGACACCCCCTCCCCGCATGCTGGCTGTGCCCCTGGCGTCCTCTGCAGCCCCGCTCGTGGTGTCATGATGCTGCCTCGAGCAGCAGGGTCCCCTCACTGCCTGGGCTGGTTCAGGACCTGTGTGACCCAGATCATTCCATGGCCAAGGGTCCCAAGCCAGAGAGTTTGCGCCGTAGTCTTGGCCATGTCAGTGCTCAGAGTGAGGGTTGGGCTCTGTCTTCGTGTTGCTTTTCCTCCCCACCCACCCCCAAAAAGGAGGTCCCTTGCCAGGCAAAGACACACTGGAAGGACAACAGGAGTTGTGGGGGTGCTGGGCGATTCGGGGGTTGCTGGTCCCTCTTCCGTCCTCCTTCCTAACTCCCTGCTTCGCTCAGGTCATTTCAGCTCGGGGTGAACCCCACACAGCACCTGGGCCCATCCATAGACTATTTTATTTGCAGGCTTCAAGCAAACACGCTTTCTCGCTCTCTGTGATTTGGTGTTTCTTCCTTCTCTGTTTCCACAGGGCAAGTTGCAGCCAAGCCCAAAGTCACAGACATGCGGGCACCAGTGGCAGGGGAGGGGAGCCGTCCACACCCACAGGGACCGAAACCAGACGGGGTGCTATGTGTCCATTAGGTCAGGCCACACGCACCCTGGGGGTCATTGCCTGGGAGAACCTCATCCCCCAGATGCACTCTGATTTCCCCACCTCCAAACTCCGTAATGCGTGATCTCTGCACCTCACATGTATGTATACACACACACACACACACACACACACCACAAATGCTTGCACAATCACACACAGGCGCACAGGCACACGCTTTCACAGGAAGCGAGGGACAGATAAAGGACTCCCAGGTCAGTGCTTCCTCTCCTGGGGTCACTGCAGCCTCTGGGGGGGGGGGCACTGGGTCTCCCAGCCCCCCCCACACACACTGCTCTCTGCCTGTTTCCCATGTGCTTGCCCATCTGTGGACTTCCTTACAGCGGTCCTTTCAGGCACAAGTTTCCTGGCAGGAATGTCCGTCCAAGCTGTTCCATCTGGTCCATACCCACCCCTAAGGGGTCCATGCAGATTTACTTTCTTGCGTCACAGGATTCCCAGTGCCCTGTAGATTTTGTGGGTGTTCACAGCAGGCACCCACCAGGCAGACAGGCCCGCAGAACAGCACAGGCAACGGGGTGGGTGGGGGTGGGGTGAGCAGGCCCCGCAGCTGAGCCTCCTGCAGGCAAGTGGCTGCCACAGCCCCTGGGGAAATGCGGTTGATGTGACAGAGGCTCAATTTGCTCAGCCCCAGGAATAATATTATCCTGCAAAGTTTTCTTTCCTCATTTCCATTGTATTGAGACAAAAATAATGTTAGAACATGACAATGTTTCTGAAAGAGCAACAAATACGACTCATGGACACCCCATCACCTACGGCAACACTGCATTCTTTGCTTGTGTTCCCCGCCCTTATATACACACACACTGGCACACATGTGCACGCATGCACACACAAAGCACACATATGTGCACACCCTGTGCTCACACACCCACATGCATGCACACACACTGGCACACATGTGCACGCATGCACACACAAAGCACACTTATGTGCACACACATGCACGAGCACACAGAAGCGCTCGCATGTGCACACACGTGTGCTCACACACTCACATGCATGCACACACACATGTGCGCGTGCACACATGCAGTTTTCCCCCAGCTACAATCACAGCACGCATGCAGCTTTATATCATAAATATTTGTATGTGGCTCTGCAGGTTGTAATTATAATTGAACGTCTGCATAACATTCCGTCACATGATGGACCCTCGTTTACTAAATCAGCTCTGTGGGTGGGCATTCTGTGCAGTTCTCACTGCTATGAAGTCTGCACTGCAGATGGAACCGTGGCCTGTCTGCCAGGGAGGAGCTCACCCGGGGGCCACCTGGCAGGCGCAGGCCTGGGCTTCTGTCCTGCCCAGGGAAGGGCTTTACAACAGCAGCTCTGGTGACGCCACCATGTCCCTAGGACGCCTGGCATCCTGGAGGGCAGGGCTGGCCCCTGTAGTGTTCACGGCTGCACCCTCCATCCCCAGGACATGCTGCTCACAGCAGACACTCAGAAAGATCTGCTGAATAACTAAATTAAGAAACTGCAGCTTTTTGAGTAAGCCCCCACCCCCACCCCCGCCATCAGGATTCAGAGTCTGAATGAAGGGCTTGTCCAGTGTCACGGAATTGTGAGCTGTGCAGACACTCACGGCCCCCTGTCCTCCCTGGGCCTCTCGGGAGAGGCTAACAGGCGTCCACATGGCCTGACATGAGGAGGCCTCCATCCACGATGGAAGCCCAGGTCCCACTGGGCCTGTGGGAGGGACACTTGGAGAAGGAGGGTAGGATCTGAGCGTGCCCGAAACCCAGGGCAGTGCAGGGAGCTGGGCCTCACGGTGAAGCCTGTGGGTCAGCTCCGGACCGATGGGCCAGGAGGACAGGAAGGACAAGCAGAGTTCACCTTGCATTCCAGAAGGATCTGCGAGGCTCAGCAGAGTGTGGCTTCCATGGCATGTGCCGAGGCCACCAGGCACGGACCCCCAGGCTGCAGCCCCTAGGTCCCCACCTGGGACGCGGGCCCAGCAGGCTTCGGTGGCACACCTCGCACTTCCTGGGGGACTTTGCTTCATAGTTTGGAAACGCTCCAGTGCATAAGAGCAGAGAGACCAGTACACAGACCCCATTGTCCATCACCGTCTTCACCACTTTAAACACGCCCCATTCTGTCTCAGCCGCATCCCCACTACGAACTCCCCCAAACGGATTGTTTGGAAAATAAATCCTAGATGTAACTAATTTTATCTGAAAACACCTCAGCACCTCCCTCTAAGGCAGAAGCAGAACGAGGCGGCTTATGCGGAGCCGCTTGCGTCCTGAGCCCCCCTGACGCCTGCGTCCCCCTTAGTGCAGGCGCTTCACACGTCAGGCCCAGATGAGGCTTCGTGTCGTCCCGTGCGGTCGGTCTCCCTTAAGTTCTTTCAATCGTGCGTCTCTCCGTTTTTGGTTTTGTGTGTGTGTGTGTGTGTTTTCTGTGGAAGAGCATCGATTGTCCTATAGACGGCCCCACGTTCCAGACTCTGGTGTGTGACACTCCTGGGTGTTTATAACACGTCTCCTGTCCTAGCACTTTGTGCACACGGCTCACTGGGTCCTGCTCAGACTCTAGCTTAATTTTTTTGGCAAGAAATGCTCACAGGTGGGGCTGTGTGCTTTGGAGGGTGTTGCATGAGGAAGTGTGTCAAAGCCACGCACACCTCAGCCACTTACCTGCCTGGAGAAACTGCCCAGGTCTGATGTGTCACTGGGGTGTGCGTGTATGCGTGTGTGTGTGTGTGTGTGTGTGTGTGTGTGTGTGTGACAGACAGAGAGACAAACACAGAGGAAAGAGAAAGGAGAAAGGATTGATGGAGACCTGCCTTTCCCGGGGCTCAGAGTCCAAAGCAGGCAGGCCCAGCGGCTTTGTTTCTGCTTCTGGTTTTTTCTGAACACAGGGGCCCATTGCCCCTTAAACATCATGTAAAGACAGAATGAGGGTGTCTCATAAGGGGCTAGAGTTCAAAGGAAACCCAATAAAAACGAAACCTCTACATCCCCAACAAAGTTACTTACAACCCAACGAGCGGCGTTTTCCCTTTCATTGGTGGGTATTGCAATGCTGCTGCTTCCATGCCAACAGCAGGAAGCACATTTCCTCTTTGTACAGTGAGAAGAGTCCTGGTGAATCTTTCCAAGGACGGAGTGTTGGGGACTGGGGAGTGGACCCTGACTCCTGGCTCCAGGTGGAGACCTCTGGTGGTGCAGCGTCCCCAGGGTCCCAACATCAAGGGGAATTTGCATAGGCTTCACTTTGAAACATAAAGTCAGGTCTAGAAAGCCACCCTCTGGGCTCAGTGCTGTCAGAGGATTTGGGGCTCCATGATCACACGGCCTGACAGCCTGGTCCTTGAGATGTGGGGACCTGCCCTTCTCCCGTCAATGCAGCGTTCACGCAGCACCCCAAATCCAACCAGTGGGCCACCAGCAGCTTCACATTTTCCTAAATTCCTACGGCTGTTTTCTCCTAGAGTAAATTTCTTACCTAGCTTAAAATATGTACCGTTCAGTGGTATGTCCCGTGCTTTGCAATTCTCAGTGGAATGAGTTTCTTAATTACGTCAGTAGCAGGCATCCTGATGCAAGGTGCAGTATTCTGGTTGGTGTTACTCATGTGTTGTCCTTACCTACCTCCAAAAAAAAAAACCAGAAAGAAACCCCACAGGATTTAATTTTCTCTGGCAAGTTTATCTCTTGCCACAACAAACCACTGAAGTGATGGGAAAATTGAGCAGTTTGTCTTGATGAGGTAAATATTATGACAGGACAGAAACTGGCTTTGGAGCAACCCACAGAGGGCGTGTGGGACCCTGGAAGCTGGTCCATCTCCGAGTCAATGCTCAGCAGTGTGGCTGCTCTTGTCATTGTCACAACCAACCAGGAAGACGTGCAAAGGGGAAGCGGGTTCACTTATTGAGACTCTTGCCGTTTCAAGCTCCCGAAATCTGCTCACTTTACCCTCCAAGGGACAGCCATGTTCCACAGACATCAGGCCACTCGCTTAAGGAAAGGAAGCTGCAGCATCACAGCATGAGAGTTTGCCCGCGTTTCCATCACGCTCCTCACGTGCCTGCCGCGAGCAAGTCAACGGAACGTGACCCTCGACCCACAGGAGTCCTTCTGCAGACTGCGCCATGTGCCAGGTGGCAGGGGGTGCCCTGCAAACGCACGGGATCAAGTACACAGCCCCAACACCCATGGGCGAGGGGCTGCCGCCTGTCACGACAGAACGTCACTTGCCTAAAAGACCAGCGTGGGTCCACAGCCAACACCGCTGGACTTGGACATGACCAGCCTTTGGCGAGCAGTCCCGTCTATGTCCCAGCTGTTTGCTCTCACTGACCCCCACCCCCCACCCCGGGCACCCTTGTGCGGCAAGCAGGTGTCAGTGGCCACCAGCTGCCCTGGCCCGATACGGACTACTCCAGAATCTTTGGGAACCTCTGCTTCCCGATGGATTCAGGAGAAGCCCCCAGGTGGGTCGTGCACCCACCCTGAGCACACCAAGAGGCGGGGGCCGTGTGCCCTAAATGGCCAGGTGTTGGTCTGCTGGGCCGTATAGCAGGGAACCACAGGCTGCGGCTTAAACAACGGGAATGGGCTTCCCCACAGCTCCAGAGGCTGGAAGTCCAAGATCGAGCTGTCCTTGGGCCTGGTCGCTCCTGGAGGCTCTCTCCTGTCACGGAGATGGCCGTCCTCTCCCTGTGTCTTTACGTGGTCCTCCGTCTATGTCCGTTGCATGATCTCCTCTTCTCATAAGAACACCAGTGAGATTGGATTAGGGTTTCACCCCGATGGCCTCATTGTACCTTAACCACCTCTTTGAAGGCCCTTCTCCAAATACAGTCACATTCTGAGGTCCTGGGGGCTCAGGATCCAACATATGGATTTGGGGGGACACAGCTCAGCCCATGACACCAGGCCTGCACGGTGAGCCCTGCAGTTCTGGGGCCGGAAGGCTCACCCCATCCTGATCACAAACCTCATGCAGCAGGGGGCTTCCTGGCTAGAAAGACGTGGGACTTTTTATTTTTCAACGAGAATGAGAGTGGCTATTTCAGTCAGGAGAGCTACAAGGAGGAGGAAGGTGTCTGCCTGATCTGGGCTCCAGGAGTGGACAGAAAAAAACAGATGACAGCACAGGGCCACTGCCAAAGGGACAGATGCTGGAAGGTGCTCCCATCTCAGCCACACGATGAGCTGATGGCCCCAAGCTCACGCACAACCCCATGGGGCCCCGCTGGCCACAGAGCTTTGGCACAGCATGTGGAAGAGCAATTTGGGGACATCGAGGAGGGCCAAAGACACACAGACCCCCGTGCAGATATTTTGGAAACAACCTCACGCTCAGTGCCTGGGGCATGGACGCATCTTCATATTCACAGGAAGCAATTGCTGTCGGCGCTCAAAATGGATCAGGTAAAACCACACGGAAATCTACAGGGATAAAACCCAAATGCAATTCTGAGTTAAAAAAAAAGAAAGACGCATTGCAAAAGGAAAGATGGCATAATGCCATTTAAATAAAGTTTTAAAACAATGTAAATGAGTAGATGTATTGTTTATTTCTAAATGCATACATTTTATACATGTAAAAATATGTGGAAAATAGAAGCCAATTTTAGGAGAGAGGGAAGGGAACTGGATTAGAGATGGTGTTCAACTGAACTTTAATGTATTTCTTTAAAAAAAAAAAAAAGCTTTGAAAGAAATGAAACAGTCTAACAGATTTGGATGCATGCTATTAAATTATCTTCCCATGCTTGAAACATGTGGTAAGCATGTCAAATGATTTTAGATTTTCCAGTTATTTTCTTGTCAGGATGAGTGATGACTTCTGATGGTTTCACACTTGGAGCTGGCACTGGGCAGTCCCCAATAATCTTTAATATCTGTGTGACATTTTCTGTAACTATTAAATCGCAATTGAAGACAATTCATCGGTTAATTAGTTAATCCACCCATTGAATCGATCCTTTTGGGGCATCCTCTCCGAGGCTCTGGGCATTCAGAAATGCCAAGACCTACGCTCTCAAGGAGTTTGCTTCAGGACGAGGACAAAACCAAGGGCCAACTACTTTCTGTGTAGTTTGTTGCCTTATGAAGGAGCCGTCCGTGGAGTTTCAGCTCCAAGTTCCAGCGAGGAAAAGAGGTGCCTTTCCCCAGCCTGCCCTGGGGACACCGAACGCCTCCTGGGTGGGGTTAAGTGTCAGCCCAGGACAGGACAGGTCGGCCAACGCACCACGTGCCACTTCAAAATGTGAACCTAGGGAGGAAGGAAACCATTGCCAGCACAGGGAACACAGTTTTCATGCTGTGAGACGATGGAATCATACATGACAACTAATTAGAGGGAAAAAGTTTTTCTAAAAGGAAAAGCCAATCCAGTGGGTTCTTCCATCGTCACTCACTGCACACGTGTCCTGGGCTGCTCTTTCTTCCTCTGCTGGGGGCTCAGCTGCGGTCCCAGGAGTCTGGTGGTGACCTGTGCTGGTTATTCTTGTGATCGAGCCATTTTAACCGAGTTTTTTTTTTTTTTTTACCTTTACAAGCAATTTACTCTGTGTGAGCAATTTTTAAATTAATTTCTAGTTTAATGCATTAGCATTAATTGATATTGTTGTGATATATAACCACTACTTTGCATGGGTTTCACAGCAGCTTAAAAGGATGAAATAATAATTTTGTGCGATTCAATGTTTGATAGAAACAAGTGAACGCAACATTTTTCAGTAAGACCATTCAAATCCATCAGCTCTTTAATTTTACATTGTCTATTTGACATAATCTGTAAATGGGTTCTGCTCACTTACGTCTGTATTTCTAAAGGTGTTTGGTTTGTATATTTAGATGCTGGTATTTGGTAGAAATGCTCCAATGCTATCTCCTGTTGAGCTGTAAGATATCCTTTCTATCAACACACAATGACCCTCCTTGTCCGTTGAATGATTGCTGCTCTGCAATGGACCTTTATTTTAAGTTTGTGTGGCCACCGTCCTTTCTCTTCCTTTGCTTTCCCCATTGGATCTTCCCTGTTGCTTCCCTCCAATGTCCCTGCGTGGCAGTGTCTTGCCGCCCGTCAAAGTGGGGCCTCGTCACTCAGGAGGCTCGGGAACACCTGCACCTGTTTCTTCTTGTAAGTTGTAGGCAGTGATAGCTACTCACAGGGTTGCTGTCAGAATTAACTGAGGTGATGAATTTGGGGTCCATCAGTGAGCAGCTACGGATGGAGCACGCCAGTGGCAGGCCCTGTCGCTTGTCCAGGGAGCCGGGAACGAGCAGGGTCTTACATGGGGATGGGAGCTGGGCATCAAGCCCGGGGGTTTACATGTGTCGGAAAACATCTCTATGAAGAGGGAAGTGCAACCAGCAACAGGGAAGTGTGCCTCATGTCACCCATGTAAATGAGGGATAATACGTGGTAATTTTTTTCTCTCTCATAACTGTCACTAACTTACCATTTGTTTTATGTACGTTTTCTATAAGTGTCTTTTACAGCTTACCTGGATCTGCTAGTCTTTGTTATTTACTAGGAGAGTTTAACCTCTTAATATTTATTGTCCTAAAGCAATGCGTTGTCTTTCTTCTGTCATTAAAGCACAAAGAGCTTATTTAAGAAACTATTAGCAGCAAAGGTGGCAAAGGCTTGTCCCCTCAGCATTTCAGGAGGCCTTCTCTCACACTAAGGAGACAAGTGCCTGGAACACATAAGTCACATCAGAGAAACACTTAGCCTCACAAGGCATTTTAACATGCAAATAGGGACAATTATGGATCTTTTCCCATCTTTCAAATTGGCGTTTTAGACGCATAATATCTGATGTTAGGGAGGGTGCAGGGAAATGGCTGCTTTCTTCCTGGCTGGTGGAAATACAAATGGAATTGCCTCTCTCCGAAGCAATTTGGTAACATACCAGAGGAGAGTTAAGAGTTTATACCCACCACTGCCACGATCATCCTTCTCAACCCTGTCCTCAGAGCAGCCGAGACGCGACAGGCGTGTCTCCCCAGACGCTCAACGCAGCTGCTCTGGGTGAACTCTGCCACCTGGAGGGGCAGGTTGGGAGACTAAGCCTGGAAAACCATCCAAGCCCTTCCTTTCGGTGGGGTTCTGGACCCCTGTTTCTTGATGGGTGCCAGATTATAAAAAGTGTCTCTCTGTAAGTTTGTGAGTAAACAATTCAGAATTCTAACAGACATTCTTCACAGTGTTTTTCGGTGTCTGTTTGCTGCTCACAGTTGCATCCAGTAACAGTCAGCTACCATCCCCGCAGGCTTCTCTCCCAAATGGCCAGTGGTAGCAAAGGTCCACGCAGAGAGGCAGGGCTCCCTGGACCGCTCTCCATTATCTCAGCAGGGCTGGCAATAAAGGGTTTTCTCTCAGGCCGAGGAGTCATGACTTCTGCCCTGGGTGAGATGTCCACCCTTGGTGACAATGACCATTTATTTCCCTTTGAGGAACACCCAGTGGCAGGCTCCCTCTTGCTTTCACACTAGCCCCGGAGCTTCAGGGACCCGCCCCGGCCCTGCTGGGCTCCGCCCGTCTCATAGGAAGTGACATATAGTCCATGTCCAGCTGCCTTGGACCCAGGGTGGAGCCGGCCACAGGCCAGAGCCCTGCACAGGGACAGGTTTTCCCCATGTGGCCACAGTCCCGTGCAAGAGTCCTCCGTCTCTGAGAATTAATTCTAAACTCAGCCCTTGGCCTCCAGGTCCTCATGCCGCTGTTTTCATCTAAGGCGGCAGTTAGAACAGAACGCATTTCACAGACCCATTCGCAGAGCCAGCTGACACTGGGGGCTTCTTTGTTCTCCGCTGCAGGCCCTGCCTGCACACGCTTCCCTGTGACTTGAGAGATAGCAAGTGAGCAGGCACCCTTGTATTTCTCGTGACCCCTTCTGAGACAAACACATATGCAAATGAAGCATCCACTTCTGCGGCTTTGCTGTAACTCCTTTCTGAATTGTCCAAAGAACATATTGCCTGTACGCCGTATTTCAGTTAAATATTCCATTGAAACAGGATGCTGGCCCGTTCAATGTCCCTTTGTTCATCCGGAAACTTCAGGTATAAATTAAAGCACTGAAGTGATGCATCCTGGTAGCATTCTCCCACAGCTAACGGACTGTGCTGAGATTCCTCTCAGAAGTGAAACATAAATTTCAAACCACCGCGGAAGCCAGAGCTTGATTATTTACCAGATAAATTGAGAGAGACATCGGTTCCCTCTGTAGCTGGGAAGTGGCAGAGCGGACAGCAGCAGGACTCGGCAGGAAGGTGTATTCTGGTTGGAAGCTCTTGGATCTCGTCCCCCGGAGCTGAGCTGCCCCAGGAGTGATGGGACCGGGAGCAGTTGGAAAGGTGGTGGGAGGAGGGGCACTGATGGGCCTGGAATTCCAGCTGCAACTATTTTAACTCCAGACTTTCTCCAGCCATGGGGTTGCTGTCTCTAATATATGAAATTATCGCCAAAAAAAAATAACGACTGTATTTTACATCTTGAAAATATCTCCCTATATCTTTTAAAATGGAATTCTGCATCGGGACTAGAGCCACGGAACCTTCACAGTCTGTCTGCCCGGGTTTATCTTCTCATCTGGAATCTGCACTCATGGTTTAGACACTAGTGGTGAGTTGATTAGGTGTGAATTCCACGCTGCTAGCCAGTCAGCACTTAGCATCACGAAACTGTATCAAAGCCTCTGCATTCAAGGGTTTTTACACTTCCCTTCATCTTTTTTCGTACTTTCTTGCCCCAAGAAAGTCTCACTCACCTCTCTGAGGAATTTAATAGCTGTGAATTAATCACGCAACAGCTCTGCCTGGCTGTCTTAGCATTTACTCAAGTTTTCCCTTCTGTAAATTCAATGTCAGATGTTTACAAAGCCCACAGTACCAATGATAAGTTTATTCGCAGGAACACCCAGAATCCAGGAGACTTGCAGTGAGTTCATTTGTTTCTGTTGGGATTTGCCTAAAACCCACCAGTGCAACAGCTGATGGATCGATTGGAACTTTGTTTCATTTCTCACCACTCCCAGGACTGAAGCACTGAACCGTACACTCGGTCCTGCACGTAGACTCACGCTGTGCAGTGAGTTTTATGGAAATAGGGTTTTATCAGGGAAAAGGAGAGAGAGAGTGTGTGTGGTTGTGTTTCCTTTCTACAGACATGCCTGTGTTCACAGTCCATGTCGACTTAAATTCCCGCCTACAAAGACGTGACGTGCACGCCGGGCACAGACCTCCACCTTCACAGACAAACCTCTGTTCGGTGCCCCACAAGCGTCCTGGACCACCTTAGAATCCATGCTGACAATAACACCTTCCCGACAAGCAGAGAGCAGCTGTGCTCATTGCAGTGATCGATTGGCAATTAGGTGACCCCAATTTGCGATCCGCTCCACTGTCGGGAATGGATGACGTGACGACCACACACCCCGACAGGTCCGGGAAACACTTGCGGTTTTCCAGGTCCCCTCTCACGCCACCCAGTGAGCTGCTGTCCTTTCCTGTGCCCTGGTCCCTGCTGGACAGCGGATGGTCCACACAAGAACCTGAAGGCATAATGGACTCTGGGCACTTAGCAGGACAGTGACAGATGCAGAAGTCCATGAACTACGACCAGGCACAGGGCAGCTCGCTTCCAGCAGCTGGAGCTCCAGGGATGAGCGAGAACCACAGCCACGACGAGCTCCGAGCAGCCCACGAGGCCCAGGGGAGGAAGCTGCATGTGGCCGGGTCTTCAGAGTCCCGCAGGCCTCTTGAGGTCTCTGATGGAATCCAAACGGGAGGGTCATCGAGGCAAGGAGGCCCAGTCCATCCAGTGATACCCAGGCAGGGAAAGGCCACGTCCCTCAAACTGGTGAGAGTGGAGGGCGCAGAGCAGGGGATCCACGGCAGGGGGAGGGAAAGGGTAACAGGGCTACCTGGGGGCGGGAGACTGTTGTGACCAAACCCCTGCAATGTTCAGTGGGTGAGGAAGGCACAGTTGTCACCTGCCTTGGGGGTGAGCAATTGGGGGTTAAGGTTAAGTCTGCCCAAGGAGCTCAGCAGGGGCGGGGGGGGGCGGGGGGGCTGGACTTGACCTGGGCATCCTGATGGTGGGGCCCCTTCTCGTTACTGTTTTGTTATCCCTCCCCCAAGAGCTCCCTGCAGGACACTCGGAACCATAAGGTCTAGAGGGGCCGTCCTGGAGTGATTTGAATGCCGACCCCCAAGGGTCTCGGGAAAGGTGGCCCCAGTCTGAGGACGGGTGAGCCAGCTTCACTCCGGGAAGGGCATCCATGTCCCCTGTTTGTCTGCAAGGCCGCTGTGCTCCTGGCTTGCTGAGGGCCGGCCCCGTCTCTGAGTTCATCGGTAGCCGTGCGCAAATGCTGTCCAAGTTCCCAGCATAAATTACTGCAGTGCGGGTCTCAGAAGAGAGCGTGCCCCCAACCTGGGCGGGGGAATTGGGAGGGAAAAGGTGAAAGTGTCATTCAGTAAAGACGGCCAAAGAGGATGGTGGTTTCCCGCTGCTTTCCCATGTCAACAGGAGAAAATGAAATCCAGGTGTGGTAAGTGGCGTTCCCACGCCGAGGCCGTCCTAGGGTTCGGGTTGGCCCAGCTCTGTCTCGCAGAGCGCACTGGGCCCGCCCGGGGAAGGGGAGCAGAGCACGCCGCCCCAGAACTCACCTCTTTGGCCTAAGGAGTATTTTGAGAAACAGCAAATGCAGGAGAAGCTGACAGCCAAGAGGCAGATACGCTTCTGTAAGAAACATGCGCACTTCCAAGGGGACTCTCCATTTGTAAGGACGCCCCCTCTGTCTGTGACTAAACCAACTGTATCAGTGGAGGAGGCTTAAACCTGCACAACAAACTCACGCTGGGTTCCCTGCTTTCCTGGCTTGTCCTGCTCAGCGCCCTTAACTGACCCTGCCCCCCAATGTCTTTGTTTGTCTTCAGCTGAAGGTGGTGTTGACGCCGGAGGCTTCGGCCATTTCGGGGAGTTCCTCGGTGTCCCTGGGCCCCTCCCAGGTGCCTGAATGGACATGTTAATACACTTCTCTTTTCCTCCTCCTAGTCTGTCTTATTACAGGGTTTCTCAGCCAAGAACGCCAAGGGCAGAGGGGAAATGATCTTTCCTCCCTGAGAGCGTGTCCGAAATTTCATGTCCGAAAGCATGACCCTAGGACCTTAGTCTGGATGTGTTCGTAGGTGTTCTTATTATTTTCTTAATGAGTGAATGATAAATTCAACTGATTTTTTTTTTTTAATGGTAAGTTGTCTTGGAGCCTTTCAAAGGCCACCGTGCACGGCCGTCTGTGACACAGGGCTGTGCACTTACCAGGCCGATATGCCTGCTCTGTGGGACGAGTCTGGGAAATGCCACACAGAGCTTGACGTCTGCTGGGACGCATGCACCACAGCGCAGGCACAGACACACGGGACTCCTTGGCGGGCGGCCCTGCCCCCACAGCACGGTGTGAGCTTGAATTCCGAACCACCAATATCTCCTGTGGAAAAGGTACCAACACCCATGTGACAGAGTCGGACACAGACTCAAAGGTGAGATGTGCACAGCACACAGTGGGTCCTCTGTGATGCGGCTGTTATCATGGGCTCACTGCACAGGACACAGACAACACAAGTATTTGTCTGAACTCAGGTCCCAGTCACTCCCTAAGTTCTGGAAAAGCACTGAACTCGTCACCCAGTTCTGCCGTTTTATTTTAAGAGGATTGGGAGAGACAGAAGAAGGAAATGAACAAAGGTTCCAAGTCCATCAGGTAAAATATCTATTATTTTATAAATCCCACTGGATGTGTCGGAAGGAGGTTCCTGCCGCACCCAGTAGAAGGTTCCCTGGAGATGAGGGGACCCCTGGCCAGGCCCGCGAGGAAGCAGCTTGTCTTGCTGGGGAACTGGCCTCACCTGTAGGCAACGATTCGGAAAGGCAGAAATATTTCCAGGTGCTCCAGAGGAGGTATTTTTTATTTTTTGTAGGAAATAAATCTTCAGAAGGGAAAATTATAATTGAAACCAGTTCAGGATAGCCAAGTGTAATTTTAGCAACATGAGTAGATGTTTTCAGAAAAAGCCGCTCAGGAACAGTCCGATTAAGCGGCAGGGAGATAATTGGATGACGGTTGGTTAGCCAGCGTTTTGAGTGTTAAGGAGGGGAAAATACATCTCCGGACAGGAGAAAGTGGCACCTCCTATTGTGAGGATGAGGAAGAAACAGAAGCGGCTCAGACAGTTTTATGTGAACTCCCAAGAGACTCGGGACCGGCCCCGAATGACCCGTGAAGATGTGTGTCTCCACCTCACAACGTCTCACTTTGATACACTTCTCCACATTCCAGGTCCTGGGGCCAGCATGACCCACCTGATCGCCCTCCGGGCCGAGCCAGCCCCACCCCACCACAGCCGAGCTCCCCGACACCTGGAGCCCTCGGGAAAACCCGCCACCTGGCCCGTAACCCCCCAGCCCGACAGAGGGCCTGGCACACGGAAAACCTTCAAAACCTCTTAGTAGATGAGGACATAGTTCTTTCTCCTGTGAATTGGTTTTTATCAGCTTTTTGTCCACTGTATTGGGAGACAGTTTCTCTTTCATTACCACATATTTTAAGGTCATATTTTAAGGTAGGTGGGCTTGGGGAAGGAGAAATGCCCGTACAGAGATTGCGAATCCATTCGATAACATATCCATTGCAGAGATTTCTTTGAATCCAGCTGGCATTCTGAAGGTGTGTCACTTGTCCCCCTAAAGGGATGTCAACTAAATAAACTCTTGCCACGTGGTGCACTGCTGTCCTGGGGTGTCCGTACCGCATGGCCACAAACTGGTTAGTTCCAGAAGCCAGAAGTCCCCGACTGAGGTGTGGGCAGGGCTGGTTCCTCGAGGGGACGAGGGGAGAGTCTGTTGCGTGTCTCCTCAGTCTCTGGGGGCTGCTGGCAGTCCTGGGGTCCCTCGTCTCACACATTGTCACTCCGACCTCTGTCTCCTCTGCTCTCTGGGCCTTCTGCTTCTTAGAAGGACATTTGCCGTTGGGTTCAGGGCAGCCTGCAGGACCCTCCATGCTCTCATCTTCACATCCTTAACTTCCTGACATCTGCGTAGGCTGTTTTCCAAGTGAGGTCACGTTTGTGGGTTCCAGGTGGACACATTTTGGGGCCCACCATTCCACCCAGTACCCACGGCTACGTTACTCACTCATCCACAAAATCATGATTTAATAAGATAAACAGAAAGAGGGGCCAGGACAAGGCCTGTTTTTTAGGAACCCAGCGTCATCTCACTAACGCAGATCCCTTGTGGAAATGAGTGCTGTCAGTGAGGAGAGAGTCTGAATTAGCATATTTTACAAAGAAATATAATCTCACTATTTTGAGCTTTCTAGAGCAGATTTGACGAGACCCAGAGATCGTTCCTCATGACTCGTGACCTGTCATCATGTCTTTCTACACCGACGCGTGTCATCCGCAGCAGGAGAGCACCTGCTCCAGCACGGCCCATGGGAGCTTCCCGTCCCCAGGGGAGCATCATCCACAAAAGCTTCTCAGCAAGGGTTCACCGCTCTCAACTCCTGGCTGTGTTTTCTTCTCGTAGACAAGAAGGGTATGTAACTGGCTGTCTTCTCTGTTCCGACCCAGAAGCTCAGAGCCAAATGTGTGCCTTCCATTTGGGGATAATCCAGGACCCAAGGCCTAAATAGCTTCTTTTCTCTCCTTCCTATGGGTCTGACCCCTAGTTCTGATGATATTTTTCCAGGTTCTAACATCCTGATTACTTTATTTATTGTATATTTTCTTCTAGATGACCTCAAACTCTGTGGAATAAATTAAGGACCGAATGAATGCCTAGCTGGCTGGATCAATTGATGATGAATGGTTATTATATGACTTGATGGATAGACTGATGGATGGATGGGTGGATGCATGGAGGGGTGATAAATGGGAGAGTGGATAGATGGATGATGGATTGGTGGGGGGATGAATGGGTGAGTGGGTGGATGGATGGATGGCTAGCTTACAGGAGAGGGTATTTTAAACCTATATGGACATTTGATTCAATTTTTATAAATATAAATCTTAAAAATAGAATTACAACTATAGATCAAGATTTGTCAAACCAGAATTTTTTAACCTACTATAATTTCTTGATTCTTTTTAACATGATTCAGATAGATGGTTTTATTTTTATTTTACTGAAATTAATTTTGTGGAAATCACTTGTTTTTGGTATACATTTTACAACAAATGTCTGATTCCACTATCAGTTTGGCCTTATAAGGTTTGCCAGTGATACCAATGGTAAACGGTGCCTTTGCTTTTTAAGTGCATTATTTCTACACTGTTCAAATGTTCCTAGTTAAATTTCACACGTTTAGATTTTGTGATAACGGTAATAATTCATTTTCCTTTGTGAAGTTCTATTCCTTGTCACATTTTTTTTCTGTTTTACCTACCAGCAATATTCAGTAGGAGAGAAATAAAATGGAGAGTCCATGTGTCTCTCTTAATTCTAAAGAAAATTGTGAGAAATTCCTCTCGGATATTCTAGAGTCACTCTTTGGGTCAGAACTTGCTCACACTGTTGCCAGTTTTTCGTTTTGTTTGTTTGTTTGTTTGTTGGTTGGTTTGTTTGTTTGTTTTTGAGGACCACACGGCACACGGAGGGGTTAAAGTAGTGATGTCATCACAGGATACAGGGTCAAGTGAAAGGGTCACTCTGGGGAGTCCCGGGGATGGGGAGGGGCCTGCCTTCCAGGGGAGAAGCTGGCGCATGCTAATCCCTTGTTGGGGGAAACACACAGCAAGGGTCCCCACAAGGGCGGTTCTGGGACCAGTAGTGGCAGCTACAAGGCAGGACCTGCTGGCCATCCCTGCCCCTTCCCCACCCTGGCGTCCGCTCACTCACCCAGACGCCGCCCTATGGCTGTCCCAGGGCCACTCCTGGGCCATTGTTCTGTGCAAGGGGCAGGCGCACAAGGTCCCCTCACACTCATGAAGCACAGCTCATCTCTATCTGGCCTTAGAAATGAACATCTCCTGGCTGGGACTTTTCCCCAAGAACTGAGTGGCTGACCACACCCTCCCTGGGTGAGCATGCGCTGGAATCCCTGTCCCTGGGAGCGCCGCTGACGCGAAAGCAGTGGGAACGGGGGAGAAGGCAACTCCGCAGCTCTGCTCCAGCCTGTCCCACCCCCAGTCTCCCCCTTCCTGTCCTGTTCAGCAGCTCCCTCTGCCTTCTGCCCCTCCCGGCCCTCCCAGGCCCTCCTCAGCCCACGGAGCACGTGTCCAGAAGCCCCTCTCCAGCTGGGACCCCATCCCAACCCGGGCAGGGCTTCTCAGGTCTCCACTTTCCATGGGAATCAGCAGCTGTTTGGGGTCTCCAAGGGCTTGAACATCATAAAACAGAGGCCATGAAAATGTGCCCGGTAGCAGCTTCCGCCAGCCCCTGGCAACCACTGGGTAAAACCCAGGCCGCTACTCTCCGAGCTCTGGACTCTTCTGGAACAAACGCTGAAGGTCTGACTGGGAGGCGATCCCAGGAGACAATGGGGGGAGAGTGGGGCAGTGGGGCCCAGCAGGGAGGAAGGAAAGGGATGCAGGGGACTTGTGAGCCACTGTTCCGCTGTGGACACTGGACGAGAGGTCCCACAGGGACACTGAGTGTGCAGACCCTTTACCCTCAACACCCTCATTCTTGCTCATGGGGTGCTCCCCCACCCTCACAGGCAGCTCTCTCAGGTTCCAAGGCCCAAGGGACAGGCTCAGGAGCTGGCCACACAGTGGGGCGTCTGCACAGGGATGGGTGCCGGGGAACCCTCTGCACGCCCCTCTGGGGATCGTGTGTGGGGTAAGTGGAGAACAGAGACGTACCAGAAAAACCTTCATGGCTGATGTGACAGGTGACCTGGGCCTGAGGATGAGCATGTTTCCTCTGGAACCGCACCCCAGGTGGGGCCTGTGTGCACAAACCCAGGACACACAGAAGGAAGAAGCAGGGAGGGCACCTTTCCCCGCACCCCATCCCTGAAGTGTCACCAAAGAAAGTAAGATGCCCACAAACGTTTCCATAGAGGGTCAGAGCGTAAATATCTCAGCCTTCTGGTCATTTGGTCTCCATTGTAACTACTCAACTCCACCTTTGTAGCTCAAAGCAGCTGTAGAACAAACAAACAAACAAATGGGAGTGGCTGTGTGCCAATAAAACTTTATTTGCAAAAACAGGCAGAGGGCCAGACCCGGCCAGCAGGCCACCATCTGCTGATCTCTGCTCTAGAGGCCTGAGGCTCATCCATGGAGCACATGACAGGGGTCGAGGGCCCTCTGAAGAGGAAACAACAGGCAGGTGGGATGTAGGCTGAGCCTACACAGTAGCACCGGGGACGGGGGACGGCAGGCGGCTGACAGAAGGGCCGTTTTCTGTGCTTGCCATGCAGGCGACCTTTGTGATTCTTGGTTGCACACAGACGACCCTCTCACAGAAACGCAGGCCTGGGGACAGAGCCAGGGACAGACAGCAGGGACAGACAGCCAGGGACAGAACCGGAGCTTCAGATGGACAGGACAAAAGAGCGAGTGGGAAGAATGGAAATTCATCTCCCTCCTGTTTTCCAGGCCAGTCTGGGTTACAAAGCTCTGTGTCTGATTCATGGCCTGGCGATTCTCTGCTGGCATTCCCGAGATATTTCGTAGCTTTGACTTGGAAATGCAGCATTTGAAATACGTTGCCTTGACCGAGAGGCCCCAGTGACACGGGAATCATGATTATCACATATTTTGCATTTTGTGGAAAGGATATTGGAATAATATCATTCGCAGGGGCCTCGCCAGTGAGTGATGGAGGAAGGAGGCTCTAGTTTGCGCTGACGGTGGTGGGGCCTCTCCCTCCGTTCCCATAAGTGCCCCCTCCCCCCAGCAGGAGCTCCATTTCCACCGTGGCTGTCTGGAGGGAGTCTTATTTCTACCGTGAGCAATTTTGGAAACTCTGCTGTCCGCTGAATTTATGGACCCTAGAGATGGGCCCCATTCTCGGAGGCGTGACCCCCCAGAGCAGGAGCTAGCATATTTCCCTTGGCAGGAAACGTCTCCCAACACCATAGAAGCCAGTGTCTGGGCTTCAAGACCTTGGGCCACCATGAGCCAGCCCCTGGGTCTTCCTTTATGGGAACCAGGCAGCAGCTGGGGTGCATGTCATGACCCTGAGGTGGGTGTGCAGGGCCTGCTGGAGGGGCAGAAATGTCCTGGGGCCTGGTTCTGGGGGGCCCTCTGGGACCCCAAAACTTGTGACATTGAGTAGGTTCTCCTAGGTGCTTATGCAGGAGAAAGGGAATTAGAAAAAGGAAGGGAGGAGAGGGGAAGGAGGGGAGAAGCAGGGAGGGAGGGAGGAGGCAGGGAGTCCCCAGTACAAGCCTTGTGTGGCTTAAACACTCCAAAACCCAGTGACTTTTTCTTGCTTCGCGTCATCCTTCTGTGGTCTTTGAGGGGAGTCTGTTGGTCTTTGGGCGCCTCTGACCTTGGAGGGCGTCTTCTGCCAGAGGCCATGCGGCTGCACTGCATTTTCCCATCTGTCCCACCTGCCTGGCAGCAGAGGTTGGAAGCAGGTTTCCAGGTCACAGAGCTGGTCACCAGAGATGGTCGGTGGCTCTGGGTGGCGGGCGGGCGGTCCCGCATGAGGCAGGGGGCCTGGCGTGGGTCTGGTGTGTGCCCTGCAGGTTGGGGGTCCCCAGGACCTATCCTTTCCATGGAATGAAGGGACTGGGATGAGAGAGAAAGGAGAACGCCAGTGAGAGCCTTTAATGAGAGAGCAAAACATGTCACAGCAGATTGGGGCTCACGGCAAGCTGCCTCTGATTGTCATCAACTACTGTCATTAGAAAACAGCCGCTTGTCACTGCCCGGAAGGACATCCCACGCCGTGATGACCCCGCGGAGACCGGCACCGCTGGTATTTGAGGTTCGCAAGCTGCCTTTGAGACCGTTGGCCCACGTGACCTCCATCAGGAAGGGTGGCCTGGGAAGCAGGCGTTATTTTTATCACCAGTGTCATTGACATTCTCACGGAGACCTCAAGGTCAGACACCCAGACAGAATGAAGACCCAGTTCCCTTGGGCCCATAGTCACCGTGTGGTTCTGCAAGGTGGCCAGTCTCTGCTCTGGTCTGTCTCTCTTTGCCACTGCAGAGCCAGAGTGCAGGAGCTTCTGGTGGCTGCTGTGACAAAGGACCACACACTGAGCGGCTTAAAACAACACAGATCGATGATCTTGCCAGTCTGGGGTCAGACGTCCAAGGTGGGTCCTGGGCTGTGTCCCTTCTGGAGGCTTCTGGTGGGCGGCGATGGGTCTGTGACAAGTCAAGACGCCAGCAGCTCGGTCCCCAGTGAACCGATGGATGGAGCTACCAGGTGGAGTCACGACGTGCTTTCCTCTCTTTGAAACCAGGAGTTATGGAAGGCCGGGGAGTTGAACTACACGCATTCACGTTCCCTGAGTTCAATTCTCCCCCCAAACCCAGAGATTCTGTAATCAAAGAAAAACAGGGGGAAGAAAATTCTTATAAGGCACCAAGCTATGTGTTTATAAAATTAACAAAGAATTAATCAAGTAGCGGTGATTCTGTTTTGGGGATGAAGAGAGAGGTCCTTGAAAAGCATGGGCTGAGCCCCACATTAATGTCCGATGGCTGCTGTAACAAGTGACCGCAAACCGAGTGGCATAAAACCCGGACTTGTTATCTGACACCTTTGGAGGCCAGAGGTCAGAGGTCCGACACAGGTCTTTGGGGGCTAGTGTCCAGGTGTCAGCAGAGCGGTGTTTCTTTCTGAGGACCCATTTTCTTGCCGTGATATTGTGATTTATATAAGAAATATACATTGGTCTTTCTCCCTTCCTGACACAGATCTCCTACAACCCTTGCAATTTCCTCAGTGACAAGAGGTGGAATGAGAGTCTTTTGTTACACCTACAAGGGGCTCCTTCCACCACACCAGAGCTGAGCTGATGGAAGGTCCCTAAGGATGAGGGCTGGTCAACCAGGAGAACCAGCCACGTGATCAGAGGTGGGAACTGTCAGTCACTCCCCGACCTACACAATGAGCCTCCTTACAGGTGCCTGCGGGTGGACGGTCTGCAAGTGTCAGGGTTGCTGCACAGGTGGAGGGGCTGGGCGGGAGATGCACCCCACACCTCGCCCAACTGGCCGTTCCTGAGCTACGTTCTTTGTAATAAACTGGTGATCTAGTGAATTGACTGTTATCCTGAGTTCTGGGAGCTGCTCTAGCGAATTATTGAGCCCCAGGAGGGGTTCGGGGGAACCTCTGATTTACAGCTGGTTGGTGAGACGCCCAGGAGACAACCTAACTCTGGTTAGTGTCGGAAGCGCTGGCTGTGGCAAACACACACACCTGGTGTCAGAAGCGTGAGTCATAGGAGAGAAGGCCGTTCTCTTCAGCTGGTGTAGAGAGGGACACGCTTTTCCCTTTTCACTCGTCTTTTTCAGCTTCCAGAGGTCACCTGCGTCCCTCAGTGGGTGGCCCCACACCAGATGGCCCGTCTTCCTACTGCTTTCGTCACCATATCCCCTTCTGAGACTCTGACCCCCCTGCCTGTTACTTGGACCCTTGTGGCTACTGGCCCCACAAGGACCCCAAATTGGACCCACTGAGCCTATCCCCTCATCTCAGGTCCTTACCCTGTTCACCCTGCAAAGCCCCTTTTGCTAGGCGGGTGATGTGTTCGCAGGTTCCCCCTCCGATGGGGACGTGGACATCCTTGGCTCAGCCCGGCACACAGGAGGAGTTTGTTCACAGGTGGGGGCCTGTGTGCGTTTGGTGCTCAGGAGGACTGAGAAGACCCCCACTAACCCTGGGTCATTCCTCTGGATCCTGCAGGAAGTTCCGTGTCTGTGGACTGTGGCCATGGGAGCCCTGTGCATTCTTTCCAGCTAAATTTGAAAGCAGCAGAAATTCAGCAAGTGGCCTATGTCACATGGAGCAAGCCTAGAGCAGCCTGGACCTGCAGCCGGACATCCACCTGGCCAGTGCAGCAGGTGAGGTGGGGGGCGGGCGGGGGAGGGCTACAGGTGTGCAGCCCAAGAAAGAGCACCTGGGTTCCACCAGCCCCCTGCCCACACCCCTGCCCACACCCCTGCCCAGACCCCCCTCCCACCCACAGCACCTTCTCACCGGCCCAGATGCAGGCTGGTGCTGCGGAGCTGCTGCAGAGAGGAGTTTCCCCCAGGACCTGCTCCCGTCAGCAGCCCCAGCCCGGGAGGGGAGACTCGGGTGAACCCCAGGAAGGCTAACAAGAAGAGGAGGCCCGAATCTGTCACGCAGGGTAATGAGCTGGATTTATAGAAAAGGAAACACGATATGATTCCGCGTAATGTCTGTTGACAGAGATTCAGGCTGTTTGTTCGAGAATATTAAATTGACAAACAGTGGAGCTTTGCTGGGCTGGCGGCTCTGATTTGCGGGTGCCTGTCAAAAGGTGTGTGCACAGGGGCGCCAATCAGGGGTGCAGAGATTTCCTGATAATGAAAATGTGCAGAAAGAGCGGGGGGGGGGGGTGACGTTGGAGCCCACAATCTGCATTTCAAACGCCTCCCGAGAACCCGTTCCACGGATGAGCTCGCTCACGTAGGAAGTAGGGTGGAAACGCTACCCACATGTTCCAGAGAGAACAGGCCACATTTTTAAAAATTTAATTAAGGCCTTAGATCGGGTTTGCGTAATTAAATTTAGGCTGTGTGTAAGCAGGAAGATGGACTAGCTGGCTTCACTGACACCCTGGGGGTGAAGAAGGGGCCTCCGGCAGCTTCCAGGCAATCCCGGCGGCTTAAATTCTGCGGCTGCATCTCAGACGTGAAAGATGCTCATGCAACACACACTGTTTTGTTTTTTAATCTCTGAAGAATGTCCTCTCGAGAGAGCAAGCCGGGGGGTGAGACATGGGTGATTTCCATGGCCTTGTGTTCTGATGGCCTGTGCGGTCCTGTCACCGAGGAGGCAGCTTCACAGCTGCTGATGAAAAGTCAGAACTCTCCCCGAGCAGTCTGGAGAAATGGGTCGTTTGCATGAAAAATCCTCTGTCAGCAACCAACAGACACTTAGCGAGAGAGATTCAGTACGATGGGAAATGATCGTTTCAATGGCAATTTACTTGGGGAAATGAAACGGAGAAGGGAAAGACCCTGGTACCGAGTTTTCAATACAAATAGGAAGATGGCATCTGGATTTGAGAAAAGAAAGAACACATACAGGTGGCAAGGGAGGGAGAGAGAGAGAGAGAGAGAGAGAGAGAGAGAGAGAGCGCGCAGCCCGGGGCAGAAGGAAGACCTGGGAAGGAAGAGGAGAGAATGGAGGAGGTGAGAGGCAGGTGCACAGACCGTGGCACAGACAAGAGTCGTCCTCGGGACAAGGTGCCCGCCTCCCGTGGGAGCAGGGACCCCCGAATCCAGCAGAGCACAGAGAACTCTGGAGGGGTCCGGAGTCGTCCTCCCTGCGGCCGGGGTGGTGTGGCCCTGGGCGGTCCCTTGGACACACTTCCAGGCCAGAGCACAGGCGGATCAGCTCCGTGTGAGCAGCTCCAGCAGAGGCCTGGCAGACACGTCTATGGGGACAGGGGCGAGCCAGGAATCCCGTCCAAAGCCCTCCGTCCTGGCGAGCCCCGGAGCCTGCGCTTGCGGGTCCCCAGCCCAGGGGGACAGAGGCCTGGCTCAGCAGGAAGGGGCCGCCTGACGTGGAGGAGGCTGGGACACAAGTGGTTCTGCTGAGCAGTAAGGGCCATGAACGAGATCCACGACACGTGAAAAACCCACCATCTTGGGTTAGAGCTGTTCTCTGGTCCTCGGCAAAGTCCTTAGAAGGCTCTGAGCTGACACAGCGTCCTTCCCTCTCCTGGCCCCGCAGAGTCAGCGCTCAACAAACACACCGAGAGCAACCCCAGGAACTTTTCCAGGCCTTTTCACCCGAAACAAACACCAGCACTGGGCTGCCCGCTCCAAGACCAGGCTCGGCCTTCCGGGAAGGACTAAGGCAAGGGACTCTGTGACCGGCCCCCATTTGTGCACCAGAGGCCTGCCCGGGGGGGAGTGGACAGTGCCCCTGGATGGGGAAAACACTGGAATCACTCTCCTACCAGAAGTTCCTGAGGAAACACAAAGAGCTGCTATTTTCCATGGCTGCGTACACCCGGCGCAGCCTTCCTGGGTTTCCGAGCCCACACCGCCTCCCTTTCCCCAGGCTTCTTCTTGTCTTCCAGTTGGAGCACCGTCTGGCCGGCGCTCTTACAATCAAGCACGGGACACGTTGTGGTGGGAGGCCTGAGTCTGTACTTGGGCCTCCAGCTCATGCCCTGGACGCATAAACATCTTTGATAAGATAGGACCCGACCCCACAGGAAAGCGGGGACTAGGGCCTCCACCCCAGTTGTCACAAGAAGAAGCTGTCTGCACGAGTCTTGCGCAGCTCACTGGGAAAGCTGGTGGAAAGCGCGAACTTGAGCGAGAGGCTTCTTTCCAGAGAATGGAAAGGTCAGCGCCGCCCTGGGAGTCCCTGCCCCTTTGCTGAGCTCGCTGGGTTCCAGCAGGATGCAGGGTCCTATGATTCATAAATCTGTTGAAAGAGGTAAACAGGGTGATTGTGCTTCTGTCAGATATTAATAACTTAATGAGTCTGTGCCATTTGTTTATGGAAATGGGTAACGGGGTCTCTGCAGGGGCCAGACCTAATAGTACAATCTGATAATTCAAGGACTGCTGTTAAACACACACAAATAATATAATATCGGAGACACGCGTTCCAGGCCCTAACGGAGTGCTGGCCAGCTTGGGATTCCTTCTGGCTCCTGGGAAGAGCCACGCCGACGGTTCCCCCTGCATAGCAGACCACTCCCAGGACCCAGGTGGGGCTTGGCGTGCGTCCCCGCCACCGCCCAGGTTCTCTCTGCCACGCCGCTAACCCTGCTGTCCTCAGCCTGCCCGTCACCCCACCCCTGGACCACCCTCCTTTGGTTATTTCTGTGCCTGCCGCCAGCAGAGCTGGACCAGCGTCCACGTCTTCTCAAACCACCATTGGTCCTGGTGCCTTCCGGGGTGCCCCATGTCAGCGCTTTTCTCCTCCCAGGGCCGAACCATGTCCCCACATTTATGTGTTGAGGTCCTAACCCTCAGGACCTTGGAAGGTGACTGTATTTGGAGACAGGTCTTTACATGGGTAATAAAGTAAAATGAGGTCACTAGGGTGGCCCTGATCCGATAGGTCTGTGTCCTTAGGAGAAGAGGAATCAGGACACAGACACACAGAAGGACGACTGCGTGAGGACCCGGGACACGGCCGTCTGCACACCTGGGAGCGAGGCCTCAGGGGCCAGCCCTGTGACACCTGGACCTCGGACGTCCGGCCTGCAGCACTGGGGGACTAAGAACGTCTGCTGTGGATGCCACCTGCCTGTTGGTGGTGCTGTGTCACAGCAGCACTACTGACAAGGTCCTGCAGACAAATCTAAGGCCCCTTGTGCCTGGGTCCCAGCTGCTTCTCTTGTCTACCGGTCACTCTTTGCTACCTGCGTCCATCACCCAGGGAGGCATGACAAAGCTTCTGCATGAGAAAGGTCTTGCTCTGTGCAGCTCTGACCACGAGGACCAGGCAAGCCAGGGCCTGTGCAGGGTGGGGCCTCCTAGGCCTGGACGCCCCCAGTCCGGAGCTGCAGGACTCACAGACCCGCCTGGAGGCCCACACTGGGTGGCCAGGCAAGGGGCCGGGGAAGCACAGAGATGGCTCTGGCACCACGGGCACCGGCTCCTGGGCACCAGGCCCGGCCCCAGTCCCTGGCTGTGTGACTGAGGACAGGCTGGTAATGCCTCTGATGTGGGAAGTGGCTGATAGCAACTGTCTCACAAGAAGGCTCCACAGGACTATTGCAAGTATTAAGTGAATCAAGCCAGTGACAGCCCTATAGGCTGAGACCGAGACTGACTGGGCCCCTGTGGGTGTTGGAGCAGCTGCCCCTCTGGCCCCTCACTTCCTGCCTGGGGACCAGGTGGGTTGAGATGCAGGCCCCCTGGTCCCTTCCACTTCGCCCGAGTGGGGACTGTTGCGATGGTTGGCAGTCACCCCCCCTCCTCCCCTGCCCACCATCCCCCTCCCTTGCCCTGCCCTTCTCCCCAGCTTGTCTGACCCCCAGATCCCAGAGATTGCTGGATGGTCACTTTCTTCAACTGCAATCATGTGAACTAAAAAAAGGAAGGAGACAGAAAACATTCCTACTCTCCATTAATCTCAGGATGCCAGGACTCCTTGTAATTAACCTCTGAAGATGCCTAATTCTTCACTGAGACACCCTTCTGCTACTTAGCGGCCACCACATGGCGTGCCAGGCGGGGCCCTGCCACTTGCTGGTGACGAGGCCCTTCCCTGGGCGTGGGTGCCGCCTCCCAGCAGGGTCCTGGGTCCTCTTAGTGGGTTAAAGAGCTGCTGGGTGGGTTAGCCCTGGCACTAAGGGTGCTGACCAGCGTCCCCGGCCTCACCACGGGGGCCAGTGCCCAGCAACACCGCCGTCCTCAAGGTATCACAGCCAAAAACGTCTCCAGACATCGCCAAGTGTCCCCCGGGCAACGACGCCCAGGTTCTAAGGGGACTCTCGTGTCCTGCCTCCCCTCTATCCTCTGTTACCTTATGATCCGGTTGTCACATACGTGTGCTACCACTTCACCCTGGCACACACATGTGCACGCACACACATGCTCACACACACGTGTCCTTATGTGCTAGGTGGGGTGACGATGCCCACTTTGCAGGTTGACAACGGTTGGCTGAGATGACCATGGCACCCGGTGACTAGAGAGTGTCATGGACACTGCACTGCGGCCTGAGCTGCTCCCCCTGCCCACCCGTGTCCTGACCCCCTGCCTGCTGACGACACACGGGCTCGCTTTCAATAGGTTCTGTTGTGTTGTCTCTTTCGTGTTGATTTGTGAACTGCAGTGTGAAACAGTTACTAATGTAGATTTTACTGTGGATAAACAAATACAGAAAATTAGCAGATGTGTTTTGCAGATGTACTTAACAAAAATAACATCCCTCCCGACAAGGGGAGGCATCCACAAGGCCTGAGCCATGAGGAGGCTTTGAGCACCACTGCACTCCCCTCCCAGCTTTCACGGAGGGAATCAGAGATGCAAAGACAGGAAGAACTTACCTGAGACACCGGGGTGGTGGCAGAGGGTGACAGGGGCACATGGATCTCACAGACAAGGAGGGGGCCTGGGAGGGGACACGGGCAGAGGGGTCAGCAAACCAGGGTGTCAGAAGGGGGCAACCGTCTGGCCCAGGTGGCCGTGAGCTCACCTGGAGCCCCCTGGGTGGAGGGAAGGGAGGCAGGAAGACCTTGGAGCAGATGTGAAAGTCAAATGGGCCAGAGCGTGGATTTCAGGTGTCATGGAGGGCGCGGACCAACAGGGATATGACTCAGGAATGCCAGTGGGGACAACGGCCCTGAAGGCAGCAGCCCCTGACGTGGCAGGAGGCGGCCACTTGTGACACCCACCCGGCCCCTGCAGCCTGTGGTCTCGGTCCCTCCACCTCAATTCAAGATGCCTGCAAGTCTCCGAGCATCTGTCCTCAGCCCTGGGAGAGGAGGGGGCTGGCGATTCCTGGGAAGGGTGGGCAAGGCCGATCGATGTGCCCCCACCTCATCCTTTATGAATACCTGAGCCCTTTATTTGCGCTCTTGTGGGTCTCTTTCTGATCCTTTCTGATCCTTGAAGCCAGCGGGCTCAGCCCAGAACCACAGCCCTGGGAGACGCAGCAGCGGGGCGCCTGGTTCTGCTCTCTCCTCCAGGTAGGTAGGGCCTGAGGGGTCCCCGAGACAGCCAGGTGCAGGACGCTGCAGGGCAAGGCCTCTGGGAAGAAGGGAGGCTGGCCTGCGCTTCACAGGAGGAGTGAGTCGGGCCCGGCATCGCGGGGGGTGTCACACTAGCAGAGCAGGGCCCCCGGCCAGGCAGCAGGCCCGTTGTGGCTGGAAGGTAGGTCCTTCTGCACACATACTCGGATGTTTCATGTGACGTTTGCATTTCACTGACTTTCTACTGCATTTACTAAAAACTGTGTCATAGTCTCCTAACTTTAACATGTAAACCTGGGAATTTTGTGTCCCTCTCGAGCTAAAAAGAAAACAGGAAACACGTGCCATTGGTTCCCCTTGTGTGGGTCATGGGTTTCCATTGACAGCAGGGCTCCATTCTTCCTCAACTGCACGGACACACATACACACTCACACACGGTGCACACATACCAGCCCACGCATGTGCCCAGTCACACACACTTGCACACACATGCTCACACACATTTGTGCATGCACGAACTCCTTCACTCATACACACTCCTGTTCACACACATACACACTCACACTCACACTGTCACACAAGTGTGTGCACGGCACACACACACGGGCACGTTTATCGCCCGAGCCCAGACAGCCACCCGTGGGTGCAGCAGACACGTTCGAGGAATCACAGGCCCTACCCCCCCTGCACGCACGTCTGGTCCTGGGGAGGAAACACTCTGTACAAATTTCATTTCTTGTGAAAGGAGACATAGCCTCATAGGAATAATTTAATTTGTCTTTTCTTTCAGAAGTGACTGTTACACAGAGGAAGCTTTGTTCTCATCCAATTTTACCCAAAAATAAAATAAAAGACTCAAAGAATTTTACAACTAAAAAGGAACCTTCTTATGCCACACCTGGGACAGGACTGCCTTCTGAACAGGGCGGGGGCCCAGGAAGAGACGCGACCCCATCGTCCTGGGGTGAGCACGCCAGGGGGAGGGGACAGAGTCCAGATAAGTCAACAAATACATGTCCCCTCTTGTGAGTGATTTACCTTTAATGAAGATAAAACTGGATCACGAGATGGAGATGAACCAGAGGACATTTAGGCCACTGGCCACCTTTTCACTCTGGAGGACCATGGCAGGAAGTCTGTGTGTTCTGGTCACCACTGTTAGGGGCTGTGTCCCCAAATTCATCTTGAATCCTTCACCCCCAGGGCCCCAGATGTGACTGTCATGGAGCCCTGCCATGGTCCCCAGTGTGCTGCTGACCCGGACAGTGAATGGCTGTCTTCCGAGTAGCCGGGTGTCAGGTAATGGTGGTGACACAGGTTAGACAATGAGTGGCCAGAGGGAGCTGGTTCTGGACCCTGGTGAGAGGTGGCGGGGGCAGGAGGGGCGGGGGCAGGAGGGGCGGGGGCAGGAGGGGCGGGGACAGGAGGGGCGGGGACAGGAGGGGCGGGGACAGGAGGGGCGGGGACAGGAGGGGCGGGGGCAGGAGGGGCGGGGGCAGGAGGGGCGGGGGCAGGAGGGGCGGGGCAGGAGGGGCGGGGGCAGGTGGGGCGGGGACAGGAGGGGCGGGGGCAGGAGGGGCGGGGGCAGGAGGGGCTGTCGACAAGCACCCAGGGTGGGGAGGGGGCAGCACGGAAGATTGAATGGTCTCCTGTGTGGGTGTTGCCCTCCCTGGAAGTGCCTGGGGAGCAGAGGAGCAGGGGCTGAGCCCGGCCAGGCCCACGACCAGCGTCCCCTCGCTGCGTCCTTTCCCTTCAGCCCCAAAGTCAGCGGCTGCCTGACCCGCGCCTTTATCGATGGCCGCTTAGCACAGGACTCAAACACAGCCGCTGAATTCCATGCTGTCGTCCATGTCCCTCTGTCCTGAACCCCAGCGCTTAGGCCTTTCTGATCCCCTTTTAGAAGAGGCTGAAATATCTGCCTTTGAGGCAATGGATTGGCATCGTTCTGGGCTTCCCTTTTCCATATCGTGGTAACACAGGGCATTTCCTGTCTGCGAGCCTTTCCCTTACCATGACATAGCTTCACCTGACCAAGTTTAAGGTCCCAGGAAGAACACAGGTGCCGTCAGACCCGATACCTTCTGTGCCGAGGCCAACGGGGCTTTTTCAGCATGACCGAGGAGCATGTGAATTTGTCACACAGCTTCAAAAGTGGCTTCGAAGAGGAAAACAGATCTAATCGACCGGGAGTCCCGTGCCCACTGCATGACTCATGTTCACAGAAGGTGGTTTGCAGCATTTTAAAGGTGTCTCCAAGGAATACACCGTGTAGAGCACCCCCGGAAGCTGTTAGAATGAGTTTTGTGTGAGCAAGAGTGACTCCATCGTGGACACGCACAGAGAACTTAGCAGACACGCCCAGGGAGCTGCCCGGTTGCCCCGGTAACTGGGTATAACCAGCTACACTCTGAAGGTTTGCTACTGAAGATATGAGGGCATCAGGGTCGCCGGCGGGTGACATAAGGTGACATCAGGAAGGCGCTCAGAACTGCATAAGAACTGAGGACTTTTGTAGCTCAGAGGCCAGTCTCGCTTGAGAAGTGACCACACTGCCATTCTGCTCCGAGAACCCTCCACTCTGCTCCGCTCTGCTCGGCTCCGACAGAACCTCTGCTGGACCGACCTCCCGGACCAGCAGCCCTTCCTCGCGCCACCAGGACTCTGACTTTGGGACTGGTTTGTTCCTCTATTTTACCCAGTTATTGTATTACTCGGTGTGCTTTACTGAGTGGTGCAGTGATGACTGATGCCTCACTGTGTGGTGCAGTGATGGCTGCTGTCTGAGTAAAGCGCATACTGAAAGGTGGGTGAGATCTTGCGTGCTCTGTTTTTCTCTGGTGCCACGGCTACGCAGAGCCTCAGGCTGTGCCAGGGAGATCCTGGGGGTGTGACAGTTTCTCAGGGGTTAGTTCCCCTGACGTGCAGGACTGTGAGCCTAGCAGTCGCTTGTGACATCACTGTAGCTCGGGAGAGAGGGCAGGGGTGGCACTCGAGGACAGTGACATTTTAGGGACTGTCATGGAAACTGAGGAGCCAGGAAGAGCCTTCCTAGCCCAACTGCCCCACTGAGCTGCCCCGCGCCCCACGCCGCATGCTGGTCCACTATATCTTCAGAAGGTGCAGACCCTCTTCCTGGCGTTGCCTCCTTGGGGAGCACGGCAGCGTAGACACTTCCTGGTAGAAGGAAGGAGACTCTGGTCGCTTGCTGCTCCTGTCCCAGCCAGTCGCGTCCTACGGCGTCATCACCCACAGACCTAGGGGCTGGTCGTCTCCTCAAAGACCTCAGGGCTGTCCAGCCTCTGGGCCCAGGGGTTCAAGGAGGGTCCCAAGTTGGGGCTTTGCTTCTCTGCGCCTCTCCCGGGTCAGGGCCCTTCACGTGTCTCTGACAGCTCAGTGCTGGGCGGGATGTTGTCCACGTCCCAGCTGTGAGGACAGCCACAGAGGTGGCAGCTGGGGGATGAGCTCCCAATCACCTAAAAACTTCCATGATTAATCATAAATTTCCACCGCCGATCTTTTTTTTCAATGAGTACTCAGATTTATGGGTGATCATGAACCTCTCCCATCAGCTATGAGTCAGAGTCACGATGACCAAGCAGGAATTCTAATTCTTCATGAAATAGGTGACCCAAGCTGAGGTTAAAAGATCAGATGTCGCTCCTGCCCCCACCCCCGTGTCATGATGCTCTCATCCCTGCTTCTTCTTGTGAGTGGCCTCCTTCTGCGACTGCCATCGGCCGCCACAAGGACTCTGCTTCTCTGGGGCCACCACCCTGCCCGCGGAGGCTCCCAAACAGAACAAGTGACCCCACGTCCTCTTTGTCCCTACCAGACAGGGCTGCGTCCTGTAACCAGGACCCAGACACCACGCAGACCTGCCCCTGGAACATAGTAGGTCTTCAGTCTCAATGAGCTGAGCGCATCAGTCAGGGTTCTACAGGGAAACAGGACCGACAGGACATATATAACGAGGTTCATGATAAGGAATTGGAGGCTGAGAAGCCCCACAACTGCCATCTGCAAGCTGGGCACCCAGGACAGCTGACGGCAGAGAGCTGGTCCCCACCTGAGGTCTGAGAGCCAGGGAGGCAGGGGAGTAAGTCTGAGTCGGGGACCAGCTCAGCAGCCAGGAGGAGAGAGCACATAGCCACGCTGTTCAGGCCTCCACGTGATTGGCTGGTGCTCCTGCCACCCACACCGCACACCACACACACACACACACCACACACACACAATCACGCACACACACACACAATCACACACACACACAATCACACATACATACCACACACACACACAATCACACATACACACCACACACACACAATCACACATACACACACACAATCACACATACACACACACACAATCACACACACACACACACAATCACACATACACACACACAATCACACATACACACCACACACACACACCACACCGCACACCACACACACACAATCACACACACACACTCACTACACATACTCACACTCACACTTACACACACACACACTGTGGGGGCCTCAGCTTCGCTCAGTCCACAGCGCCAAAAGCTGACCTCGTCCAGAAAGATGCTCGCAGACACACCCAGAGTAGCGATTAACCAACTATCGGGTGCCCCGTGAGCTAGTTATAATGACGAATTAACCATCTCACTGGGCACTGCACCCACCCCACCTGCAAAGTCCACGGGCGCGGTGCCCATGCACACGAGACAGAAATGATTCCCCGAGATGCCTCCAGCCGCTGCCCTTCCCCACACTCAGCTCGGGCACTGGCTGTTATGACAACAGCACCGAGACGGCGAGGTCCTCATTGCCAGAGGTCTCTGCCAAGGGCACCAGCCATACTGGGCACCGAGTGCGTGCAGCACACATAACACAAGGTGGTGTGATGGCAGGAACCCGGCCCAGGGCCCCACTCACTGTTCCAAGAATCCATTAACCTCTCAAAACCCGTATTTCTTTACCTGAAAAGCAGATGTGACTATGGATGGCACCAGATGGCTGCTGGGATTTAATGAGAAAACACGCTCCAAGGGCCCAGCAGGAACTCGGGGCTAGGTCATTACTAGCCCCATGGGTCACACTCCCCCACACGCTGAACACACGCGTGCATTTGTGCCAGTTGCCGGCTGCGCTTTCAGGGTTATGAGGGGTGTTCTCTATCTGAATAACCCAACAACTTGCTCGCTCAGTCATTGAGCGGGTCCCTATGTCACAGTAGCACAGAGCAGGAATTTAGACACCTATGGCTACTCAGAAAGCGTTCGCTGACCTCATAAATGGCAGAAATGCATAAACCCACAGACTGAGCAACTGACATGGAGCTGCGCTGGGTCTGCATAAGGCCCGTTTCACAGGTGTTAAAGGCTGACATCCACAGAGACTTGGTCACCTGCCCAAATACCAGGGACGAGTAAGGGTGGAGCCAGGGCTGGCCTGCCCCAGGCAACTCCAGACCACATGCAACCGCACAGCCCGGACCACCTCACCTTCCCTCCCAGGACGCGCTCTGTCCCACAGCCCACATCGTCGGGTCCCAGGCAGCCCACATGTAGTCCAGTTGTCCGTGTCCAGCTGTGAGGACAGCCACAGAGGTAGCAGCTGAGGGCGAGCTTCGGTCCCAGCCCTGCCACTCACTGGTTGTGCCATTCCACTCACCCTCAAGCTTCCCGAGTCCCAGGCATTTCCCTGTAGATGAACCAACCCCTCTGACCACAGAGGGCCAGGGGTGGGCAGAGGAGGAGAGAACGTGCCTGGGAGAGACGTGGCAGAGGCACAGCCGGACAGTAGCTCTGGCCAAGAGAGGCACACAGACTCCACAGCGGCTGCAGGCGTAAACCAGCAGGGCGGCCTGGCTGACCGGTGCAGAGGGTGGCATGGGAGCAGTGACGGGCAGAGCCCAGCCGGAGTCGTGGGGGAGCATACCACATCCTAGGGGGCAGAGCCAGGAGCCACGGCACAGACCACGGGAGGGGCCCGGGTATGGGGAGGCGGAAGGGCAGTTGCCGGTTAGCACTTGCTGAGTCTGAGATGCCCGAGGGGCAGCCAGAGGCCCGGAGTGGGGGACCTGGCAGGTCTATGGACAGGGGAGTGACGGTGCCATCGACGGGGATCTCAGGGTCCTTGGCAAAGGGAAGCCACGTAACAGGTGGGCGAGGAGGACGAAGGCTTGCAGAGGACCTTTGCCCCACGCTGTGTGGCCATGTGTCTGCGGAAGGCCCCCAGTGTGGACACTGCCCATGGACACCGCCCACGGACACCGAGAACGTGCCCAGAACCTGCCTGCAGTGCACAGGGAGAGGCAGGATGTGGGCCCAGTGGGACCATGGCAAGAACAGTGACGGGCTCTCAGAGGCCCGTTGCCCAGGCCTGGCTCGGTGGCTTGCTGGCCCAGAGCCCAAGAAAATCATCTGGGCTCTCTCAGCCTTGGGGACTCTGTGACAATCAAATCCTGGGAAGTCCCCTGTCCCACCCCCCACCCCACCCCTTGCTGAGGACCTCACACCCCGTGAGTGTTAGGGGCACCTGGGTCTGGGAGGGAATGAGGACATACATGTAGGAGGGGGCAGGGACAGGCCTGGCCGCTCCTCCCTGACGGCCAAGGCCACCAGATGGCCTGCTGTGGCCTCCATGACGGTTTGCTCGACACTCTGGATGAACTACTGTCATCCACCACACTTATTTTTGTCTTCTCCATCTATTTCGGGAAGTGGATTCTTAGATCAGTGATTAGAAATGTCACCGGTACTTTTGGGAAGAGGGGATTCGCAAAGTCTATAATTGAGAAGTGTAATCAAATTCCTTAACAACTTCAATGGTATGAAAATGGCAATTAATTGCAAATTTTTGATGGAATGCATAATATTTATCTATTTTTGAACTTTTTACTGCTCAGCAGCAAGCTCTGGTATCTCACTTCCTTTTTTATCCGATTTCTATAGGTGGCATCTTTCCCATTAAAAGTTTCCATGGGGAAGGAAGGGGCTACTTAAGAATAAACGTCAGGGTCAACTGAGCCTGAGGCTCTAATTAGGGGACAAGTCACATTCTGCTCTCCTGTGCCTGGCTCTTTGTAGGACGCAGGTGGGAGCGAAGCAGGAAGAGCGTGAGACTGAAAACAAGACCTGAGATGACCAGCCCCTGCCACCCGTGGGCGCCTGAGCCCAGCATAGTGTGACCCACGTCCCGGCATCAGTCTGCGTCGTGGACCTGGGTGCCACCAGTTCTGGCCTTCACCTGCCTGCCGGTCACCCCAGGAAGGTCACTGCAAGTGCGACATAAACCACTCTCAGGGGTGAACAGCAGCTTGAGCTGCCCAAACAAAGGGCCACAGATGAGGTGGCTTAAACCACAGACATATATTCCGTCCCAGTCCTGGAGGCTACAAGTCCAAGGTCAAGGTGTTGGCAGGGCTGTTCCTCTGAGGCCTCTCTCCTTGGCTCATAGGCAGCCACCTTCCCCTGTGTCCTCAGAGGACAGTAGTCAGATTGTATTAGGGCCCAACCAACTGACCTCGTTTTACTTTCATCACCTCTTTAAAGACCCGTCTCCAAATACAGTCATGTTCTGAGGTCCTGAGGTGAGGGATTCAGCGGTGACTCTGAGTGGAGCCAGCTCAGCGGCTCGCAGACAACAGAGGCCAAGTAAACGTAGGGTTCTGGCCTCTCCCCGGACAGCTGTGGGAAAGCAGGGCACACACACTGGTGACAACAGCTGTGGGTGACTGTTCTCAAAGGCCGCGGGAAGCTGGGCCTTGGAGGACGGGACTGTGGGCCCCAGCTCTGTGGTTGCTCTGGGCTCGCTCCCTGGGCCTTCATCAGTTTCCTTCACCACAGACACGATATTCTAAGAGAGGAAGAGGGAAGAGGCGATCGCCACTGGCTAGCTCTTGCCAGGTTGGGAGAGAATGGAGGAAGCCCAGCCCGGTTCTGTGCTTTCCAGTAAAGTCACAGCAGCCTTGGTGAGGACTCTGTCACTTCCCACCTCACGGACGAGGACCCAAGGGTGCCCCGGAAGTGGTACATGTGGGGCGGACTGCTGCCCGAGGGTTAACCACTCCTTTGTGAGGATTAAATGGGACTGGGGTATTGCGGGGGAGCCTGGCTCATGGAGCGTGCTCCCTACAATGGGACGCCCCCGTCTTTGTGGCAGAGCAGCTGTCCCCACTTCAGCGCCCCTCACAGGTCCTGGCATCTGTGCCCCGGCCTGGCCCTCAGCAATCCAGCGTCTCACTCATTTTTTTCTCCAAGGTCCTTGCTTCTGCCACCAACCTGACCTCAGCAGGGACTGAGTCTGCTGGAGCTGCAATGCTGGCTCCTCCTGAGATTGTTCCAGATGGTTCCAGCCTCCTCTGCTGACCAGGGGGCTGTGAGGACAGGGGACTGCTGAGGCTGCTGTGGTACCTCCTGGCTGGGGCCCCGACAATCTGCCAGCAGCCTGGCCCCGGGCTCCCGGGTATAGGGCCCACAGGCCGCAGCCCCAGGGCCCCTGCTTACCAGCCACTCCGACTGCTCCCCCTGCCCGCTCTCCAGGGCTGCCTGGTGGTCTTTAAAAACAAAGCAGCGAACATCACAGCCAGTTGTCTGAAAACAAGACAAAACCCACGTACGTGCTTACGGTACGTGCTGAACACAACCTGCTGAACCCTTACGTTCAGCATCATAATTGAGAATGGTTTTGCCTCTACTTTTTATTACGTCTCCAAATCTCGTCTTTTGCTCCCAGGTGAGTCAGCAGCACATTTCGTGTCCCTGCTGACCAGCAGTCAGTGCGTTGGCTTCGTCAGCCACGGACGACCCACAGATCAGAACTCCTCCGGCGAAGGCGCCTGACCGGGGAGCAGAGCATGAGTGAGGCTGGAGAAATCTGGGAGAGCAGATTTGCAGCTGAAAACACCCTCTGTTTGCACTTATCAAGAGACGCTGTTACTGCAAGTACTGAGAACAACTTGTTCACGGCCTCCAGGGGCGACTTACGGGAGATTGGAGGAAAGTCTCTATTCCGGGGAAGAGTCTGGCAATTAGCCAAATGCCAGGCTCTCCAGAGAAGGACCAGAGGTGACGGCAGGGCAGACACACGGGCCTGCGTGGTCCCTGGCCCGTGGGCTAGGCCCCGGTCGGGCTGCTGGGAGCATCTGTGCACACAGAGCTCTGCCTCAGGAGCAGACCCTCACCACCCAGGACGAGGTGACCAGCAGGGCCGACGTGGGCCTTGGGGGCAGCCTGACCAATGCCCAGAGTTCTCCTGGGACCTGCGGTGGGCAGGCGGGGCAGGGGCTCACAAGACGCTGAGAAGCACAGTGTAGGCCCAGGGGTTAAGTGCAAGAAGGATGGAAGCGGGGGACCCTTGCTGCATCCATGGGGCACACAGGCCCCCCATTCAGCCGTTTGTGGGGTGCACAGCTCCCCGTTCAGGCGTCCATGGGGCACACAACCCAATGTCCACTCCAGCCAATGTCCACTGGCTGGAGCAAAATGAGAAGGCCGTCTGCCAGAAGTCGGGGTGTGCTCTGCCTGTCCCCTGTCTGGGGGTGGCTTGTTGGCTCATGAGCAGTCTACCTTTGCCTCCCATCCCCAGGTGCCCTTCATGTTGTAAAATCTCTGTTCCATCAATGTTTGGTGCTACCGACCAAATGCAATATGGACTCTACCTGGAGGCCTAGATCCAGGTCAGGAAATCAGGACCTCATCCTGTAGCTCACGGCAGCCTCCACCAGGACACTGGGTCCCCAAGTCTCCCTGGCAGAGGTGGGGGAGTGGGACCCCTCAGGTCTGCACAGGACGGGCAGCCTGATAGCCATTCATCCACCAGCCATGTTTCTCATCACCACGGACCGACCTCATGCTCCCACCGCAGCACAAACACGTTCTAAATCCAATTGATAAGATGTAAAACATCGCCTCCCCCACATTCTGTGAGCAGTCAGGTCAAAAATAGGTGACGTTCATTGCATTAGGCGGCATAAACATGATTTAAATAATTACCACGGGCCAGAACCCGCGCCTGCTCAGTGATAATGAGCATTGAATCCTATTAGAGCTCAGTGTGAACAACCTTCCAGTTGAGCTCCTCCGGCAGGACACGGCGGTGACATGTCCTCCACAAGGCACGCGGCCCCAGACAAAGCCCGTCCGCTGTTCTGAGGCCCTAATGACACACCACTTTGCAGCCATAGGGAACCGTAGCTGACGGCTACTCTGCACCTTGGAACCAAGAGGATCTGCTTGAATTTGTTCTAATTTGAGGCACTTTTCTTATTCACTGAAGATGATAATTAGCCTCTACCTGAGGGTCCCTATTAGTCTCGTGACAGCATCTACATGTTGGAAACAGTTTACCTGTTGTTCTTATTTGCACCGTGGAGGGCAGGGATCTGCACGCCGTGGGAACCGCCCCCACCATCAGGACATGGCGGCCACGGCGGAGCCAAGGACCCCTCGTCTCACAGAGGAGCAGAGTGAAGGCCAGCGAGGTAACTGACTCGCCCAAGGTTACCCGAGTAATTTGAGGCCCTTTGGTAACACCGACTAATGCCGTGTTTCAAACCTGGTGTGTTTAACTGGTCAGCCTACATCTCAGGAGTCTCTTTCCATGGTAGCGTCCAAGGTGAGATGTGTCGATAGAGGAACATGCCCGAAACACCCTGGTTCTCCTAACCCAACACATAGAAGAGGCCAGGCTCTGGGTGACCAGAGATTCAATATCTCAGAACATTCTTGTCAAATGAACAATTATAATGAGATTGGCCGGTTGTTAAAAACTATGCTTGTCAAATTGCTGGGCACCACACACATGACCTGGGAGACCCCACGTCTGCCCTGAAAGGGACCCTCATCTCCTGATGCTGCAAAGCTGGGATTTCTGAAAACCAAACGCAGAGTCTCACCCTGAGAGTGGCTAACTTACAACAAAAATGGAATTCTTGGTGTCACGGGTGTTGCTGTTAACATTAGGACATTGACTGGGAAGGACATCGCTGCCTTGCAGGGCACCACTGATTCTCCTCAGCACCCCGACCACCCACTGGCTTCCAGACCCATAACTAGGCTCACAGACCAGCAGGCCCCGAATGGCAAGGTTCAAAATGTAGACCAAGAGGAGATGGGCTCACTGTGCTTCAGAAGAACCGTGTTTCCCCAACTTATACAGATGGAAACTGGGGCATATGTGTGGAAATGGAAATTAACAATGGGAGGAACATGCAGCTGGATCAGACCGGATTTATGGACATGGGTCCATTAAGCAGAGATTCTGGATGTGGCGTTGAGTCTTGGGAGAGTCAGAAAGGCCTCCAGATTGTTCGGCCAGGTGGCTGAGACGTGGAAAGAGAGGTGGCCTTTCCTCAGTGAGGTGGGAATTCCAGAACCACCGTGCACACCGCAGAGGAAGGGCTGCAAAGACTCGGTGAGACAGGAGGTGAGAGTGGATTCATCGTGAAAGATCCGCCCACTCACCTGGGGCGTCCAGAGGATGCACCTTTCACCACGACCTGAGAAATAAGTTAGTAAGGGACCCAGTGCTGTTGAAGTGCTCTGCTGTCACTCTTCTCTGCCGGCCAGAAATTACAGGGGGAATTGCTGCCAGCAAACGGGACCCTGAAGTGCAATGGGGACAGTGGGATTCTGATGTGGCAGGGCCACAGTGGCAGCACTTAGTCAAAACAAGGTGGGCAGCCGAGTCAAAGCAGCAACCAGCATAGTCTGACTCACAGACACCGGCAACACCGGCTAGTTGGTCATGGTGTTCATAAAACAGAAATTGACTGGCAAGCCACTAAGTTTTTACTTGGTTTGTCCCTTTTAGGAAGGACCCCTCCACACGGCCAGTCTGTTAATCGTCCTCTTAGCATTCTCCTAAGGGACCCGCAGCCCTTACCAGGGTGTCTGTGCACTGAGGGGAAGGTAATAACCAGACTTTGGGGGAATCACATTTCTATGGGGTCTGACCTGGGGATGGAACAGCTGGGTCACAGAAGGTACATGATGTGGCCTTCACTAGATACTGTCAAAGTTAGTGTCACACGTATCTCCACTAGCAGCAATCATGAGGGCGTTGTTCCACGTCCTCACCAGTGTTCAGCACTTCCTTCGCTTCCCCATTCTGGTGGATATATAGTGACAGCTCCCTGAAGTGGCATGTGTGCAGAGGCCATCTGGAAGTCCCTTCTTTTTCTTCTGTCACGAGCATCTGCCCTTTGCACATGGCCACTGTAGGAGAGAATACATTTTACATAATATGTGACTGGTGAACTCAGAAGATAGGCAATCTGACATACATGACTGACTTCGTATTCCCTGAGTTTTAAAAATATGAATGATCGATATGTCTGAGAAATACCTTCATCCATGTCTTAAAAATCAAATTTCATCCACATGCCTCTTGTTCATGGTCCTTGTAAAATTTTTTATTTTGAACCCATCAGTTTTCTGATGGGGCAAACTCATGGCAAATAAATGACTAATCTGATATCTGGAGAGAGACAAACATCTTTTTGGTGAGGTATGTTTCTGGTGAAGTATTTACTCAAACAGTTTGGCCTGTTTTCTGTTGGATTGTCTTTTCTTCCTTAGTAATTAAAGTTCTTTACGTATCTCGACTATGTGTCCTGTGTCAGACACACGTGTAGGGATGTCTCCTCTCACTCGGTCAGTTGTCCTGTCACTTCCCCTAATGGTGTTTTCTGATAAACAGAGGCTCTTAATTTTGATGTAATCCGATTCATCCATTTTCCCAGCTTAGGTCTTAAGAAATCTGCCTACACTGAGACCACTAAGAAACACGCTCGTATTTTCTTCTACAAGCTTTCTTGCTTTCACATTTAGACCTGTAATCCATCTGAAATTGATTTTTATGTGCAGTAAAAAGTAGGGATCAAGATGGTATTTTCCCATACAGATACCCAACTGATCTCCCCCCACTTATTGGCGAGCCCACCCGCCCCTCTCTGGACTGCAGTGTCAGCTATGTTTCCAGTAATTTTTTAAAAAATGACACTGCAGCGTATTCACCAGTTTTTCCATCAATGTCGTCTTGCTGTTCCCACGTCACGGTCAGTGCTCATGTCTCTCCAGCCTCCCCGGTCGGCCACAGTTCCTCAGGCTCTTTGTGTTTCTCTTGACCTTGAAAGCCTTGAAGAATCCAGAATGGCCCTGGACCTGGCTTTTTCTGTTGTTTCTTTCATGGTGAGACTGGGGTGACGGGTTTCTGGAATAACACTATGGAGGGGCAATGCCGTCTCATCACATCCCACCAGGGGCACATGAAACCCACATGGCCTATCATGGGCAATCTTGACCTTCATCACATGGTTAGCATGGTATCTGCCAGCTTTCTCCACTGTAAAGCTATTGTTTTCCCTTTGCTAGGCTATTCTTTGGGAGCCAGTCCCTGAGTCTAGCTGCTCTCGGGGATAAGTGTCCACCCCCTGAGGGAGGAGGATCTACACGTAGTGTTTGGAATTCTTCTATAGCAGAGATTGGTCTCTTGTCTCCCATTTGGTTATTTATTCAGTCATTCGTTATATCCATGTGGACTCATGCATATTTATTTTATACATTGTCAATATTTTTGTTTTGTATCAATTCAATATTAGAGACAGAATTGGTGTTCACTTCTGACTGAGATGGAGTAAAAAGGTGTGGCTTGGTCTCCCGCCTGAAACAACGACAAAAGCCAGACAAATCATATGAAAAATAAAGAATAAAAATGGATTTTAAGACACTGGACACCAGGCAATAAAAGGCAGAGGTTCCTGAGGTGGGAAACAAACGAGCTGATCCCTGCGACTGCTCCAGCTGACGCCTGGAGAGCTTCCTTCCACTGTATAGGGAGGGGGACGCTTGTGGAGCCTGAAAATCTCCCTGAGTTCAGGAGCCAGAGCTGAGAGTCCAAGTGGGGTAAAGCAGCTGGAATTTGGAGGACAGGGTACTTAAAGAGTGACACAGACAGAGAGCAGAATATTGATTAGTGCATGCAAGTGAGGAAACTACTCAAGACCTGGAAAGAAAGACCCCAAAACCATAGAGGAAACAATACCCCAGACTCACACAGGGCTGGGGACATTGCCCGTTCTTACGAGTCAGCTACAAATGTCACTTTTATGGGACACTTGATGGATTATTCAGAAAGGTCATGCCTTAGGAAAGGGGGAAATGAGCCGTAAGTCAGTGTTGCTCTGATCCTGCCTAATAGATGCAGAAAAGATTCCTGGAAGGTGAAAACTGTTTCCAGATAACATGAACGCATGTCAGAACAGCGCTCAGAAAATTTTACAAATATAAAAATATTCAGCATTCAGCAAGGTAAAATTAATAATGACTGGCATCAAATCAAAAATTACCAGGCACACAAAGAAGCAGGAAATTTCAGCCCAAAATGAAGGGGGAAATCAATTAATTGATAGCAGCCCACACTGATATTCAGGATTACCGGCGAAGGACTGGAAAACAGTTGTTGTAACTGCACAATGCAGTTCAAAATAGTAAAATATGGGCATGTTAAGTAGACATGGAGGGTATTAAAAAGATCCAAATCAAACATGTAAAGACGAAAACTATAACATCTGAGATGAAAAAAATACCAAATGGGGTTGATGGCAGGTTAGACACTGGAGAAGAAAATATTAGGGAACTTGAAAATAAAGCCATAGAAACTATTCATACTTAAATGTACAGAGAAAAAGACGCACAAACTAATAAAGCGTCAGGGGCTATAGGGAAACTTTCAGCAGCCTAATGCATGTGTACTTGGGGTCCCCAGAGAGACAGAGGAGACAAAAAAGACATATTTGAAGAAATAGTGACTGAAAATTTTGCAAATTTTATGGAAACTATAAACTCACAGATCCAAGAAACTCAATGAACACCAAAGTTTAAGAAATAGCAAGAGATCTGCAAGATGCATCCTCAGACAATTGCTCAAAACTACTGATAAGGTGAAAAATCTTAAAAGCAGCTAGATGAGAGTTATGTACAGAAGAACAGCGTAAAAACGACGGCAGATTTATCACTAGAAACCATCCAAGCAAGAGAAGGTAGAACGTCTTCAAAGTAATAAAAGAAAACAAGTGTCAACCTTGATTTCTATATCAAGTGAAGATGGATTTCAAATATGAAGATAAAATAAATTTTTTCAGACAAATGAAAGCTGAAAGAATTCATCACCACCATGAAATGAATGTATGAAACTGCCTTGAGTAACAAGTGAGTTTAGGAATGTTGCAGAGTATAAGAGGCATA